>NC_084735.1:19963590-20153590 GCF_033978785.1 Entelurus aequoreus | reverse complement strand
AGAAAAGGTTAGATCAGAGGTTCTTCACCTTTTTGACTTTGCGGCCTAACTTTTCCACTCAAATATCAACAGTGAATTAGTAATCTTACTCTTGATACATATAACCGTCTTACAGGATAAACCTTGTCAAACGATATGAAAGCATGAGTTAATCACAAACATTTTTATTATCAAGACTTAGGTCAGGCTGATTACAAAAAAAAATACGAATCAAATACACTGCAAAAGAAGAGACTCTTTAAAACTGATAAAAACAAATGAATGTACACAATTAAGCAGTACTAAAATACAAAAATTCGAAACAAATTAATAATCGATAATATATGTTTCTTCAATAAACTGGCAATAAAATTTAAGTGCAAATGAAAATACACCTTCACCACTTAAGTCATAATTTTTGCGCTAAAGAAAGTCCTATGACTTTAGCGGAAAGACTTCTTTTGTCTGTTTGATATATTGTCATTACCGCCACAAGTGGTGGGAAAGTGTATTACAACCCAATATCGCTGCGGCCCATACGGACCACAGCTGAGAAAGGCATATTTTTTGGGCGGCCCTCCAGTGGGCGCTCGCGGCCCAATAATATTTAAGTAACACTGGGTAAGATGAAGTGAAATGAGTCAAACAGAGAACAATAGTAGGTTTGTAAAAACATCACATTATTTATTATTAATGGTCTAGAATGGACTTATGCTGTTTTTAAGTTGAAATGGAGTGGTAATTGTTGGCCACAATAATTAATGAATATAAGCTCATGATGCAGTAAGTTTAATGATGCGGACACGTTTGTTGCTGGATACTTTCCAATGCAACTCGCCTTTTGAGACTTCATGAATATAAGCTCATGATGCAGTAAGTTTAATGATGCGGACACGTTTGTTGCTGGAGACTTTCCAATACACCTCACCTTTTGAGACTTCATGAATATAAGCTCATGATGCAGTAAGTTTAATGATGCGGACACGTTTGTTGCTGGATACTTTCCAATACACCTCGCCTTTTGAGACTTTGCATGTGCGATTAATATGCCAATATAATGATTTTAGAGATGTCCGACAGTATCGGACTGCCGATATTATCGGCCGATAAATGCTTTAAAATGTAATATAGGAAATTATCGGTATCGGTTTCAAAAAGTAAAATGTATGACTTTTCAAAACGCCGCTGTACGGAGTGGTACACGGACGTAGGGAGAAGTACAGAGCAGTTGCGTCTCCCAGTCATACTTGCCAACCCTCCCGATTTTCCTGGGAGACTCCCGACTTTCAGTGCCCCTCCCGAAAACCTTCCGGGAAAACCATTCTCCCGAAATTTCTCCCGCTTTCCACCCAGACAACAATATTGGGGGCGTGCCTTAAAGGCACTGCCTTTGCGTGCCAGCCCAATCACATAATATCTACGGCTTTTCACACACCCAAGTGAATGCAAGGCATACTTGGTCAACAGCCATACAGGTCACACTGAGGGTGGCCGTATAAACAACTTTAACACTGTTACAAATATGAACCCACACCAAACAAGAATGACAAACACATTTTGGGAGGACATCCGCACCGTAACACAACATAAACACAACAGAACAAATACCCAGAACCCCTTGCAGCACTAACTCTTCCGGGACGCTACAATATACACCCCCCGCTACCCCCCCCCCCACCTCAACCCCGCCCCCCAACCCCGCCCACCTCAACCTCCTCATGCTCTCTCAGAGAGAGCGTGTCCCAAATTCCAAGCTGCTGTTTTGAGGCATGTTAAAAAAATAATGCACTTTGTGACTTCAATAATAAATATGGCAGTGCCATGTTGGCATTTTTTTTTCCATAACTTGAGTTGATTTATTTTGGAAAACCTTGTTACATTGTTGAATGCATCCAGCGGGGCATCACAACAAAATTAGGCATAATAATGTGTTAATTCCACGACTGTATATATCGGTATCGGTTGATATCGGAATCGATAATTAAGAGTTGGACACTATCGGGATATCGGATATCGGGAAAAAAGACATTACTGGACATCTCTAAATGATTTGATACTCGTTTTTATTGACGATGTGGTCAGGACACTTTTTACATATGTCTGGCTTATGTGCTTAGTTGTTGTGTAGCTGCTAGCTCCTAGTGGCCAATCGCCCTAACATGTTTACCTTTTGTAAATTACATCAGATCAACATTCTCAAGTAAACACGCTTCAGGGATGCTTGATTCGGAGCACTTGTATTGGAGATTTTAGATGCAGGCTGATATAATCCGATACCTGTTTTTTTTTTGCTGATATCGGACCGATATCCGATATTCCTATCAGATCAGGATACACCTACCTAAGCTGTCTAGTTTCTATGCCTTGTTTTCTCACGCTTTTGAGTCTCATTTGCAAGTATTATATAGAAGACTTTGCATGCAGTTGCAATTCCAAGACATTAGATGGCAGTAGTAGATAGGCGACGGAGTACTATACAGCAGTGGTCCCCAACCACTGGGCCGCGGCTCGGTTCTGGTCCGTGGACCGATTGGTACCGCACAAGAAATTTAAAAAAAAAAAAAAAAAAAAAAATTTTTTTTTTTTTTTTTTTAATTAAATCAACATAAAAAACACAATATATACATTATATATCAATATAAATCAATACAGTCTGCAGGGATACAGTCCGTAAGCACACATGATTGTATTTCTTTATGACAAAAAAAAATAAAAAAAATTAATACCCCCCCCCCCCCGGTCCGTGGGCCAAATTTTCAAGCATTGACCGGTCTGCAAGTACAAAAAGGTTGGAGACCACTGCTATACAGTTCAAAGTTTCAGGATGTTAGCTCACCGTTTTAAATCGCCATGCAAAATTGCTCATGCTAATCAGTAGCATGTATATGGCATATCTAATGTAAATTAGCATCAAGCTAACACATTTTGAAAAGTGGAGCCCGTTTTTTTGCAACAAAGATAAGTCATTCGCTATAAAAAAAAATACCGAAGTCGGTACCAATCCCTTGATGAGGCGGGGTTTGTCCTGCAAGCCGCTGACTCAAACCTGCGATCCCGCCGTGTTGGTTTCTGCTGACCCCTAGCTCCGCCTCCTCCCGCCTCCACACGTGCAGCAGGAGGCTGGGAGCCGTGCGCCCGCTGTCCGCGTGCCTCCACCCCAGGACGTCAGGGACGGTGTTGGGGTTGTCGCACAGCTCCAGCACGGCGGCGAGGAGGACGGCGTGCACACACTTGGGACTCGACTGAAAGTAAAAAAGACGGATGGCTCTCGCTGAGCGTACCTAATGAAGAGACCGACTTGATGACTTACAATGAGCAGGTCGAGGAGAAGCTTGGCGCCGTCTTGGGTCAGGAAGTAGTCCTCGGTAGTGTCGCAGCCAACAATGCAGAGCCTGATTGGCGCACACACACACACGCACGCACACACACACACGCACACACACACACACACACACGCACACACACATGGTCAACATTTCCTCAGCCGAGCGAGAGCTCGTCACATTGAGTTAAAAACCTCCGAAGGCCTCGAGCTGAACTGACCGCACGCACACCAACGTGGAGAGGAGGAGCTTGTTGTGACCCAGACCGCTGTAGAACATGCCGGAACCTCGGCTCAGGAAGTGGACCACCATGTCCACGCCCTCGGACCCGAACAGCTCCTGCGGCGGCGAAAAAACCCGCCCGCCCCGGTCAGCCACGCCTTTTTTGGGCCCGCAGAGCCACGCCTTCAAGTACCTTCCTGTGCACGTCGCTCTCACACAGAGCGGAAATGATGAGCTGCATGTCGGACTTCATCTCCACAGTAACCGCATCCTCTTCGTCGGGGCTCGCCTCCATCTGCATCAGGAGCCCTGAGGAGGCGAAGCATGAGTGGTGACTGAACGTGCAGTGACTCTTCCAGCTTTTCGACGACAGTAATACATACATATATAGTACTTTAGAGTAGTCAGTGTACAGCTGACCAAGTTTACTTTCTATATTATCCCTTAATAAGATAACATAAAAACTACTCAAAAATGCCACAGCACATGTTGGAATTCAGATTTCCCCACGACGAACCGCAGCTCTCCGGTGCCGGCAGCACTCGAGCATCCTGCCACCATTGTGCTGAACTCTGGGTAAAACACTATTATCTTGCTACTCACTCGTGCTACCAGGTATTCAGAAAGGTTTGACAGTACTGTCGCTGTATATTGCAATACAAGCTGTACACTGACTACTCTATAGTACATTCATTTTACTATTCATAGTATTGTCCCTTAATAAGGGACGGCGTGGCGAAGTTGGTAGAGTGGCTGTGCCATCAATCGGAGTGTTGCTGGTTACTGGGGTTCAATTCCCACCTTCTACCTTCCTAGTCACGTCCGTTGTGTCCTTGGGCAAGACACTTCACCCTTTGCCTCTGATGGCTGCTGGTTAGCGCCTTGCATGGCAGCTCCCGCCATCAGTGTGTGAATGTGTGTGTGAATGGGTAAATGTGGAAATACTGTCAAAGCGCTTTGAGTACCTTGAAGGTAGAAAAGCGCTATACAAGTACAACCCATTTATCATTTATCATTTATAATAAGATAAAAAAAAAATTTAACTACTGCGAAGCGGATTATGATCTGATTCAAAATTTCACAGCACATGTTGGAATTCAGATTTCCCCACAACGAACCGCAGCTCTCCAGTGCCGGCAGCACTCGAGCATCCTGCCACCATCGTGCTGAACTCTTGGTAAGACAGAATGATCTTGTTACTCACTCGTGCTACCAGGTATTCAGAAAGGTTTGACTGTAATGTTGCTGTATATTGCAATACAAACTGTACACTGACTACTCTAAAGTACATTCATTTTACTATTCATAGTATTGTCCCTTAATAAGATAACATTTAAAAAAAAACTAATGAGAAGGAGATTATGATCTGATTCAAAATGTCACAGCACATGTTGGAATTCAGATTTCCCCACGATGAACCGCAGCTCTCCGGTGCTGGCAGCACTCGAGCATCCTGCCACCATTGTGCTGAACTCTGGGTAAAACACTATTATCTTGCTACTCACTCGTGCTACCAGCTATTCAGAAAGGTTTGACAGTACTGTCGCTGTATATTGCAATACAAGCTGTACAATGACTACTCTATAGTACATTAATTTTACTATCCATAGTATTGTCCCTTAAAAAGATACCTTTTTTTTTTAAACTACTGCGAAGGGGATTATGATCGGATTCAAAATGTCACAGCACATGTTGGAATTCAGATTTCCCCACAACGAACCGCAGCTCTCCAGTGCCGGCAGCACTCGAGCATCCTGCCACCATCGTGCTGAACTCTTGGTAAGACAGAATGATCTTGTTACTCACTCGTGCTGCCAGATATTCAGACTGTACTGTCACTGTACAATGCAATACACGCTGTACACTACTCTAAAGTACATTCCTTTTACGTTCCATAGTATTGTCCTTTAATAAAATAACGACATACAAAAACTACCGAGATGGGGATCATGTTGTGCTTCAAAAAGTCACTGCACATGTTGGAATTCAGATTTCTCCACAATGAACCACAGATCTCCAGTGCCGGCAGCACTCATGCATCCTGCCGCCATCATGCTTGAATACAGGTAAGACACAATTGTTTTGCTACTCCCCCTGTTCTACTAGATATTCATAAAATGATGACATACTGTACATGTATAACACCAGCTGTACACTGACTACTCTAAAGTACATCCACGTTTACTTTCTACAGTATTGTCCTTAAATAAGATAATAAACTGACATCTGTCCTAATCATCAAAATGTGGGGGATTACGATCTGCTTCAAAATGTCACAACACATGTTGGATTTCAGATTTCCCCCCCAATGAACCGCAGCTTTCCGGAGCCGGCAGCACTCGTGCGTGCTGCCACCATCGTGCTTGACAGTAGGTAAGACGCAATATCTTGATACTCACTTGTTCTGCCAGATATTTTGAAAATGATGACTGTCCTGTAAATCTGTATCTATTTATTTATTTATATATATTTATTTATTTTATATATATATATTTACATATTATTTATATATATTTATTTATTTATATATGCACCTTATTGCTTTTTTATCCTGCACTACCATGAGCTTATGTAACGAAATTTCGTTCTTATCTGTGCTGTAAAGTTCAAATTTGAATGACAATAAAAAAGAAGTCTAAGTCTAAGTCTAACGCTATACAAGCTGTACACTGACTACTCTAAAGTACATCAATTTTATTTTCCACAGTATTGTCCTTTCAAAGGATAATACACTGACATTGTGACACTACCTCACTTTGATAACTGGGCCGAAGTTTGTTATCCTTTTAAAAGGACAATACTATGCAAAGTAAAATGGATGTACTTTAGAGTAGTCAGTGTACAGCGTGTATAGCATTACAGATTTACAGTACAGTCGTCATTTTGGGAATATCTGGCAGAACAAGTGAGTATCAAGATATTTTGTCTTACCTACAGCCAAGCACGATGGTGGCAGCACGCACGAATGCTGCCGGCTCTAGAGAGCTGCGGTTCATTGTGGGGAAATCTGTAATCCAACATGTGCTGTGACTTTTTTGAAGCACAACATGATCCCCGTCACAGTAGTTTTCATATGTCGTTACCTTATTGAAGGACAACACCAAGGAACGTGAAATGAATGTACTTTAGAGTAGTCAGTGTACAGCTTGTATTGCATTGTACAGCGACAGGTTGGATTTTGGATTTCCCCACAATGAACCGCAGCTCTCCAGTGCCGGCAGCTCTCCAGTGCCGGCAGCACTCGTGCGTGCTGCCACCATCGAGCTCGGCTGCAGGTAAGACACAGGATCTTGATACTCACTTGCTCTGCCAGATATTCCAAAAATGATGACTGTACTGTAAATATGTAATGCTGTACAAGCTGTACACCGACTACTCTAAAGTACATGCATTTTACTTACCACAGTATTGTCCTTTAAAAGGACAATAAACTGACATTGTGACACCCCCTCGCTTTGATAACTGGGCCGAATGTCAGTTTGTTATCCTTTGAAAGGACAATACTGTGGAAAGTCAAATGGATGCACTTTAGAGTAGTCAGTGTACAGCTTTTTAGAGTAGTCAGTGTACACTTGTATAACATTACATATTTATAGTACAGTCATAATTTTCGAAATATCTGGCAGAACAAGTGAGTATCAAGATATTGTGTCTTACCTACAGCATGCACGAGTGCTGCCGGCTCTGGAGAGCTGCGGATCATTGTGGGAAATCTGTAATCCAACATGTGCTGTGACTTTTTTGAAGCACAACATGATCCCAGTCACAGTACTTTTTATTTCTCGTTACCTTATTGAAGGACAACACCATGGAACGTGAAATTAATGTACTTTGGAGTAGTCAGTGTACAGCTTGTATTGCATTGGATTTTGGATTCCCCCGCAATGAACTGCAGCTCTCCAGTGACGGCAGCACTCGTGCTTAATTGTAGGTAAGACACAATTATGTCGCTACTCATTCGTGCCGTCAGACATTCATACAATCGCGACTGCGCAGCTGCACACTGACTACTTTAAAGTCTATTATCACTTCTTCGTTGGAAGACGATGCTAAAACGTGAAGGCTAAACTCCCTTTTGTGAGAGACAGTATCTCTGGTGTACCCAAGAGCAGGTGGATGGTGCCCTGGTCACACAGGTCCTGGTTGAGGGTCTTCTCGGCCAGCGAGGTCACAGACCTCATCAGTCTGAGGCAGTGGCGCATGTGGGCCCTCTTACCGCCTCGCCCTCCAGTGGCATGGAAGCTGTGGCCATGTCCAAAGAAGGTGTCTGCAATAAAAGAAGCGTGTTTGTAGGACCGTGCTATGGTGCTCGCGGCGGCAGCGGCGCTTTCCTCACCTGGCCCGGTGCACCAGTCCAGCAGGTGCAGCAGGGCCACGGTGCCGTAAGAGGACATGAATTGGTCCAGCATGAGCGGGGCCACGGTGGCCAGGACGGCCAGCGCCTGCAGCTGGAGCTCCTCGTGCTGCACGGGGGACCAGTCACGCGATTTCGGCCGGGCCTCGCAGGGGTCGGAGGGGGCGGCGGCGGCGGCGGCGGGGGGCTTGATGAGCGTGAGTAGAGCCAGCATCACCTGCTCTTCCTTGAATATCTACACACACATCACATACAAGACAGTGAACTCATCAGTGGCGTGCAGTCACTAGAGGCAGGGGAGGCGGGGCCTCACCTGCCATCATGGAAAGAAAAAGACAAAAAAATTAATTAAATTGTTATATGTATCCAGTGATTATACTAAAGTTATTTTCCATTTAACTTCGCCAGTTTTAGATTATTTTTATTTTTATTTTCACATTTGCCGTTCAAATACTGAGAAGAGACGGTGCGGTGGTCAGCAGCCAGCTGAGGCACTTGTGCCTCACCATGGATTGCGACTCGGCTAACTGCTGGCCTGCTGTGCAGTGAGACCGTATTGCTATTATAGCAAAATGTATAATATAATTCATATAGCAATGCTATATGAATTATATTATACATTTCCATAGTTTAGTTAGCTGAGGTATATAATGTACAGTGTATTTTGTCAACAACTGTATGTGTGTAACATATTTTTAGTGCTGAGCGATCATAAATCTGCTGCAGAGACACACTGTGTGAGGCTCGTCTCATAACCCCGCCTCCTGGTGCCAAGCACCTCCGCCGCAGAATGCACTGCCCGACGGGAGCACCGCGGCCACACCAACCAAAGCCCACACCCAAACCCTCCACGTGCAAGACCGAATCCACCCAAAAAAAGTCACTTAACAAGAAGCCAAAAAGTGCAAAAACAACAATGCTCGCGCTGCAGGAGCCGCGAACGACCGCAGGGACACAACATTAGGTACACCTGCACTGCAGGTTCATATGTTTTTAAATTTGACTGTGATGATGCAGTCGTGCCTCACCAGACATTAACCTCACCGCACGCTACTGGAACTCATACTTTATAGCAGTGATATTCAACTACAAACCCCGTTTCCATATGAGTTGGGAAATTGTGTTAGATGTAAATATAAACGGAATACAATGATTTGCAAATCCTTTTCAACCCATATTCAATTGAATGCACTACAAAGACAACATATTTGATGTTCAAACTCATAAACTTTTTATTTATTTTTTGCAAATAATAATTAACTTAGAATTTCATGGCTGCAACACGTGCCAAAGTAGTTGGGAAAGGGCATGTTCACCACTGTGTTACATGGCCTTTCCTTTTAACAACACTCAGTAAACGTTTGGGAGCTGAGGAGACACATTTTTCAAGCTTCTCAGGTGGAATTCTTTCCCATTCTTGCTTGATGTACAGCTTAAGTTGTTCAACAGTCCGGGGGTCTCCGTTGTGCTATTTTAGACTTCATAATGCGCCACACATTTTCAATGGGAGACAGGTCTGGACTACAGGCAGGCCAGTCTAGTACCCGCACTCTTTTACTATGAAGCCACGTTGATGTAACACATGGCTTGGCATTGTTTTGCTGAAATAAGCAGGGGCGTCCATGATAACATTGCTTGGAGGGCAACATATGTTGCTCCAAAACCTGTATGTACCTTTCAGCATTAATGGCGCCTTCACAGATGTGTAAGTTACCCATGTCTTGGGCACTAATACACCCCCATACCATCACGGATGCTGGCTTTTCAACTTTGCGCCTATAACAATCCGGATGGTTCTTTTCCTCTTTGGTCCGGAGGACCCGACGTCCACAGTTTCCAAAAACAATTTGAAATGTGGACTCGTCAGACCACAGAACACTTTTCCACTTTGTATCAGTCCATCTTAGATGAGCTCAGGCCCAGCGAAGCCGACGGCATTTCTGGGTGTTGTTGATAAACGGTTTTCGCCTTGCATAGGAGAGTTTTAACTTGCACTTAAAGATGTAGCGACCAACTGTAGTTACTGACAGTGGGTTTCTGAAGTGTTCCTGAGCCGATGTGGTGATATCCTTTACACACTGATGTCGCTTGTTGATGCAGTACAGCCTGAGGGATCGAAGGTCACGGGCTTAGCTGCTTACGTGCAGTGATTTCTCCAGATTCTCTGAACCCTTTGATGATATTACGGACCGTAGATAGTGAAATCCCTAAATTCCTTGCAATAGCTGGTTGAGAAAGGTTTTTCTTAAACTGTTCAACAATTTGCTCACGCATTTGTTGACAAAGTGATGACCCTCGCCCCATCCTTGTTTGTGAATGACGGAGCATTTCATGGAATCTACTTTTATACCCAATCATGGCACCCACCTGTTCCCAATTTGCCTGTTCACCTGTGGGATGTTCCAAATAAGTGTTTGATGAGCTTTCCTCAACTTTATCAGTATTTATTGCCACCTTTCCCAACTTCTTTGTCACGTGTTGCTGGCATCAAATTCTAAAGTTAATGATTATTTGACAATCAAATATGTTGTCTTTGTAGCATATTCAACGGAATATGGGTTGAAAATGATTTGCAAATCATTGTATTCCGTTTATATTTACATCTAACACAATTTCCCAACTCATATGGAAACGGGGTTTGTATTATATTCAATATTTTTGGCCACTGTAACATTACACACCGTTTGAACAGTAACAATGTGTTTGAATAACGAATAGAATAAAATTAATTGCTCATAAAAAGGTAAATAAATATTGCACTGAAACAAATATGAAAATAGTTTTTTAAAGATTAGTTAAAAATGTTCTTATTGATTGTTTTACGTACCACTAGAGTGATTATTTTCTCAAAATCCATTTTTGTTGAGTTTCGTGTTGACGTGGAAAATAGCTTATCTCTTTTCCGTAGCTAGCATATACGTGTCAGGACTCATGCAGAGATGCAGAGGTGGGGAATAATCCAGCAGGCTTTTATTTTGAAAAGTTAACTTTTCACCTCTTGAGTCAGGGCAATACAACAACGGCTATAAACTTTAACTAGGCGAAAAGGTTTCACAAAATGTGAACAAACTGAAAATCATTCCAAAAAAGGAGGAAACTAAAATATATATATCTCGAACTACACTAACGAGGAATATACTGTAACTATGAAATTTAAACAACAAAAGAGGCTCCAAAAAGGAGGGAAAAACAACGGGCTATAAAGCTTCTTCACTGATTCTTATCTAGAGAAATAGTTAACAAAAGGTCACTCAAAAGTGAGGAAAAGAAGAGACGGTAAAAGTAAACCTGCGACTTGAAAACTTTACAAACAAAAAATACCAACTTGGAAATTCAGGATCTGGATAACAAGACGAGACAAGGCTTGGGTATGAGTCTGGAGATGCACGAGACATTCTGGCACGGGTTAAGGGGGGAGGAGTATATTTATAGCTAGAATTCACTGAAATTCAAGTATTTCTTTATATATATATATATATATATATATATATATATATATATATATATATATATATATATATATATATATATATATATATATATATATATATATATATATATATATATATATATATATATTTTTGTAAAAAAAAAGCACTTTATATTGAGTAAACAATCTCAAACTGCTACAGTGTATTAAAAAAATCAAATTTAAAAAAAAAAGAAGATAATAAAGCAATAAATAAAAATAAAAACTAGAACAGTCAAATAGCTATAGCTAGTATGCACATATCTAAAAAAAAGGCTTTTTTTTTTTTTTTTTTAAAAAGAAGGGCTTTTAAGCCTTTTTTAAAAGCATCCACAGTCTGTGGGGCCCTCAGGTGGTCAGGGAGAGCGTTCCACAGACTGGGAGCTATAAATAAAAGAAATACTTGACTTTCAGTGAATTCTAGCTATTTATATATATATATATATATATATATATATATATATATATATATATATATATATATATATATATATATATATATATATATATATATATATATATATATATATATATATATATATATATATATATATGTATATAAATAAAAGAAATACCACCACCCAACCCAACCCCGCCCACCTCAACCTCCTTATAGTCTCTCTCAGGGAGTGCATGTCCAAAATTCCAAGCTGCTGTTTGGATAGATAGATAGATAGATAGTACTTTATTGATTCCTTCAGGAGAGTTCCCTCTGGAAAATTAAAATTCCAGCAGCAGTGTACAGAATTGAGATTGAATTTAAAAAGTAAAAAGTAAATAATGGGGGTATAAATGGAAACAGAATAGAAAAATATTACAATAAGAATAAAAATAAAAAAGCAACAATGAGAATAAAAATATAACAGTAAAATAAGAATATAACAAGAGAAACTAGGCAGTAGTGACCATGTTATGAAAAAGTATTGCACTGTTATTGTTTTGAGGCATGTTAAAAAAAAAAAGCACTTTGTGACTTCAATAATAAATATGGCAGTGCCATGTTGGCATTTTTTCCATAACTTGAGTTGATTTATTTTGGAAAACCTTGTTACATCGTTTAATGCATCCAGCGGGGCATCACAACAAAATTAGGCATAATAATGTGTTAATTCCACGACTGTATATATTGGTGTCGGTTGATATCGGTATCGGTAATTAAGAGTTGGACAATATCGGAATATCGGATATCGGTAAAAAAGCCATTATCGGACATCTCTATTGGCAAGTATGGTGCCCCAAAAATGTCCATGCAATTTTTCATATCAATGCTTTAGTGTCCAAGTGCCTACCTGGATGGCCGCTGAGTCTTTGGACATCAACACCAGCAGATTCAACAGCAGCTTCTTCATCTGCAGGTCCTCCATGCTGCAGCTCAGCTTCAGCTTGCCCACCACAGGGTCGTGACTCTTCACTGACGTGTCATTTGGGAAACATTCGACGGCAATAATTCACTTTTAAAAACGGCAACAATCATCGTGAGGGCAGCCTTACGCTCGGGAAAAGTGCTAAGAGCCACCAGCAGCTTGGCGAAGGAGCTCTCCTGGAAAAAGAGACGGAGAAGTGATCTCCAAGACCATGTCCGTGCAGGTTTTGGACCCGTCCATCACTCACGATGAGCAGAGGGCTGGAGTACTCGGCAAAGAGAGTCGTCAACACGAGGAGGTCGTTCCGGACATGGACGTCAGCGTGCCGGGCGCTGTTCAGCAGGAGGTGAGAGAACGCTTCTTTGAGAGATCTGGAGGACAAAAGCTTGATGTCAGCATGTCGAGAAGCAACACTTTTGATGTGCATTTTTGATCAATAGACAATTAAACACATATTTACACACCTACGCTTGAGAAGGAACAGGACGAAGAAAATCATATATTTCCTGCCCCCTTCAACATAATAAGTAGTCTTACTCAAAGGCCTACTGAAATGAATTTTTTTTATTTAAACGGGGATAGCAGATCCATTCTATGTGTCATACTTGATCATTTCGCGATATTGCCATATTTTTGCTGAAAGGATTTAGTAGAGAACAACGACGATAAAGTTCGCAACTTTTGGTCGCTGATAAAAAAAAGCCTAGCCTGTACCGGAAGTAGCGTGATGTCGCAGGTTGAAAGGCTCCTCACATTTCCCCATTGTTTACAATGCAGCGAGAGCGATTCGGACCGAGAAAGCGACGATTACCCCATTAATTTGAGCAAGGATGAAAGATTTGTGGATGAGGAACGTGAGAGTGAAGGACTAGAGTGCAGTGCAGGACGTATCTTTTTTCGCTCTGACCGTAACTTACGTACAAGGGTTCATTGGATTCCACACTTTCTCCTTTTTCTATTGTGGATCACGGATTTGTATTTTAAACCACCTCGGATACTATATCCTCTTGAAAATGAGAGTCGAGAACACGAAATGGACATTCATAGTGACTTTTGTCTCCACGACAATACATCGGCGAAGCTCTTTAGCTACGGAGCTAACGTGATAGCATCGGGCTTAACTACAGATAGAAACAAAAGAAATAAACCCCTCACTGTAAGGATAGACAGAAAATCAACAATACTATTAAACCATGGACATGTAACTACACGGTTAATGCTTTCCAGGCTGGCGAAGCTTAACAATGCTGTTGCTAACGACGCCATTGAAGCTAACTTAGCAACGGGACCTCACAGAGCTATGCTAAAAACATTAGCTATCCACCTACGCCAGCCAGCCCTCATCTGATCATCAACACCCGTGCTCACCTGCGTTCCAGCGATCGACGGAGCAACGAAGGACTTCACCTGATCATAGATGCGGTCGGCGGCCCGGAGACGGAGGAAGTCAAGGTGAGGTCGGCGGCTAGCGCGTCTGCTATCCATCTCAAAGTCCTCCTGGTTGTGTTGCTGTAGTCCGCCGCTAATACACCGATCCCACCTACAACTTTCTTCTTTGCAGTCTTCATTGTTCATTAAACAAATTGCAAAAGATTCACCAACACAGATGTCCAGAATACTGTGGAATTTTGAGATGAAAACAAAGCTTTTTGTATTGGATTCAATGGGATCCGAATACTTCCGTTCCAACGATTGACGTCACGCGCATACGTCATCATACATAGACGTTTTCAACCGGAAGTTTAGCGGGAAATTTAAAATTGCACTTTATAAGTTAACCCGGCCGTATTGGCATGTGTTGCAATGTTAAGATTTCATCATTGATATATAAACTATCAAACTGCGTGGTCGGTAGTAGTGAGTTTCAGTAGGCCTTTAACGGATAGCCCAGATTCACAAGCATGCAAACCAAACAAATACATCCAAATATAATGAAAACAAACAAAAAACACACAAAAAAAACCAACAAGTGCAAAACTTCACGAAGTACAAACCGAACAAAAGAAGTAATATACACCTCACGGGATGATACAAAACAAATACAAAACCAGACAAAAAATAAGTAAAATAATAAATATAAAGCAAAATGTAGACACGGCTGTCCATGTGATCTTATTGTTCTGTCTTAATATTTTTTTTTCAAATGGAATATATTTCTACAATCTTTTTCATCTCATTGCAAAGAGAATTCCATAGTTTAACACCAGCAGGAGAACCGAGCGAGAGACGTACAGAGCACATTCCATGCTGCCGAGCTGGGCGGCCACCTCGGTCTTGCTGCCTCGATCCAGAAGGTTCCAGAGGATTTCGGAAGAGTGGAACAGGAACTGCCCGCTGGGGTCGGATTCGTTCATGTGGAGGCAGATGGTCTCGACCCCTCGTACACTCAGCATTAAAGCACAGTTCATATCTGGAGGGGATGAAAAAAAACATTTAAAATACTTTTTAAGTTGTTTTTTTTACACTATAAGTGTCCCTAAAGCAGGTGTGTTCAAAATGGGGAGTTGCATTTTTAACGGCTCATTCTAAGAATATAAAAAATTTGAAATAAAACAACAAACAGGTGAAATCTAACAACAACAAGTATTCTTGACTCTAATAACACAAAGCTGCCATGCAGGCTGTTTTTTTTGTCATTGCTCAAAAAATAACAAGGAATCAAAATCAATGTTGGCTCCAATTACTTCACCTCAAGCATGCCACTTTGAAATATTTATTTGGGGGGGAAATATTGCATATTTTGTGTGTTTGCCATATGAACAAGTAATATTTATTTGACAAAAAGAGCATAAAACAAACACCTAAAAAAGTAACAACAATAAAAACTAACAATCGAAGGATGGATCTGATGTTGATCTAGAGATTTAAGCGTTGAAAGTTTAAAAAAATATATACAACCATCATCAAGGCGAACATTTCCAATAACAACTAGCATAACACGTTTTTATCCATTTGTGGAAACTAGAGATTTACGATCGATTTTTTTCCCACACCCCTAATATACATATATATATATATATATATATATATAATATATATATATATATAATCGATTTTTTCCCACACCCCTAATATACATATATATATATATATATATATATATATATATATATATATATATATATATATATATATATATATATATATATATATATATATATATATATATATATATATATATATATATATATATATATATATATATATATATATATATATATGTATATTATATATATATATATATATATATATATATATATATATATATATATATATATATATATATATATATATATATATATATATATATATATATATATATATATATACATATATATATATATATGTATATTAGGGGTGTGGGAAAAAATCGATTCGAATTCGAATCGCGATTCTCACGTTGCGCGATTCAGAATCGATTCTCATTTTAAAAAAATTTATTTTATTTTTTTTAAAAATCTAATTTTTTTTTTCTTTTTTTTTTTTTTTAAATTAATCAATCCAACAAAACAATACACAGCAATACCATAACAATGCAATCCAATTCCACAACCAAACCCGACCCAGCAACACTCAGAACTGCAATAAACAGAGCAATTGAGAGCAGACACAAACACGACACAGAACAAACCAAAAGTAGTGAAACAAAAATGAATATTATCAACAACAGTATCAATATTAGTTACAATTTCAACATAGCAGTGATTACAAATCCCTCATTGACATTATCATTAGACATTTATAAAAAATAAAAAAAAGAATAGTGTCACATTGGCTTACACTTGCATCGCATCTCATAAGCTTGACAACACACTGTGTCCAATATTTTCACAAATATAAAATAAGTCATATTTTTGGTTCATTTAATAGTTAAAACAAATTTACATTATTGCAATCAGTTGATAAAACATTGTCCTTTACAATTATAGAAGCTTTTTACAAAAATCTACTACTCTGCTTGCATGTCAGCAGACTGGGGTAGATCCTGCTGAAATCCTATGTATTGAATGAATAGAGAATCCTTTTGAATCAGGAAAATATAGTTGTTTAATCTTGCATCGCGTTGAATTAAAAAAAAATCAATTTTGAATCGAATCGTGACCCCAAGAATCGATATTGAATCGAATCGAGGGACACCCAAAGATTCACAGCCTTAATATATATATATATATATATATATATATATATATATATATATATATATATATATATATATATATATATATATATATATATATATATATACACTACCGTTCAAAAGTTTGGGTTTGTGGAATAGCCTTCATTTCTAAGAACAAGAATAGACTGTCGAGTTTCAGATGAAAGTTCTCTTTTTCTGGCCATTTTGAGCGTTTAATTGACCCCACAAATGTGATGCTCCAGAAACTCAATCTGCTCAAAGGAAGGTCAGTTTTGTAGCTTCTGTAACGAGCTAAACTGTTTTCAGATGTGTGAACATGATTGCACAAGGGTTTTCTAATCATCAAT
This sequence comes from Entelurus aequoreus, assembly GCF_033978785.1. NCBI lineage: Eukaryota > Metazoa > Chordata > Actinopteri > Syngnathiformes > Syngnathidae > Entelurus > Entelurus aequoreus. The sequence continues at coordinate 20,136,391 of NC_084735.1, read as the reverse complement.
TAGCCTTCTGAGCCAATGAGCAAACACATTGTACCATTAGAACACTGGAGTGATAGTTGCTGGAAATGGGCCTCTATACACCTATGTAGATATTGCACCAAAAACCAGACATTTGCAGCTAGAATAGTCATTTACCACATTAGCAATGTATAGAGTGTATTTCTTTAAAGTTAAGACTAGTTTAAAGTTATCTTCATTGAAAAGTACAGTGCTTTTCCTTCAAAAATAAGGACATTTCAATGTGACCCCAAACTTTTGAACGGTAGTGTATATATATATATATATATATATATATATATATATATATATATATATATATATATATATATATATATATATATATATATATATGCAGTGAAGTTGTCACGTTGTGTAAATGGTAAATGAAAAACAGAATACAATGATTTGCAAATCCTTTTCCACTTATATTCAATTGAATAGACTGCAAAGACAAGATACTTAACGTTCGAACTGGAAAATTTTTGTTATTTTTTGCAAATATTAGCTCATTTGGAATTTGATGCCCGCAACATGTTTCAAAAAAGCTGGCACGAGTGGCAAAAAAGACTGAGAAAGTTGAGGAATGCTCATCAAACACTTATTTGGAACATCCCAGAGGTGAACAGGCTAATTGGGAACAGGTGGGTGCCATGATTGGGTATAAAAGCAGCTTTGTGGTCTGACGAGTCCACATTTCAAATTGTTTTTGGAAACCGTGGACGTCGTGTCCTCCAGAACGAAGACGAAAAGAATCATCCGGATTGTTCTCGGCACAAAGTTGAAAAGCCTGTGTGATGGTATGGGGGTGTATTAGTGCCCAAGACATGGGTAACTTACACATCTGTGAAGGCACCATTAATGCTGAAAGGTACATACAGGTTTTGGAGCAACATATGTTGCCATCCAAGCAACGTTACCATGGACGCCCCTGCTTATTTCAGCAAGACAATGCCAAGCCACGTGTTACAACAGCGTGGCTTCATAGTAAAAGAGTGCGGGTACTAGACTGGCCTGCCTGTAGTCCAGACCTGTGTCCCATTGAAAATGTGTACCGAATTACACGACGTGCCAACTTCACTGGTTTTGGGTTTTGTATATCCACACACAGAAATAAGCATTCGGATGGGATAGCGGGCCGCTACAGGCGCAAAAGCACCATCATTAAGTGTTAGAATAATTATTTTTAAGTTATCACACAACTCTTATGCTTAAAGGCCGTTGCTGTAGTTATTATCTAATGTGTATAAGCTGTACTTTTTCTTTTCGTGCAAAGGCACATAACTTGTTATCGTCCACTGCAAGCTAGGAGCTGCCTCGCCGCAGATGTTTCTGTTTTTCAGCCAGCTAACAGCCAAGGACGGACCTCAAGTACCTCAACGAAGATAAGGCAACACCGGGCAGACAAAGCAGAGACAAGGCGAAATCACAATTGAATGAATGAATAATCACGTATTGTGTCTACTGAGCTGCTTGCATAATATGTGACCCCTCCCTTTAGAAGCAGCCTTAGCGATGTAAGTAGGGAACTCCTGAATAAAATGGGGGGTGCGTGGGCTGTTCCTCAGAGCGTGGGGGGAGACTGTAACTGAGTGTGCAGCTCCATGCGTTCTCCCCATGAGCAAAATTGAACTCTGTCTCTGCCTGATTCTGTTTAATAGATAGTTCGATGCTTAAAGGCCTACTGAAATGAATTTTTTTTATTCAAATGGGGATAGCAGATCCATTCTATGTGTCATACTTGATCATTTCGCGATATTGCCATATTTTTTCTGTAAGGATTTAGTAGAGAACATCGACGATAAAGTTCGCAACTTTTGGTCGCTGATAAAAAAAGCCTTGCCTGTACCGAAAGTAGCGTGACGTCACAGGTTGAAAGGCTCCTCACATTTCTCCATTGTTTTCAATGCAGCTAGAGCGATTCGGACCGAGAAAGCGACGAGTACCCCATTAATTTGAGCGAGGATGAAAGATTCGTGGATAAGGAACGTGAGAGTGAAGGACTAGAGTGCAGTGCAGGACGCATCTTTTTTCGCTCTGACCGTAACTTAGGTACAAGCTGGCTCATTGGATTCCACACTCTCTCCTTTTTCTATTGTGGATCACGGATTTGTATTTTATACCACCTCGGATACTATATCCTCTTGAAAATGAGAGTCGAGAACGCGAAATGGACATTCACAGTGACTTTTATCTCCACGACAATACATCGGCGAAACACTTTAGCTACGGAGCTTAACGTGACAGCATCGGGCTTAACTGCATATAGAAACAAAAGAAATAAGCCCCTGACTGGAAGGATAGACAGAATATCAACAATACTATTAAACCATGGACCTGTAAATACACAGTTAATGCTTTCCAGCCTGGCGAAGGTTAACAATGCTGTTGCTAACGACGCCATTGAAGCTAACTTAGCAACGGGATCTCACAGAGCTATGCTAAAAACATTAGCTATCCACCTACGCCAACCAGCCCTCATCTGCTCATCAACACCCGTGCTCACCTGCGTTCCAGCGATCGACGGTGCGACGAAGGACTTCACCCGATCACCGATGCGGTCGGTGGCTAGCGTCGGATAGCGCGTCTGCTATCCACCTCAAAGTCCTCCTGTTTGTGTTGCTGCAGCCAGCCGCTATTACACCGATCCCACCTACAGCTTTCTTCTTTGCAGTCTCCATTGTTCATTAAACAAATTGCAAAAGATTCACCAACACAGATGTCCAGAATACTGTGGAATTTTGAGATGAAAACAAAGCTTTTTGTATTGGATTCAACGGCGTCCGAATACTTCCGTTTCAACCATTGACGTCACGCGCACACGTCATCATACATAGACGTTTTCAACCGGAAGTTTAGCGGGAAATTTAAAATTGCACTTTATAAGTTAACCCGGCCGTATTGGCATGTGTTGCAATGTTAAGATTTCATCATTGATGTATAAACTATCAGACTGCGTGGTCGGTAGTTGTGGGTTTCAGTAGGCCTTTAAACCTGACATCAAGGCGAACATTTCCAATAACAACGAACAAAACATTTTTTTTATCCATTTGTGGAAACTTGCATCATTTAAATATGACTTGAGTTAAACGCCACATTGACCCGCTGACATTGACATAAGGACACTTGAGAGTGCCCCCTCCACCCATCAAAGGTAATGAAGGAGCTAATCTCCCGCACTGACCAGACGAGCTGGAGAGGATCTGAAGTGTTTGTAGGAGCAGCAGCTTGATGGCGGGCTGCTCCTCCAGCGCCGCCATGGAGAGAAAGAGCGTCTGGGCCAGGTCGCTGCGCTCCAGCAGCTGCAGCCTGTAGCCCGGAGACGTCGGCTGAGGCCCTGTGCACACACATCCACAAACACGGTACACTTGGTTTCAGGCCAAATGGGTGCAAAGAAAAAACCTGATAAATGAGGGCAACACAACATTAGCTGCACTTGCACAGAAGGCTTGATTTGGCTTTTATCGGGTGTTCAGGTTAGTCCTCTATCGCCATTTTATTTGCAGATTTTATGGCAATATATTTGTGAGGTATGCCGCATCTTGTGCAAGCGCTCCCAACGTTGTGCAGAATACAAACCACTACTGGCACTAATATCTAGACGAGATGATGGCAAACTGAGGAAACAAAAAGTGGGATACTGGAGATGAGAAGATGTCTAAACCAGGAAGAACAAGAGAGAAAGAGAGAGAGAGCCTAACTTAGCAAAAGTCTGTTGTAGGAGTTGAGAGTCCGACACTTTGGCTTGGCGGGCCGGTCCGTACCGTCGTGCGTCTGTTTGCTGAGAGCGGCGCAGGTGTAGAAGGACTTGACCGATTCGACTACCCGGTGCCTCACCTCGGCGTCTGGCACCCTCATCAGATAGCCTGCACGCACAAACACCGGGCCGGACGCTGTTAAGTCGCTCTGACGTCCGGCGTGTGGTCTGCGCGTACCCATGTGAGAGAGGAACTGTTTGACGTCCTGGGCGTAGATCAGCTCGTCGGACACCCTCTCCTTCAGGAAGGGGAGCCTGCGCAGGAAAGGAAGAATATTGTGATGTTTGCCTGTGATAATGCGAGTAGTCGTATATGACACCACTTGGTAAGGGCAGCTCGGGGGGGTGATCGGGGGTTTAAGGGGTGGCAATGATGTCACACTCAGTGGGCGGTGCCTAAACTGGAAATACATCCGATTTTGTTTTGTAGATTTTAAGGGATCCGCCATCTTGTCTTGTTTTGTAGTCCGTGCTACCGGAAATAATGCGTTATGATTTCTAGGTCAGGACTGGAAGTAGGTCTATGTCACAGTCGTGCGCCATCCTTGTAGTTTTTAAAGGGATCCACCATGTTGTTTTGTTTTGTAGTCCATATCACGGAAAAAACGTCATAATGAATTATGATTTCTAGGTCAGGACCGGAAGTAGGTGTACGTCACACTCGGGCGCCATCTTTGTAGGCTTTAAAGGATCTGCCATTTTGTTTTGTAGTCTAGACTACCGGAAGTACGTCGTAATGATTTATGATGTCTACGTCACATTCGGTTTTGTTTTGTAGTTTTTTAGGGATCCGCGATCTTGTGTTGTCTTGTAGTCCATACTACCAGAAATACGTCATATTGATTTATGATTTCTAGGTCAGGTGGCGACTTGTCCAGGGTGTACCCCGCCTTCCGCCCGATTGTAGCTGAGATAGGCTCCAGCGCCCCCCGCGACTCCGAAGGGGATAAGCGGTAGAAAATGGATGGATGGAAGGTCAGGAACAGAAGTAGGTCTATGTCACATTTGGGCGCTATCTTTGTAGTTTCTAAGGGATCCGCCATGTTGTTTTGTTTTGTAGTCCATACTACCGGAAATCCGTCATAATGATTTAGGATTTTTCGGTCAGGACCGGAAGTAGGTCTATGTCACATTTGGGCGCTATCTTTGTAGGTTTTAAGGGATCCGCCATCTTGTTTTGTTTTGTAGTCCATACTACCGGAAAAACGTCATAATGATTTATGATTTCTTGGTCAGGATTGGAAGTAGGTCTATGCCATCTTTGAAGTTTTTAAGGGATCCGCAATGTTGTTTTGTTTTGTTTTGTAGTCCATACTACCGGAAATACATCATAATGATTTATGATTTCAAGGTCAGGACCGGAAGTAGGTCTATGTCACACTCGGGTGCCATCTTTGTAGGTTTTAAGGGATCCGCCATCTTGTGTTGGTTTGTAGTCCATAATACTGGAAATACGTCATAATGATTTAGGATTTCTAGGTCAGGTCCAGAAGTAGGTCTATGTCACACTCGGGCGCCATCTTTGTAGTTTTTAAGGGATCCACCATGTTATTTTGTTTTGTAGTCCATATTACCGGTAATACGTCTTAATGATTTATGATTTCTAGGTCAGGACCGGAAGTAGGTCTATGTCACATTCGGGCGCTTTTGTAGGTTTTAAGGGAGCTATGATCTATGATGTAGGTTTTGAAGGAATTTATGATCTCTACGTCACGTTTTGTTTTGTAGTTCTTAAGGGATCCGCTATCTTGTCTTATATTTTAGTCCATATTACCGGAAATACATCACAAGAACTTATGATTTGTAAGACTGGATTGGAACTAGGTTTGCGTTACGCCCGTCATCTTTGTAGTTTTTTAGGGATCCGCCATTTTGTTTTGTAGTCCCATCTACCGGAAATACGTCGTAATGATTTATGATTCTTAGGTCAGAACCGGAAGTATTGGTGCGTTCCATTTGTACTGGGAAGTTGGAATTTCCGAGTTCCCAGTTGGAATTTCAACTGGAACGCTTAGCCACCCTTTACTCTGTTTACTGCTTTGCACACTCTTGGCATTCTCTCGATGAGCTTAAAGCACACCTGTAAAGTGAAGACCATTTCAGGTGACTACCTCTTGAAGCCTATCTAGAGAATGCCAAGAGTGTGCTATTTTGAAGAAACTACAATATAAAACATGTTTTCAGTTATTTCACCTTTTCTTGTTAAGTACATAACTACACATGTGTTCATTTATAGTTTTGATGCCTTCAGTGACACTCTACAATGTAAATAGTCATGAAAATTAAAAAAAAAAACATTGAAATGAGGTGTGTCAAAACTTTTGGTCTGTACTGTATATACCACAAGATATAAATGTAGTTTACACTACAGTAACGTTACCATATTAATTATTGTACAACAATACATCGTATATGGCTGATTTAGTGCGACAAAAACTAATCAGAAGTGCTAATAACAAATATTATAGAAACAGATATCATTGTTCACACCCAGAGCTGCCATCTTTAAAACAAACTCGAGAATGCTCCGACTTTCCGAGTCAGAAATCCGAACTCAAAGTTGAAATTCCCGACTCGTAACTAAAAAATTCCGACTTCCCAGCACAAATGGAACGCACCACAATGATGATTTAATGATCTACGAATCCACGTCACAGCCGGTCGCCAATTTTGTAGTTTCAATGTCATAATGATTTATGATTCTTAATTCACTCTTTTTAAATGTATCATTTAATTTGATTTAAGTCGGGGGTCAGCAACCCGCGGCTCTCGAGCCGCATGTGGCTCTTTAGTGCCACCCTAGTGTCACCCTGGAGCATTTAAAAAAAAGGATTGAAAATGGATGGGGGGAAAAACTATTTTTTTGTTTTAGTATGTTTTTTGTTTGAGGAAAAACATGACACAAACCTTCCCAATTGTTAGAAAGCCCACTGTTTAATATGTTTGAGTGTATGCTTCACTGATGACAGTATTTGGTGAACATCGTTTTGTCCTACTAATTTCGGCGGTTCTTGAACTCACCATGGTGTGGACTGTGACGCAACAGTTTTTTTACATGTAAAATCTTCCACTCCTTCTTTGTCTCATTTTGTCCACCAAATGTTTTATACTGTGCGCTTTGTTGATGTTATTGATTTGTGTGGAGAGCTAATCAGGCATATTTGGTCAGTGCATGACTGCAAGCTAATCAATGCTAACATGCTATTTAGGCTAGCTGTATGTACATATTGCATCATTATGCCTCATTTGTAGGTATATTTGAGCTCATTTAATATCCTTTACTTTTACCCTCTTTGTATATCATTTAGTTTTGCATGTCTCATGACACATTATCTGTATGTAATATTGGCTGCATTTCAGATAGTTGTGTGCATGTTGTTCCAGACAAACATTACCTAGCTTGCCAAAAATTTTAATAAATCTATTAGAAGACAGCCCGACGTTTCCTTTAACTTGGACACACACATCTATATCTTTGGCCATTAAAAGCCAGTCATTTCCAGGAGTTATCTCACCTTTTGAGTAGCCTCTGATTTACTAATGGTTTGGAACGACACAGGAAGTCCTTCATACCGACAGCCATCAGACTGTATAATGCATATGTTCCTTTTTGACTGTACTTGAATGTATAATAGACTGCATTTATAGTATTCACATGTGAATAATGCTGTATAATAGACTGTATTTATATTATTCACATGTGAATAATGCTGTATAATAGACTATATTTATATTATTCACATGTGAATAATGCTGTATAATAGACTGTATTTATATTATTCACATGTAAATAATGCTGTATAATAGACTGTATTTATATTATTCACATGTAAAAAAATACCTAAGTGTTTATTGTTTATTGTGAGCAAACTGTGGTGCTGAATTTCCCCCAGGGATCAATAAAGTACTTTCTATTCTATTCTATTCTATTCTATTCTATTCTAATGTTGTAAAAATGTGTAGAATAAATATTACATTTCAACATTTCTGTCAACGAAGATTTGCTTTAGCCTGTGACACTCAGTCATTTTGATAGTAGGCTATTATAGCTAATATAGACACTTACGTCATGTGTTGCCTTCATTATAAGACTTGTATACGGCTTTTCATTTTTTGCGGCTCCAGACAGATTTGTTTTTTATATCTTTGGTCCTCTTTAAACGTTTTGGGTTGCCGACCCCTGATTTAAGTTAAATAGTATAGCTCCGCCCCTTGATATCCCGATGACCGCTCCCTCAAACCTCCACTATCGCCCCTTATTATCTGGTGATATATAGTACTAATGCAGTATTAGTTTCACAAGTCGAGGTTTCCGACCTGCAAATCTGAAGCGCCTCGCACAAAATCCTGGAATATTCAGGTCGGTCCTTGGCCTTCTCTGCACAGGCGTGCAGGATTCTGGTGATGCTGGCCAGCTCCCTCAGCAGCTTGACACGGTTAAGGGGCGAGGACATGCACGGTGGGGGAAAACGCTGACAGATGTGTCGGTAAACGAGCGTCTCGGGACTCTTTTTGTGTTCAGGCTGCGTGAGAGCAAATCTATTTCCGTCGGTGCACCTTGGGAGCAGTCATGAGCAAAAAACCTGACAATCTGCAGGCGCTTCTCACACCTAAGAGCAAGGGTGTCCAAAAGTTTTCCAGCAAGGGCTGCATGCAGAAAAATTAATATATGCTCGGGGCCACTTTGATACGTTTTGTACGTTAAAGATGCCAAAAGCAATCTCAGCTAACTGAACAAAACACCTTCATTTTGTGTTTATAGGCAAAAAAATTAATTTGTGTTACAGCTAATAATATAATGCGTTAACACGCGGGCCTGGGATCCGAGGGGACGCAAAATTATTCCTAGCCCTTTTCTGCTCTGTCACTGATAATGATAAGATTTCCCTCAACATTGCCAGTGCCCCCTGTGATGTCTAGCATTGTTTTGTAAATAAAGACATAGCACCAAAGTCTGGGGCCCCATGCACAAGACTCCTAAAGGGCCCCCCATCCCACCCGAAACCCAATGTTGCCGCCCCATAAACACACAGTATGTAAGTTTATGTGCACTAAAAACTAATTATTGCATTGATTTGTTTGAAAGCAGTTTTTTTAAAACACATTTTATAAGTTCTTGTTTTTTTTAAAGATGGCGTTAACATATCTAGATCAGGTCTAAAAAATTTGGCCGGGCGCCGAAAGCCGACTGCATGTAAAGTAACATATACATATACACTCGCAGACACACACACACACACACACACACACACACACACACACACATATATATATATATATATATATATATATATATATATATATATATATATATATATATATATATATTTATTTTTATTTTTTTATTTTTTTTACACATATATACAAACATATACACTTATATACATGTGTGTGTATATATATTGATATCATTGGATATCAAGAGTATGTAAAAGTTCGACTCCTACCATCTTTATTTCCGTGACGACCTCCTTCAAGTTTTGTAATCAATCAGAAATATCAAGCAGCTAAAATGCGCCGAACATTGATAAGTGTGGAGGGAGTGTTTTGCTTTTTTTCCCATCATGCACTATAATGGATGTAATTTTTGAATTGTTTATGGTGTTTGGACGTTTTTTTTTATCATCTCCACAAAGTTCAGTGAGCAGGTTGTGTTACTTGTGACCATGTGTGTTGACTTTTTGTATTGGTTGAATGTTTTTTTTCCCCTCATGACTAGGAAAGGTTGTTTGGTTTGGATCTTATCAGTGAATGCTGTGCTACTTGCATTCCAATGGACAATTCATGGTCATTGACTCGATTTATTGACAGTGTTCACAAGATGGTGGCAAATTACTAACAATCAGACCATGAGGTATATTTAAAATTGATTTGAAAACACTCCACAGGGACATTCCTTTTCGAACTCATGACGACTCACAGGCCAAATCAAAGATGCACTTGGCTCGCCGGCCGTGGTTTGGACACCCCTGGTCTAGATAAACCACCTTAAATAATTAGGGTTTGTTTAAAAAAATAAAAAATCTTTTTTTCCCCACAATAAATTGCCAATAAATACAATATAAAGTGGTAAAATTATACATTTAAATATTCATATTACCTGTCATTAATAATCTAGGTATGATTATCAATCTGTTAAGGTTTCCTTTACTTCTGAGTGTGAAGTAGAAATATACATATGATCAGTGAAAAATATGAATCATAATAATCCATCTCTATTATTAGCATGATTGTATTATTATTAGTCTATCTCCAGGGGTTAGGTCTCCCCATGTCTTTAAAAACAAGTGACACCTCTGTTTCTAACTTTAATCAGTCTTTGAACGCACCAGTTATGAGATACAAAACTGAAACTTGTACACAACTTTCTCCTATACTGCCACAAATAGATGTATTACGTTTTACCTCTCTTCTGTCACCTCATTCGTGTTCCAAAATGTTGGTGCTGTGTGTGAATGCTGAAAGGTGAACTTTGACGACGTTATGACGTCTGCGTTAAGTGAAGTCTTCAATGCTAAGTTAGCCGCTATCCAGGTGGCGCGAACTTTCACCGCTATAATAATTTTATGTTAACATTTTTTTATAACTTACAAACATACAACTTGAAAAAAGCCAAGGGGCCCCTCTGTGCTTGGGACCTCGCTACAATATCTCCACAAGTAATGGTTCGGTCCCTGGTTGTAGCTGTGTGTCAGGAATGTTTGATCATTTATACTTTAATTATGTTAAATTTGTTATTTTGCACTAAAAATATACAGTGGAACCTTGATTCACAAACATGATTGGTTCTTGAACAGGGTTCAGTTTGTGTGATGAAGCAAATTTCTCCATAAGAAACAATGTAAATATGAAAAATGGGTTTCAGCCTCGACAAAAGTCCATATTTTAGTAAAAGTTTGTACACTTTGAACTTAATATATAGTGCTATACAGTACTTTATATCAAACTAACATAACAAGGAGGTGAATGATTAACTACATCATTAACAACAAGCTAAAACAGCAACAGCAAGCTGAACTGCAGCAACATGTGCACGAGCAAACACAAAAGTATTTTTGGTGCCCTCACAAATGATCAGAAATCACACACATCTTTAGATGTAATAACCATATTGGTACAATAATAAACGTTAAAAAAGTAAAATCCACTTACAGTAGATTAACATTGAGAAGAAGAAGAAGCAGCTCACAAGAGGAGAGGAACTCAGTGGCCTAGTGGTTAGAGATCGGTAGGTTGTGAGTTCAAACCCCGGCCGAGTCATACCAAAGACTATAAAAATGGGACCTATTGCTTGGCACTCAGCTTTAAGGGTTGGAATTGGGGGTTAAATCACCAAAAATGATTCCCGGGCGCAACCACCGCTGCTGCTCACTGCTCCTCTCACTTCCCAGGGGGTGATCAAGGGTGATGGGTCGAATGCAGGGAATAATTTCGCCACACCTAGTGTCTGTGTGACAATCATTGGTACCTTAACTTTAACTTTAAGAAGCACACAGAGAGACAGGGGCATATTCGCAAATAGAGGGATTCGTAAATTGAGGTTCTATTGTAAATTATTGAACAATTTACTTCCCACACATTCATTTTAGTACACAACAAATTAAATTCAAGCATGATTACAAAAGCATAAAAATGTTTCGAACAAATAAAGTGTTACATTTTTTTTGCTTTGGTCCCCCTTTGGTTTTTTTTTTCAATTTGTCGCACTTTTATTATTTCATTATTTTTATCGTGCAATTTTACTTTTTATTCGAACTCTTTCACCGTATTTCTTTTGCACTATCTTGTTTAGCTTATGCATCATTTATGTTCTTTTTTTATCTTTTCTCTATATGCTTTTTAACCTGTAAAGAACTTTGGTCCAATTTTACAGTTGTTGTAAACGTGCTATATAAATAAAGTTGCCTAGCCTGCTTATTATTAATGAGTTCATTTTATTTTTACATTTTGCTAGCGGGCTGACACAAATTGATTAAAAAAAAGACCCATGTGCATCATTTTGGACACCCCTGTCTGAGCGAAACGACTGTGGGAGAGACAGAAAACAGGGGAGTCGACGCTTGAGAAAGGATACAAAGCCATGGTGTCTTCTCCTGAGAACCTTCTTCAGCACAAAAATGTGCCTCTCCTGCATGTGTGCCTTAAAAAAGTCAAATAAAGCATGACTACCTTTAAAAAGTTGACAAAACATGGTTAAAAAAACCCATTATGACTTACTGTCAGAGGGTCTTCAAGGAGGTGGATAACCTTGTTGAGGTCCAGAGTTTTAAAACAGACCTAATGATGGATATATTTTCTGTATGATATTATGTCATTGCATACTTTTAATAACTTTTTTTACTGGGGAAAATAGAATATTTGCAACTTGCCTGTGCACTACATGAATAAAGTTTGATTGATTTAATCCAAATATTACATACTCGTGCAAACTACAACCACAATAAATAAGATAAGGCATTAAATATAAGTCAATAATTTCATCTGTAATGATTAAAAAATAAATGTCAATATAAGGGGAAAATAAGGTTACCTGCTCAACATGGTCTGTAACCCTTGGCCTGACAACAGTTACGTCCACTTTCCTCCTGTGCGCAACTCCACATGGATCCATTGTTTTCATAAAGTGCAGCCTTAGACTCCAGCCATTGTTTATTTACGCAAATCCCCTAAATGCAAGTGCTGTGGGTGGTGGTATGTGTCAGTAAATGAATGGGTCATTCATCTAAAGACACCTTTTCAAAAATAAAAATAGCCTCGGTAAAAAGAAACTTTGAACGGTGAAGGTGAACATCTTCTCTCTTTGTCAAAATGCTGCCTCCAGTCTGATGGTGCGTTCCCGTTCCCTTGGAAATCGAAGCTTCCAGTTCCCCGCTGGGGTGGGGGAAAGTACCCGGACACGGCGACCCACCACGTAAAACGGCAAAATATACTTATTATTGACTGGTGTTGCGTAGCGTTGCCGTGTGTGGTCCACGACGTCACGCGCGTTTGCCGTTTTGCTCACAATGGACAATGACGTCAACGCCGTCTGGGTTGTCCGATTTCCAAGGTTCCGAAAAGGCGGCGTGGTGGTTTTGTTAATTTCCCGTTGCCATGGCGATCCGGTTCAGCTACGGCAAGCGAGGAGAGTCAAACAAAGCTCGTCCGGAAGGCTCCGCCCATTTCCTCCGAAAAACCGGTAGTGGTATTCTAACGACAACAACGCCTTTATTTCCCCCCACAACAATAAAAGGGCGACGAGTGGAAGAAGCTTAATAATAAACATTCAAGTCAGCACACTTTTTATTTACAGGCTTGAAAAGAAAGTCCAACATGCTGTCGGACGCAGGTCAGTAAGCATGAGTATGTGCCGATGCTGTTAGCAACATGCTAAGTAGTAGCATGCTGACATGACATGGCTGATTTAAAGAGATCATTCTTATGTCCGTTCGCTGCCTCTAAGCCGATAAAGTCACTTTTGTGTCGTCCACTCGCCTCCGTCTCTATCTTAGTCGTCAATGGCGAGGACTAAAAAAAAACTCCCGTTGGTTTTGTTTACAAATAGGCCCCGAGCGGAGCAGCGCCGCTTTGTTGTAACCATGATGTTGTTGACATGTCACCGTGGTTGCTTTGCATTAGACTACCCGGGCAGCGGCTCCGGCGGCCGGCGAGCCAAAAAGAGGGGCTCCGGGGAATCTTCCGGGGACAGCCTGGCGCCGCGGTCCTCCGGGAGGCAGAGCAACGTCCGAGTGAAGCGGGCCAACAACCCGCCACCTGGACAGGTACGCACGCACACGGGACACTTCATTAGGTACGCGTGAGACCCGGCAAAAGAGCCCATTAACAAATAAAAACACAACGTGACCCCCTCAGAATGAACCTTAATATGAACTCTAAAGCAGTGGTTCTTAACCTTGTTGGAGGTACCGAACCCCACCAGTTTCATATGCGCATTCACCGAACCCTTCTTTAGTGAAAATACAATGTTTTTGTTTTTTTTTTCAAATTCAAGACAAAGTTATATGTTTTTGGTAACACTTTAGTATTGGGAACATATTCTAAGTAACAAAGACTTAATTTAGAGTTTTTTGGACACCAGGGGAACATATTCTAAGTAACAAAGACTTAATTTAGAGTTATTTGGTTAGGGCCAGGGTTAGAGGGTTAGGGTTATAATGAGCCCATGCCGAATAAGGCATTAATAAGTACTTAATAATGACTATTTAAGAGCCAATATGTTACTAATTTGCATGTTAATAAGCAACTAACTAATGGTGAATATGTTCCCCATACTAAAGTGTTACCATGTTTTTATACTGGTGCACAAAATGAACCGTGCATGAATATCACCTTGTTCAAAGAACATTAACCAACACAGTGCATAAACTCACAACAAATTACACACCTGCAAATCAGTGTGACTTCTGCTGTTGCCGTATCTGTAATACGCCCGATAGGGAGAAGTTTTTATTTACACGATGAGTTGGGTGTGTCTTGACCTCCGCCGAACCCCTGAGCCCGACTCACCGAATCCCTGGGTTCAATCGAACCCAGGTTAAGAACCACTGCTCTAAAGCCTTAGTGGCCACATGCGTGGACAGCACCTTTTAGCTCTTATTTCCAAAATTGTGTACACTACTGAATTGGGGTCTTATGGCCACTTATGTGGACACTTATACTGCCATCTGGTGGTGTCAGAAGAGTATAACATACAATGGAATTTGGGAGAAAAAAGTGTAAAAAAATAAGAATTAGCATGTCACTAAACATGAAGTACACGTTTGTTACTTATGGACTAAGTACATCATATCAAAAGATGATTCTTAGTTTTTATTCTAATTAGGGTCCAATAAGCCCAAATAGCAAAGAGAAATAAAAAACATTATGTAAACAAACAGCTTGGGCCTTAAGAGGTTAAAGTGGGTTAATAGCCCTCTAATGCAGGCATAGACACCAATCTACATTAATGCCAGTGGGTGTTCGGTGTGTGTGTATTAGTGTTGTCCCGATACCAATATTTTGGTACCGGTTCCAAAAGTATTTCAGTGTTTTTCTAAAGAAAGCGGACCACAAAAAATGTCATTATTGGCTTTATTTTAACAAAATAATCTTACGATACATTAAGCATATGTTTCTTATTGCAAATTTGTCCTTAAATAACATAGTGAACATACAAGACAACTTGTCTTTTAGTAGTAAGTTAACAAACAAAGGCTCCTAATACAGCTGCTGACATATGCGGATAACATATTGTGTCATTTATCGTTCTATTTTTTGTCAACGTTATTAAGTGGTAGAAAATGAATTATTAATCTACTTGTTAATTTACTGTTAATATCTGGTTATTTTCTGTTTCAACATGTTCTACCTACACTTTTGTTAAAATGTAATAATCACTTATTCTTCTGTTATTTGGTACTTTACATTAGTTTTGGATGATACCACAAATTTGGGTATCAATCCGATACCAAGTAGTTACAGGATCATACATTGGTCATATTCAAAGTCCTCATTGGTCCAGGGACATATTTCCTGAGTTTATAAACATAATATATCCATCCATTTTCTACCGATTATTCCCTAAATTAAAAAAAAACAAAAGGAGATTTTGTGATGTTTAAAAATATCGATGTAATCTTAGTAGTATCAACTAGATACGCTTTTGTACGTGGTATCATTACAGTAGATGTTAGGTGTAGATCCACCAATGGTGTTTGTTTATATTGTAGCGTCCCGGAAGAGTTGGTGCTGCAGGGAATTCTGGGAATTTGTTCTGTAGTGTTTATGTTGTTTTTTCGATTCAAATATTCTTCCAAAATGTGTTTGTCGTTGCTGTTTAGTGTGGTTTCACCATATGGCACATGTTTATGACAGTGTTGGCATTGTTCATACTGCCACCCTTAGTGTGACATGTATGGCTGTTGAGTAAGAATGCCCTTCATTCGCTCGTGTGCAGTGTGTTCAAAGCTAAGATGACTGTATTATAAGGAAATTATATTGCGAGATGAGATCTTGGTTAGGCTTTGTTAATTAGAGACTAAATGATGTGGGACTTTGACAGTGACGTGCGGTGAGGTTCATGACTGGTGAGGCACTGACTTCATCGCGGTCAGATTTACAAACATATGAACACTAAAGAGTATCTTATTCACCATTTGATTGGCAGCAGTTAACGGGTTATGTTTAAAAGCTCATACCAGCATTCTTCCCTGCTTGGCACTCAGCATCAAGGGTTGGAATTGGGGGTTAAATCACCAAAAATGATACCCGTGCGTGGCGCCGCTGCTGCCCACTGCTCCACTCACCTCCCAGGGGGTTATAAGGGGATGGGTCAAATGCAGAGGACAAATTTCACCACACCTAGTGTGTGTGACAATCATTGGTACTTTAACTTAACTTTAACGTTACACATACAAACTGTAGCACACAAAAAAGCACATTTAATGAAAAAACTTTATTATGGTCTTACCTTTACTTATAAATGAAGTCCATGTGCCGCTCCTTTTGAACAAAAGCATCGATAACTTGTTTATAGAAGTCTTCCTTATCTTTCTTCAGTTTTAAAAGTCTCTCTGTCTCGATGGAGATCTTCCTTTAAGTATTACCTCCTGCTTTGATTGAAAGTCCAGTTTAGAAAACTATTTTATTTTAGATATGTAATCCTCCATGTTAATAGTCCAGGCAAGAGGAAAAAATAAACGATCGCTGCTAACTGTTGCGGCTTGTTGTCACTTCTTCTGCAGCCGGGTAGTCGCAGAAATAATCTCTGAGATCACTACCGCCCTCTACCACCAGGAGGCGGGATTACTGCGAGCCTCACCCAGTGCGTCTTTTGCAGCCGTTTTATGATTACTCAGCACAAGAAATACGTTACACACATACAGTTGTTGACAAAACACACTGTACATTATATACCTCAGCTAACTAAACTATGGAAATGTATAATATAATTCATATAGCAATACGGTCTCACTGCACAGCAAGCCAGCAGTTAGCCGAGTCATTGTGCAATCCATGGCGAGGCTCAACAGGCTGGTGACTCACCGCAAGTCTCTTCTCAGTATTTGAACGGCAAATGTGAAAATTCAGCGATTTTGAATAAAAATAATCTAAAACTGGTGAAGTTAAATGGAAAATAACGTTATAGTATAATCACAGGATACATATAACAATTACAATTACAATTTTTTTTTTTTTTTTTACATTTTTTTTCTTTCCATGATGGCACGTGAGGCCCTCACCTGCCTCCCCTGACTGCACGTCACTGGACTTTGATATTATGAAAAATGTTTCAAACTTGCCACAAAAAAAATAACAACAAGATTGCCATCAACCCCACATGGGTGCATGATAACTTCAAAATAAAGACAATTTCAGATTGTTTTCTTTGTTTAAAAATAAAACAAGCACATCCTGAAAATGTACAAATCAAAATGTTGGTTTGTTTTGTTTTTTACACTTATATGTTGCGGTTAATAGTATTCTATCTTTATTTGTCGTTATTTATACTTTCTGAATCATTTACGTGATAATGTTCATCAGTCAACTCATTGGTGTTAATTTTCAATCTATCAAGATAACAAAGCAATATTAAAATCTAATCACAGGATGTTATTTATGCGGTTTGCCCATTTTCCTCGACTGGTGCACTAACATCATGTGGTTTATTTTCTTTTACATATGTAGCGTCACCTACAAAGATACAAATAATTGCTATTGTGACATCTAGTGGACACATTTAGAACAGCGGTTTCTTTCATTCAAAAATTTCGGCTCATTTTTATACTTAGCAAACTCATCCCGTACGTTTGACACCCCTCCTCCAATGTCTTACATTATTGCAGTGGTTTTCAATTATCTTCTCTCACGCCCCCCCAGGGACATAATTTTTTTTCACGCCCCCAATACTTAAAATTATTATATATACATTTGTATTTATATGTTTTTTCATGCCCGCGGCTCTTTAGTGTCGCCCTAGTGGCTCTCTGGAGCATTTTTTAAAAAAGATTGAAAATGGAAAAAGATGGTGGGGGAATTATTTTTTTGTTTCAGTATGTTTTTTGTTTGAGGACAAACATGACACAAAACCTTCCCAGTTGTTAGAAAGCTCACTGTTTAATATGTTTGTGTGTATGCTTCACTGATGAGAGTATTTGGTGAGCATCGTTTTGTCCTACTAATTTCAGCTGTTCTTGAACTCACCTTAGTTTGGACTGTGACGCAACAGCTTGTTTACATGTAAAATCTTCCACTCCTTCTTTGTCTCATTTTGTCCACCAAATGTTTTATACTGTGCGTGAATGCACAAAAGTGTGCTTTGTTGATGTTATTGATTTGTGTGGAGTGCTAATCAGACATATTTGGTCAATGCATGACTGCAAGCTAATCAATGCTAACATGCTATTTCGGCTAGCTGTATGTACATATTGCATACACATATACCTCATTTGTAGGTATAATTGAGCTCATTTAATATCCTTTACTTTTATCCTCTTTGTATATAATTTAGTTTTGCATGTCTCATGACACATTATCTGTATGTAATATTGGCTGCATTTCAGATAGTTGTGTGCCATGTTGTTCCAGACCACAGCAAACATTACCCAGCGTGCCAAAGATTGTAATAAATCTTTTAAAAGAAAACAGCCCGCCGTTTCCTTTAACTTGGACGCACACATCTATACCTTTTGGCCATTATAAGCCAGTCATTTCCAGGAGTTATCGCACCTTCTGAGTAGCCTCTGATTTACTAATGGTTTCTAATGTTGTAAAAATGTGTAGAATAAATATTAAATTTCAACATTTCGTGTACACATGATATTTTTTTGTTGTCAATCACATGGGCTACCTCAAAAATGTTTACCGCCTTAGTAGAAACCCAACCAAATTCTGCCAAAATGTCCCATTTGTGACGCCCGTCTGGTTCCAGAGCAAAAGAAAAGCGACGGATACGGAGGAGGAAGACGACCAGTCGGAGAAGAAATACAGGAAGTGCGAGAAGGCCGGCTGTTCGGCCACATATCCCGTCTGCTTTGCCAGTGCGTCCGACAGGTGAGCCTGGAGGTTTAACTTTCAGCATCTACGTTAAAATTGGCTTACTTTTTATTTTTTTCTCTTACCAGGTGTGCTAAAAATGGCTACACGTCTCGCTGGTACCATCTGTCATGTGGCGAGCACTTTTGTAACGAATGCTTTGATCACTACTACAGAAGGTAAAACTCATACTTATTCTGCATGTTTTGCAGACCCTCCGAAACATCGCGGCATAACAAATACGCATAACCTTGCCGGATGAGAGTATTTGCATTGTTTCGTCGTCCTCAGCAATATTTTTTTTTAACTGTATAAGCTCTTTCTTGTATTTTTTTTCTCTTGTGGAGGCTGAGATAAAAACTTTAGTCGTTGCGTAAACACAAAGTACTTTGTTGTGGCTGAAATAAGCCTATTTTGCCACGTTCTTAAAAAGCTTTTCTCAGTCTTTCTGTTCTTTGTATTTGTTCATTAATTCAGTATTTCTCAACAAATGTCCCTGTAGTATAATTACTGAGAGAGAATTACAGCAATTTGTTGCTTTTCACATTATAAAGCCCTAAAAAAAGGCAACGTCTACACTTTTGGTGAAGGTTACAAAGAACACTGAAAACAATAACAAATTAACATGATAGGAACATAAGCTTAGACAATTAACAGTAAAAAAGACTGCAACTTTTGCTGGAACTGTTTCATAAAGCTGATATCTATCATTTTAGGGCGTAACATTCACAAAATGAGTTCACAAAATCAACTCTAAAAAATTCTCAAAATACAGCCAACATTACATGAATACAAACAGCATGTATACACAACTTTGAAGGCATTGTTAGCCGCCTCTTGCTAGCAGATTTTCAAAATTTAGAACAGAGAAAAAGATACATTTGTGCGTGTTTTTGTCTCGCATAAGGACTGTGAATGATAGGCAACATTGCAAAAGAATGCAGTTGTCCTTTAAAATATTCAGCTGTATTAAACAATTAATCTTCTCTATTTTCCACATCACAGAAACTCTGTTTTCTCACAATTCCAAATTTTCCGACCCTTAAGTCCCAAAGCACTCCAACGCCAAAATGATCAGCTTGTTCAAAACCTTTAAAGGCCTCCTGAAATGAATTTTTTTTATTTAAACGGGGATAGCAGATCTATTCTATGTGTCATACTTGATAATTTCGCGATATTGCCATATTTTTGCTGAAAGGATTTAGTATAGAACAACGACGATAAAGATCGCAACTTTTGGTATCTGATAAAAAAAAGCCTTGCCCCTACCGGAAGTAGCGTGATGTAGTCAATTGAACATATATGCAAAGTTCCTTATTGTTTACAATGATGGCCGCCAGAAGTGAGAGAGATTCGGACAGAGGAAGCGACGATTTCCCCATTAATTTGAGCGAGGGTGAAAGATTTGTGGATGAGGAAAGTGCAAGTGAAGGACTAGTGGGGAGTGGAAGCGATTCAGATAGGGAAGATGCTGTGAGAGCCGGGGGTGACCTGATATTCAGCTGGGAACGACTACAACAGTAAATAAACACAAGACATATATATACTCTATTAGCCACAACACAACCAGGCTTATATTTAATATGCCACAAATTAATCCCGCATAAAAACACCTAGGTGTTTGTTATGCTAGCTCCTAGCTACTAGCTCGAGCTAGTTATAGCTCGAGCGGGTAATATGGACGGGATCCCGTATACATAACCCGCCAATACAATTCAAACACCAGCACAACACACACACTCACTCAGCCCAAAGGACCGTTCACCTAACCCAAGGTTCATAAAGCTTATATGTTTAACCAAAGTTACGTACGTGACACGCACGTACGGGCAAGCGATCAAATGTTTGGAAGCGCGTGGGTGGGACCTGATATTCAGCTGGGAATGACTACAACAGTAAATAAACACAAGACATATATATACTCTATTAGCCACAACACAACCAGGCTTATATTTAATATGCCACAAATTAAATATAAGCTACTAACTACTAGCTACTAGCTTGAGCTAGTTATAGCAAGCGATCAAATGTTTGGAAGCGTACTCACGGTATCGCGTCTGCGTCTGTTAACGAAGTCAAAGTCCTCCTGGTAAGAGTCTCTGTTGTCCGAGTTCTTCGATCTTTACTGCATCTTTCGGGAATGTAAACAATGAAACACAGACTGTGTTGTGTTGCTGACTTCCCTCGCAAAATACTCCGCTTCGCACCGACTTTCTTCTTTGCTTGCTCAGCTTCTTTCTCCATAATGCAATGAACAAATTGAAACAGATTCACCAACACAGATGTCCAGAATACTGTGGAATAATGAGATGAAAACAGAGCTATTTCGTATTGGCTTCAATGGGGAAGCCATACCTGTGTTCTACTGGCTACGTCACGCGCATACGTCATCCTCAAAGGCGTTTTGAACCGGAAGTTCCCCGGGAAATTTAAAATTGCACTTTATAAGTTAACCCGGCCGTATTGGCATGTGTTGCAATGTTAAGATTTCATCATTGATATATAAACTATCAGACTGCGTGGTCGGTAGTAGTGGGTTTCAGTAGGCCTTTAATAAAGCAATACAAACAAATAAGGTTTGAGGTCAAATCTTTTTGATCTTAGCATTGCAGTATTAAAACATTCATGCTACCAAATTTCCACATCACATTTTTTCTCTAAAATTGCATATTTGTCAGACACAAATCCCTTTCGTTTTTAGAATTCTTAGGCCTGCTTCTAGGGGTATTCCGAACTTATATTGATATCCGACAGGATTTTAAGTCTGGGGTGGGAGGCCTTCAGAAGATAAGTAATAATAATAATAAATATTAAAGACCAAAATGGGGTTACAAACAATCTTTAGGACCACACAAAGACGAGGGCAGGCCTATTCAACTGGCGGGCCGTCGAAGCTTTTAATTTGGCCTGCCGAATATCACCCAAATAGGCTTGATAAAACCATCCAAACTAGGGTTGCTCATGTACGTAGTACTCCCGCCACCCCACAGGGGGAAACAGCGAAGCATTTGTGTCATGATGAAGCAACAGTAGGGTGAGTAGAAGGTGGCACTAAAGACCCAGAAAGAAAAAAAATCGCACAAATCAGACTTTTAACAGCGACTGTAGAACAAAGTATGAATGTATTGAAATCGTTAAATACTTTTGTATTCGTTGTCGTGTTGTTTCTTTGGCTGTTTAGCTCTAGCGATTAAATGTCGTTTGATACATGTAGCCCTGAATTTGACCAGTAGAGGGCGATAAAGCTACACCTTAGGTTTAATTGTGTTGAGCCACATTTGTGCAATTTTGCTGTGAATGTTTAATTTCTATATGCGTAGACATATGTTGTTTATTGTGTGAATGTATTAACACTAAACTTTCTATTTTATTTATGTAAAATATAAAATAGACGTTATTTATGTAATATACACAATGGACGTTATACTTTTGTAATGTTTATATTTTCAGTTTTACAAACCTAAATAAAGGAAAATGTGCAAATAAATAAAACTGAGGAAGGAAAATATTTCAAAAGAAGAAATATCAATGAACAAAACTTCTGATGCTTCTGTTTCTTCATTCTGTTAACTATCTGTCTAGCTGTACATGCTGGAAACTAGTGAGGGCAGAATAATGAATCCATTGACACTGTTTACAATTTATTGTTTTTACTTTGCTATTAACAAATTGACGAAACATCCACATTTTGATGTCCGGCCCTCTCCCTTAAGTAGTTGAATAGCCTTGGCCTACGGTCAGCTCTGCCTAGAGGGCAGACTGGTTCAGGTTTGTGACTTCATTAGGGATAGGTACCGAATTCGTTACTTTTATAGGCACCGACTGAATTCTGACAGTGCTACCTGGTATCGACGCAGGTAAAGTCAAAGGTATTTCGATTCCTTTGTTTCACTTGACGTCATGTCCGGTTGCAGACTCAACACCGGCTTATGTAAACAAGTCGCACTCAGGGCGCCTGGACTCAGCCAAACCCCCTCGGAGTAATGTTTCAATTTTCAACACCAACAAAGCAAATATGCTTGGTAGAAAATGTAAAGTAAGGCATCACTCTTTCAAAATGTGCTAGCTTAATGCTAATTAACATTGGATTTGCCATAGACATGCTACTATTAGCGATTTTACATGATGATTTCAACACCTCCAAAATTGGTAAATGAAATTACAACTAAGATTATTGTTACGATCAAACAGCTGGTGTGTAATAGGCACAATACCTAAAGTGTAAACACTTTGTAGGGTGCAACGTAACACATTCAGCTTCATGGAAAAAACTACCTTTCTAGTTAAATATACCATAGATAGATAGTACAGTACTGCCATCTTATGTCTTGGAACTGCATTACAAATTAGACTCATTTGGTATACCGGTAATAAAACAAGATGTAACAACTGGACAGCACAGTTATCATAATCCGTTCATTTTAAAATATCACATAAAAAAATAAAATTTTATTATGAAACAATTGAATTAATGAATTCAATTGAATAATTGAGTACTTGTATAGTTTCCTAGGTACTTGGAATTTATACCGTATCAGTTCAAATGCGAACGGTAGCCATCCCTACACTTTACCTAGAAAGTAATGCATGACGACCATTTTTTTTTTTACCCCAGTCACAAAGACGGCTACGAGATTTTTGCCGCGTGGAAAAAGGTGTGGACGAGTAACGGGAAAAGCGAGCCCACTCTTAAGGCTTTCATGGCAGACCAGCAGCTTCCTTACTGGGTGAGAAGTCGAATGTCGCCCACGTGGACGTCATCGCACCGGAACGTACTCATGTCTTCTCCGTGTAGGTGCAATGCAACAAGCCGGACTGCAGGAAGTGGCGCCAGCTGACGAAGGAGATCCAACTCACCAGCTCACTGGCGGCGACGTACCGCTGCGGGATGAAATTGAACAACATTAAGGTAAGCAGGAAACAGGAAGTAGATCGGCTCACGTGGGCCGATTAGTGTTTTGACGGATGTTTGTCCGCAGAGCGAAGGTCCGGACCAGTGCTCCCAACCAGAAGACCTGGTAAAATAAAGCTTTTTTTGTATGTTTTCATGGGTTTGTTTGTATCAACTTCTTGTTCACAGTTTTGATCAGTGGGAGTTCTTCCAAGGATGTCTTTGTCAAATCCTTTCCAATTCGAACTGTCAATCCAAGTTGCATACAGGCATTCCTTTTTGCTCCCTGCAGAGAGTGGCGGAGGTGACTGACAGCTGGTGGCATTCCATGCTCATCCTGCCGCCATTGTTCAAAGACAGCCCGGCCAGTCCTTTCCTGGCTGCTTACTATCCTGACTGCGTCGGAATGAGTCCGTCGTGCACTCCCGGCAGCGCGTCCATGAACGAGCTGAGAGCCGATCATTGTAGGGCCGCCCAGCCTCAAAGTACGTACTCCTCAAAAGCCGTTCAGATCGACGCGAGACTTCAACGGCGGCGTTCTTCTCCAGTTGCAGGTCTGTGTCCGTACTTCCAGCCCTTCTACCAGCCCAACGAGTGCGGCAAGGCTCTCTGCGTCCGACCAGACATGATGGAGCTCGACGAGCTTTATGAGTTCCCGGAATTTTCCCGCGATCCCACTATGTATTTGGCTCTGCGCAACCTCATCCTGGCCTCCTGGCACAAAAACTGCAAGGTACCTAGGACAATGATAGCTTGCCAGAGCGTGCCACGCATTAGTGGTTCTCCACAGTTAAGTGAAAAACAACTCATTCAGTGTCTTTTCCAAAGGAGGTTCTCACCGCCCAGAAATGCGCCCTGCACATCATCGTGCGCGGGTTGGTGCGCGTGCGCTGCGTGCAAGAGATGGAGCGGGTGCTCCAATTCATGACCAGAAAGGGTCTCATCAACACAGGAGTGCTGGCTGTCCAGCGGCCTCTGCTCCCGGAAAGGCATCGCTCTGTGAGTATCACTCAATGTTTACTTATATAGACGGTGAGCTGACATGAGAAAAAGTGCCTAGAAAATGAATTTCGCTCCCACGTCTAAGCACAACTTGTTCAATGCATTTTTGCATAGATAATACCCTTCTGGACTTTGGGTTAAAAGTTCAGAACATGATACCTAGCCAAATTTTGTCACAAGCCAGAAATGTATATAGAGGTAAATCACAAAAAACGAAAATCTTGTGCTGCAGTTTTGGCTTGTAAAATATGTCTTATTCATTTTGGCAACACAAAATCTTTCTCAAATATCATAAATACATATACCTAACATCTGAAACAAATATTGGTGCCTTAGTATACTCATATGTGAATTTAGATCATGAAATGTAGCAAATTTCTTAAAAAACGATTCAACTGAAGTGATTTGCCCCAGCACAATGAAGCACACACTTATTAAATTTAGCTAAAAGCTTATGTATCATACATTAAAAAAATGTCACAACCTTCTATGTAATCAAAGGTACAAAAGAAGTAACACACCGTGGCCAAAAGTGGCTTAAAATCTAGCAAAATATTACCATGCACCCCAAAACTGGAATAAGGCAAAAATGGACAAGATTAAAATAGATGCAGTAAAGGCCCAAATTGGTATAAAATATGATAAATATTTATTAAAGTAGCAAATTGTTTCACAGCATGTGTCATTTATACCCCCCCCCCACACACACACACACACACACACAAACACACACAAAAGACCAAAACAAATTTGAAAAAAAAGGTAATACAGACATTATTTAAGCTTTACCGTTAAAATGGCAGTGTGGCATCTCGATAATCAAACATCTTGATAAAGAAACAAAAGTGGCAAATTTTACATGGTGACATGGTGCGTAATTACTCATCAATATCACTTTCATCTGTGTCATCATCCCATGCACCTCTTTCTTCTGTTTCCTTTGAAACATTTCCACAGTTCTGGCAGTGACATAAATCAGTACAAGACATTTTTGCAGACATACATGAACATCTTTCTGTTTCACATTTGCTTGTCTTGCAACCACAGTGGACTACCTGCAGCACACTATCTGGGGCAGGATTTCTAGTCATCCATCTTACTGTTAACTCCCCATCCTCAATGTACCATCCATTGCCAATGGGTGAAGGGGCACACATCATACCAGTCAGGGAATGTCGCATTACTGCTGCTTGGTAGTTTGCCCTTTTGCAGTGTTGGTGGAGGGCATCACTTGTTGGGGGAATGGACAGTTCTGGCAAAGCTGACGATGCCATACAGAATGCTTTGTATCTTGCATCGTTCACGTCTTTGGCAGATGCCTGTCCATACAGGTGGCACACATATTTGCTCAGTGTTTTGAACGTAGACTGGTCAAGGTTAAAACTGCTGCCCAGATTTGAGAACGCAGTCAGGTATTCGTCTTTCTGACAAGCAAGAGAAAATGTCTTCCTTTTGCCCTTGCCATGAAAGGCACTGGTCGAGTCACAACCTGTGAAGGTATGGATGCCAATGAGTGCAGAACAAACACTGTTGCCAAGAGCTGCTGCCACCTTAGCCACGTCTATGATCCTCGTTCTGTTGCCTACTCCCGTGAAAAAATACAAGCTACACTGTAAAGCAGTTACTTTAAACATACTCTCATAGCCTTTATGGGGAGAGACTAAATCTATAAATAATAAACTTTTCAGTATGAATATTTTATTATTTTTGTTTCAGTTACCTGTAGCCTGAAGCATCAAGATCTTCGTGCTTCTTAACGGTGTCCACGAACAACTTCCTTAGCTTGTCCATTCTCAGCACCTCTTTGTCAATTATAATCCTTTGACGGATCACTTGGTCACAGAAGAGGTTGTAGCTGTCAGCAAAGGGTTGTCTGAAAACACACACACACACACACACTTAACATGTGCAAAGAGTCATGCTTTCAAAGCTGTATCTTAAGCAAAACTAAATATAAGCTGCATGTTGTTGAAATTTTTTTTACTTTTTAAATGTGAGCAAAATGACAGTACAGTGTAATTACTCACATTTCTTCATCTCTGGTTGCAGTGTGCGTTGCTGTAGACAGTGACAAGAACCTGGTGTACTGTCTGTAACAGGTCCTATGGTACCGGACCTCTATAGCAACACAGTCTTTGTCGTTGATGTGCAGAAGAATGGCAGCATCTTTCTTAATCTCAGCTGCCTTCAGCAACTGGCCTTTAAAAGAAAAATAATTAGAATAAGCTTTATTGGCAAAATCAGAGATTTACAAGTAAAAAAGTGTGTGTGTGTGTGTGTGTCTTGAGTGGGGGGTTGGAGAGGTATTTATGACCCTGTGATTTACGACTCTGTGATGTGAGCTGCTGAACTCCCAGCTAAACATTCCAAGATTCAAGATATCTATTGTCATATGCACAGATAAACAGACAGTCACACTGCACAATGAAAAGCTTATTTTGCTGGTCCCCCTTGCAAATTCACAAAATATAAATATAAATATAAACTTAAGCTAAATAAAGAATCACAGAATATAAAAATTAAACAAGAATAAACTTAAACTATATTGCACACTTACAATAAACTTACTAAAAATGTAAATGCTAAGGATGTTTAATACTAATAAATATAATAAAATAAAATAAGAAACAAAAATAAAGAAATAAGATAAAGTAAATTAAAGTGTGGATCTTACAACAGATCTATAGTGGGCATGAGTAGACAGAAGCAGTATTGCACATTCAGTTCACAGTGAAGATGATAATGGATGATATGACAATGATGATGTATAAAGTGCACTATGCATTCTTCAATTATTGTAGCAGCAGTGGAGGTGACATGAAGTCACAGCAGGGATGTGGGTAGTGGTCACAGTTCAGTCAGTTCAGGGATGAGGGGTGAGGTGTGAAGGTGTGCGGGGGGAGGGGTGGGGGTTGTGATGTGTAAATCAGTCCAGGGGTGTGTGTGTGTGTGTGTGTGTGTGGGGGGGGGGAGAGAGAGATTGGGGCTGTGGTGTGAAGGTATATGGGGGGATGGGTGGGGCTTCCTTTTCTAGGCCAGTGGTTCTCAAACTTTTAAATTCCAAGGTCTCCCCTTAACTCTGACAGTGTATAAATGGTCCATTTGGTTATTACAAAGTAACAACACATTCTTTCAATCCTACGCTATGTACTGTAACATTATTACTATAGATTCACACACGTGTGTGTGTGTGTGTGTGTGTGTGTGTGTGTGTGTGTGTGTGTGTGTGTGTGTGTGTGTGTGTGTGTGTGTGTGTCACATACCTGCCGACACGGTTTCTGCTTGTGTGAGTTGATCCCTCTGGCGTTTTCCTCCCACACGAGTGTACTTTTCCACTTTTTGACAAATTATACAGATGGCTGGCAGGACGGGGCCGGCAGAAGCAACGGGCAAACCTGAACGAGATCGAAGTTTCTTTCGGGGAGTTTCAGACGTGCCTGCTGACTGACCTGCGGCTGCAGATGGTTCTCCCACCGCCCGTGCGGTCCTTTTCTCGGCATAAAACAATGCAGATTTATCTGTAAAACGTCGGTAGCATGTTGCGTGAAACCCAGCGTCGTCAGGAATAGCGTCAAAATCTACATCCGAGCAATGTTTATAGATTTCTGCCAGATGCTTGTTCTGGTCTTGCAGACAAAGCCACTGTTTTAAATAGTTTCTGTATGTGTCCCACCGTGTCCGAGTGAAGTGCTGGACGTCCTCATTGTTCACAGATGAAAGATGCATATAGCATCTTTTATTTTCCTCTTTACGCACTTTTTTTCTAACTTTTGAGGTCTTTCGTTCCTCTTCACTCTCGGATGTTGTCGTCGCCATAGCAGGTATGTTGTTAGAATAAAGCTGCTACCTGATTGGTCCATGTGACCAAAACCGCGCCACTCCCCACTAGATATCACTGCGCCTCACTGAAAAATAGTACCGGCTTTCAACACCGATTACACAAAATGGGCTAGGTGTCAATTTCCGAACTTTTGGTATCTTACTTACTACCAGTAAATCTATTTTATGAAGTAAAAATGATGTTGTGCCGTTGGTGTGGGAGCGAAACTGAACGATATGAGCCTTGACCACAGGCACTAATATAACCCTTAATCACGAGTGTCTTAAAGGGCTGCACAAGCCACGACGACATCCTCGACTCAGACCCCACCACCCTTTGACAAAATTAGGACTACCGGTTCACAGCTTGTTCCTCTCCCTCTAACTCAGTCGTCTCAAACTCGCGGCCTGCAGGCCATTTGCGGCCCACAAGCCCATATTTTGTGGCCCAGGGGAACTGCACTTTTTTAAATTGTGCCCATCATGCACAATCCTTATGTAAGACAAGAACACATACAGTATTTTTCGGACTATAAGTCGCAGTTTTTTTCATAGTTTGGCTGGGGGTGCGACTTATACTCAGGAGCGATTTATGTGTGAAGTTTTTAACACATTACCGTAAAATATCAAATAATATTATTTGTCTCATTCACGTAAGAGACTAGACGTATAAGATTTCATGGGATTTAGCGATTAGGAGTGACAGATTGTTTGGTAAACGTATAGCATGTTCTATATGTTATAGTTATTTGAATGACTCTTACCATAATATGTTACGTTAACATACCAGGCACGTTCTCAGTTGGTTATTTATGCCTCATATAACGTACGCTTATTCAGCCTGTTGTTCACTATTCTTTATTTTAAATTGCCTTTCAAATGTATATTCTTGGTGTTGGGTTTTATCAAATAAATTTCCCCAAAAAATGCGACTTATACTCCAGTGCGACTTATATATGTTTTTTTCCTTCTTTATTATGCATTTTTGGCCGGTGCGACTTATACTCCGGAGCGACCTATAGTCCGAAAAATACGGTATGTTTTTTTTTCTTTCTGCATTCTAAAAATGAAATAAGTCTGATCAAACGTCTGCTTATAATGGAGACTATAGGAGTCGCTCTATTCTGCCAACAAAGCCCTAAAAAAACATCTAAACACCTCCATTAAGGTTTTATATACATGCTGTAAGTCAGGGGTCACCAACCTTTTTGAAACCAAGAGCTACTTCTTGGGTACTGATTAATGCGAAGGGCTACCAGTTTGATACACACTTAAATAAATTGCCAGAAATAGCCAATTTGCTCAATTTACCTTTAACTCTATGTTATTATTAATAATTAATGATATTTATCTTTGTGGAAACACTGATCATCTTAATGATTTCTCACAATAAATATATATAGAAACAGATAAATATCAATATGCAACACTTTATTTTTATATTTTCTCTAAGTGCACATTTTTCAAATTGAACATTTTCAAATGATCACTTCTAAGACAGTCTTGTGAAATCACAATATCCCATTTTAACTAGCTAGCCACTAACCTTTTAAGAACCTTTATTTAACCAGATAAGAAAACCCATTGAGATCAAGATCTCTTTCACAAGGGTGACCTGGCCAAGAGGTCAACAGCACATGTCACAGAGCAGTTTCAAAATAAATACATTAAGACATACATTTTAAAATACATACGAGAAGTGTAAAACAACAGAGATTTACATCTTTAAAAACACAGGCATTGTGCAAACGTCTCTCGCTGTTTGTCCCTCAGGACAGAACGGAAGGCTCCAAATGGAAGTAGTTCTGTAAGTTTCAGTTTCGTCTGCAATTCATTCCATGCCATAGGGGCAGCAATGCCAAAAGCTCTTTTGCCAAATTCAGTCCGTACATGAGGAACAGTTAAAACATACAAATTGTTAGAACGTAATGCGTAAGAGCTGCTTTTTCTTTGTAACAGAGTACACAAGTATGGAGGTATTAGACCTAAAAGAGCCTTATAAATTAAAGTCAGCCAATGTGTGTATCTGCGTGCACTCAATGAAGATAAGTCTGACTTCATATACAGTTGACAATGGTGGGTGAGACTACGACAGCCAGTAACAAATCTTAGTGCTGAATGAAAAACAGTGTCCAAGGACTGGAGGCATTTAGATGAAGCACTAAAATAAAGCACGTCTCCATAATCAATTACAGGCAAGATAGTTGCTGTCACCAATTTCTTTCTGACTTTAAGAGAGAAGCAGTTTTTATTTCTAAAAAAGAAACCAAGCTTTACCCTAAGCTTAGAGACCAAGTTGTTAATATGGGCTTTAAATGAAAGCTCCTGATCAAGAGTAAAACCCAAGTACTTGTAATTTAAGACCTGCTCTATAGGGTTTCCATTTGATGTTACAATATTTGGAATATTTTCCAGTAGCACCCTTGAATGAGAGAAAACCATTACCTTGCTTTTATCTGTATTTAAAACCAATTTAAGATCAAATAAGCGAGCCTGGATGACATCAAAAGCAGCTTGTAAAAACTCAAAAGCCTGAGTGATGGAGGTTGAACAGCAATAAATAATGGTGTCGTCTGCATAAAAATGGTACATTGCATTTGACAAATTATTACAAAGATTATTTATGTAGATAGAAAATAAAATGGGCCCCAGCACTGAGCCTTGTGGAACGCCTTTGGTAATGTCCAGTAATGAAGAGGTGGTCCCAGCCACCTGTACACGTTGTGTTCTGCTGGAGAGATAGTCTGTGAACCAAGCAGCTGCATTTTTAGATAATCCAACGTGATGAAGGGCTTGAATTAACAGACTGTGGTCTACTGTGTCAAATGCTTTTGACAAATCAATAAATAGGGCGACACAATATTTCTTGCCGTCTACAGCCTCGATTAAATCATTGAAGACCTTAAGAGCAGCTGTAATAGTGCTATGCTGTTTTCTAAAACCAGATTGAAATGGAGATAAAATATTGTTTGATTCTAAAAAATCCTCTAGCTGGTTACTGATGATCTTCTCAAACAATTTTGCTAAAATGCATAATTTAGAAATTGGTCTGTAGTTTGTGGGTTCACCCCCTTTTAGCAGGGGAAGAACAAAGGCCGATTTCCAGATTTTTGGAATGCTTTTACTTGTTAGACTTCGGTTAAAAATATGCGAGAGAGGCTCAGCAACAAAATCAGCAGCCAATTTTAAGAAAAATGGTTCAATTTGGTCAGGTCCTGCTGCTTTAGTTGTGTCCAGGCTCTTTAGTGCACTGTTTACCTCGGATATTGATACAGGTGTGAACTCAAAAGTGCAGGTGCTGCGTCTATTTACAGCCTGTGGTGTATTTGGTATATTAACATTAGTTAAACCAACATTTGACAATTGAGGATTCAACGACTCAAACAAGGATCCGGCAGAAACAAAATACTCATTAAAACAATTTGATATAGTTGTCTTATCAGACAAAGTACCAGATTGAGTAATTAAAGGACTTGGAAAGTCATTTGTTGTCACATGATTTAAAGAAGCTTTTATGGTTTGCCAAAACTTTTTGGGATCATTTATATGTTTTTTGCATTCATGCAGGTAAAAATCAGACTTGGCCCTCTTAACAAGCGAAGTACATTTATTTCTAAGCTGGCGGAAGCTAAGCCAGTCAGCCTCTGTCTTTGTTTTTCGAGCCCTGGCCCAAGCAACGTCTCTCTCTTTGAGAAGGTTTCCAATTGCAGAGGAAAACCAGGGATTATTTCGACCTTTAACTCTTAAGTTTTCGAAACGGAGCATGTTTATTGACTATACGTTGAAATTCATTATAAAAGTATTTCAACGCTATCTCAATATCATCAATTAAAGCAACTCTGTTCCACTGAAAGGCAGCTAAATCGTATATAAAAGCTGGGAGGCAAAAGTTTTTAATATTTCTTTTGCATGTAATAGTGGGTTTTGATTTTGGTAGCTTGCAGTTTCTTACAGTTTCTTTTGTAACAAATCATGAATTAAATGAACAAGAACTCCTAACAGCAGCTCCTTGAATTCCTTGAATCCCTTCTAAGTCTATCTGATAGCTCAGTCACAGCTCTTTTTATACCAAATATGTGTTATATGTGTTTTATGTCGCACGTTTGCACCAAGAAAAATTCCTAGTTTGTGAACCCGTTCTCAAACAATGGCAATAAAACTATTCTGATTCTGATTCTGATTCTGATTCTGATTACTTTGCACCATGTTTGTACAGATAATAACTCATGTAAAATACAAAAGTCAACTCTCAAATTTTTAAATAAATCATGTCACACTTTGAACTGGACACCAAATCTGTTATCTGTTTCTTTGTCTGTTAGTGAAGACCAAGTCTTTAAAATATTTTCTTGGATTTTCAAATTCTATTTGAGTTTTGTCTCTTAGAATTAAAAATGTCGAGCAAAGCGAGACCAGCTTGCTAGTAAATAAATACACTTTAAAAAATAGAGGCAGCTTACTGGTAAGTGCTGCTATTTGAGCTATTTTTCAAACAGGCCAGCGGGCTACTCATCTGGTCCTTACGGGCTACCTGGTGACCGCGGGCACTGCGTTGGTGACCCCTGCTGTAAGTATATACAGTACAGGCCAAAAGTTTGGACACACCTACCGGTAATCATTTCAATGCGTTTTTTTTTATTTTCAAGACTATTTACCTTGTAGATTGTCACTGAAGGCATCAAAACTACCACACCTGTGAAGTGAAAACCATTTCAGGTGACCACCTCTTGAAGCTCATCGAGAGAATGCCAAGAGTGTGCAAAGCAGTAATCAGAGCAAAGGGTGGCTATTTTGAAGAAACTACAATATAAAACATGTTTTCAGTTATTTCACCTTTTTTTGTTAAGTACATAACTCCACATGTGTTCATTCATAGTTTTGATGCCTTCAGTGACAATCTACAATATAAATAGTCATGAAAATAATTGAATGAGAAGGTGTGTGTTTTGGCCTGTACTGTATGTAATGTAGTAGCGGGCACATTTTTAATAACAGCCAAAGTCAAAGATCATCTCTGTGAACGTCTCTGCAAAAATGCGAGTTTCACAAGTTTTTTTTAACAGAACTTGTGGGCCACCAGTTGAATAGCCCAAATGATGAAAAAGAGAGGACTTAAGATGGAACTTTGAGGAACACTACTATTATAACTAACGAGGTTGAACAAATTACTACTGACTGCATCTGAAGTAAACAAGATTCAGAACCACCTTAGTTACAAAAAATGGATACAATGAGAAGGGGACTTAAAGGGGTGCCTTGAGGAACACCTCAGTTATGTAAATCACAAGTTGGGACCCCAATGTTCTAGGTTTGCTAGCAATGTTTAAATGTCAATGCAGGCCAATGTGTTTACAGTGGTCCAAGCTCCTCCGCAACAGGAGCATTCTAGTCTTTTTAGGAATTTGCTGCAAAAATGTTTGTCTCCCAAGTTTTGAACTGAACCGGGGGTCAGAATTGTGTCATTCCTGGGACGGATTTGGCCCCCAGTTGAATAGCCCTGGACTACGTTGTGGTATACACAAGATAAATCCTTACAACTCATACTTCACATTTGGTTTTGGCAGAAGAACGTGGTCGTGATTGGTGCGGGGCCCTCGGGACTTGCTGCTGCGCGCCAACTGCGCAACTTTGGCACTCAGGTTGGTGTCCTACATCGAAAAGGTTGTCAAATTGATGTTTTGGATTGCCAATGTTTTAAAAAGTAGGACACCTCTGCCTTAAGGGGTAAGAACCACTTGATGGGTCAACATGGTTGGTGTTTGCGGCCCACAGGTGCTGGTGCTGGAGGCCCGCGAGAGAATCGGCGGCCGCGTGTGGGACGACACCTCCCTGGGCGTCACCGTGGGTCGCGGCGCTCAGATCGTCAACGGCTGCGTAAACAACCCGGTTGCTCTGATGTGTGAACAGGTGAGAGAGGGCTCCTATGTACCTGCAGACAAACACTCCTCCTAAACTGACCGCACGTGCTGCAGATGGGCGTCCGCATGCACAAGCTGGGAGAGCGCTGTGACCTGTTCCAGGAGGGCGGCCGCGTCACCGACCCCGCCATCGACAAGCGCATGGACTTCCACTTCAATGCCATTCTGGACGTGGTGTCGGAGTGGAGGAAGGACAAGTCGCAGGGCCAGGACAAGCCTCTGGGAGGTGCTGAGACTTTGACAGGGGGGCTGAGGTCTGCGATTAAAACTCATAGCGTTTGAACCTTTTTTGACAGAGAAAGTCCAGGAGCTTAAAAAGAACTTCCTTCAGGAGTCCGGCATCCAGTTCAGTGAGCTGGAGGAGAAAGTCCTCCAGTTTCACCTCAGTAACCTGGAATATGCCTGTGGCAGCTCGTTAAACCAGGTCCGAGGGCCAGGCTTGTCTGGTGTTAAATGATTTCCTGCTAACAGTGTATTTTCTTGGACGCAGGTTTCGGCCAGGTCCTGGGACCACAATGAATTCTTTGCGCAGTTCTCAGGAGACCACACGCTGCTCACTCACGGCTACGCTGCTCTGCTACACAAGCTAGCCGAGGGCCTCGACATCCGCACTAAGTGCCCGGTAGAATACAGTTGTATTTCCCTCTCAACATGTTCTGTCCCATACGAAATATTATATTACTCGGTCCGATATCAGCAAAAAAAACTTGTAAAATACCTGATACAAGCAGTGCTGCAGCCAGTTAAAGGCCTACTGAAATGAAATGTTCTTATTTAAACGGAGATAGCAGGTCCATTCTATGTGTCATACTTGATCATTTCGCGATATTGCCATATTTTTGCTGAAAGGATTTAGTAGAGAACATCGACGATAAAGTTCGCAACTTTTGGTCGCTGATAAAAAAAAGCCTGACGTCACAGGTTGTGGAGCGCCTCACATCTGCACATTGTTTACAATCATGGCCAACAGCAGCGAGAGTGATTCGGACCGAGAAAGTGACGATTACCCCATTAATTTGAGCGAAAATGAAAGATTTGTGGATGACGAAAGTGAGAGTGAAGGATTAGAGGGCAGTGGAAACGATTCAGATAGGGAAGATGCTGTGAGAGGCGGGTGGGACCTGATATTCAGCTGGGAATGACTAAAACAGTAAATAAACACAAGACATATATATACTCTATTAGCCACAACACAACCAGTCTTATATTTAATATGCCACAAATTAATCCGCATAACAAACACCTTCCCCCTCCCGTCCATATAACCCACCAATACAACTCAAACACCCACACAACACACTCAATCCCACAGCCCAAAGTACCGTTCACCTCCGTAAAGTTCATACAGCACATATATTTCCCCAAAGTTACGTACGTGACATGCACATAGCGGCACGCACGTTCGGGCAAGCGATCAAATGTTTGGAAGCCAAAGCTGCGTACTCACGGTAGCGCGTCTGCTATCCAACTCAAAGTCCTCCTGGTTGTGTTGCTGCAGCCAGCCGCTAATACACGATCCCACCTACAGCTTTCTTCTTTGCTGTCTTCATTGTTCATTAAACAAACAGAATACTGTGGAATTTTGCGATGAAAACAGACGACTTAATAGCTGGCCACAATGGTGTCCCAATATGTCCGCACAATCCGTGACGTCACGCGCAAACGTCATCATACCGAGACGTTTTCAGCAGAATATTTCGCGGGAAATGTAAAATTGCACTTTACTAATCTAACCCGGCCGTATTGGCATGTGTTGCAATATTAAGATTTCATCATTGATATATATACTATCAGACTGCATGGTCGGTAGTAGTGGGTTTCAGTAGGCCTTTAAAGTACCAATAGAGTGGAAAAACAAGTTGACTTTGTATGCTTGTATTTACAATCCGTAAAGTATGTAAAAATACCATTTAAACATCACAAAATGCCACAAATTCAGTCAGCCATTTTGAATATTAGGCTCCGAATACCTTTGGCTATTTCCGGAGAGTGACGTCACAGAAGTAACGCTTCTGCACTCCGCCGACCATGTTATCAGACCAGTCCTACTGGAAATATGCAAAAATTGGAAAGACATGTAGAAAGAGATGTGCTGTCTGTCATTCTTAATCCCTATATAAGACATGTACTGTACATATATTTATTTTTGTTTTATTTTGGAACAAATGCTAACAATGCCGTCTATGGGGGCTCTCTATTTTGCCCACAAAACTCTTTGAATAACCATCCAAACCCTATAAACAATACTCTATTTACATCTCGCAACCTGAATATTAACCAAATATTAGTAGTTATTATAAGCGCTTGCGCAGTAAGTATTTTTAGCATTGATAACCGAGAGCTAACTATAGTTTATGCGGCACTGGACTCAAGGAGAGACTTTAATGTAATTATAAAATGAATCTGAAGATGGCAGTAATGCAACATAAATGGATGCGAACTGCCGTAAAACTGTAAAGAAGAATAAACTTATGCAGCGTTGAGCCGGCGACGTCTTCTTTGCTGTCGTTCTTCTCCCGCATCATTGCGTCTCGGCTCTTCGAAGTTATTCTCGATTATAAATCCAGCCTCTCATCTGGTTATTGGTAGGAGTTAGCCATGAATCTAGAAGTTGTTCATCTGTGACATTCAGTTTATACCCGGAGATGGGAGACAAACACACTACAACAGAAGACAGCATCAGACTCGGCAGCAACTTTTTTAACGCTTCGTCGTGTGCATTCAAATTTATTATTAATCTAAACGGGAAAATATGGACATCCTATCAGTCATCAGTGATAGCAGACATTGTACAGTAAGCAATCGTTTTATTATGTTTGTATGTTGTATTTATTGTTTAGCACTTAGCAATACTGCTACATGATGCTTAGTGTTTCACTAAAGCTGGATCTGTTTCGCACAGCTTCTAAAACTTGTAGTTCACCCTCCTTATATTCAGGATAAAAGATATAAGGTTCTGGATCATCAAATGTCCCAAAGTAATAATTATTGGCACCCAACAAAGTCTGCATGATTTGCATTGTTGTTGATGGGGAAGAGATCGGCGGTGACGTGTCTGGCTTCCTTATTATCTCTCAAAATGGCTCAGGAATCTCCGTGAGATTGATACTATTTTGATCATATCTATTTACTCGCTAAGTCTTTCGGTGTCATACATCAGATGTATATGATAATTGCTCCAATATAGAGGCAACTTGTTTTTCCACTCTACTGGTACTTTTAACATCTAAATGTCCTCCAATAAGCACATTATTTCTTCTAATTTACTAAAGTCATTTACAAAAGGTAAACATCGTAGGCTGTAGGCTACTAGGAGCTAGCAGCTACTCGACAGTGAAGCACACAACAGCAAACTAGCTAGACATACGTGATAATAATTGAACAATATTGCAGTCTAAAACAGCACATTTGTCAATATAAACAAATATCAATTAAAAATATTTGCATATTACTTACACATACAAAATCTCCAATGCAGAAGATTATTAGAAAGTATTTAGTAACAAACGTGCTCGCATTATTCAACGTACTGCTTCATGGGCTTAACTTGATGAACTTTTGTGATCACTCGGTGTTGTCAAAAAACAATTACTACTCTACTTCAATTTAAAGACATCATTAGTCCATTTCAATAGGTTAGTGTTTTTCCTACCTACCATTGTTCTCTGCTAACCTTTTGTTACATCCAGCAGTCCAAAATAATACAAGTATGATTCATGCTGACATCGTATCGGATCAGTATCGTCATCAGCCAATATTCAAGGCTCCAATATCGTATAGAAAGTGAAAATGTTGTATCAGGACATCCCTAAATATAAAATTTCTTTCTACTTCAGGTTCAGTCCATCGACTACTCAGGCGATGTTGTCAGAGTTACTTGCTCTAATGGCTCCCAGTGGACAGCCAAAAAGGTACAATTACTACAAAAAAAAATGTGAAAAGCACTTTTTTGGGGGGGGGTAACGTTGTTTACCTGAAGTCGTTTCCTCCTTTTAGGTTCTTGTTACGATACCGCTAACGTTGCTTCAGAGGAACTTCATCCAGTTCAACCCACCACTTCCTGAAAGGAAAATGAAAGCGATCCACAGTCTGGGAGCAGGCATCATTGAGAAGGTACAAACACAGACACAGACACACACACGCGCACACACACACACACACACACACACACACACACACACACACACACATACAAACACAATGAACATTGTTATCTTTGTAAAAGCCCTTTTTGCATGATGAAAATATTAAAGATGCCTGAATGAAACTCTTGTAGTTTTTGCAATAATGTTATGAAAACAAATAAATTAGCCAAAAATAATCAAATAAACTTTTATTTATATACTACTTTTCATACGCAAAAATTACACAAATAGATATAAAAATATTATATTAATAATAAATAATAAATAAATGAATAAATGAATGAAAACATAAAATAGTAAGAATACTAGTAGTAATAGTGAAAACCAAAATAGAAAATAACAATACAAATTAAAAACCTAACAAGAGTTTAAAATGATCATTAAAAAGCCTGATTTACCTTTTTAAAGCCTTTTAACTTGTTTTGGTTTTAATAAAAAAAAATCAACGGTCTCTGCACACTAGAATACATCTGTTTTTTTTATGTAGCATGCGATATTAAAGGCCTACTGAAATGACATTTTCTTATTTAAACGGGGATAGCAGATCCATTCTATGTGTCATACTTGATCATTTCGCGATATTGCCATATTTTTGCTGAAAGGATTTAGTAGAGAACATCGAGGATAAAGTTCGCAACTTTTGGTCGCTGATAAAAAAAGCCTTGCCTGTACCGGAAGTCGCAGGTTGAAAGGCTCCTCACATTTCTCCATTGTTTACACCAGCAGCGAGAGCGATTCGGACCGAGAAAGCGACGATTACCCCTTTAATTTGAGCGAGGATGAAAGATTTGTGGATGAGGAACGTGAGAGTGAAGGACTAGAGTGCAGTGCAGGACGTATCTTTTTTCGATCTGACCGTAACTTAGGTACAAGGGCTCACTGGATTCCACACTTTCTCCTTTTTCTATTGTGGATCACGGATTTGTATTTTAAACCACCTCGGATACTATATCCTCTTGAAAATGAGAGTCGAGAACGCGAAATGGACATTCACAGTGACTTTTATCTCCACGACAATACATCGGCGAAGCACTTTAGCTACGGAGCTAACGTGATAGCATCGTGCTTAAATGCAGATAGAAACAAAAGAAAAAAGCCCCTGACTGGAACGATAGACAGAAGATCAACAATACTACCAAACACTGGACCTGTAACCACACGGTTAATGCTGTCCAACCTGGCGAAGCCTAGCAATGCTGTTGCTAACGACGCCATTGAAGCTAACTTAGCTACGGGACCTCGACAGAGCTATACTAAAAACATTAGCTATCCGCCTACGCCAGCCCTCATCACCCGTGCTCACCTGCGTTCCAGCGATCGACGGCGCGACGAAGGACTTCACCCGATCATCGATGCGGTCGGCGGCTAGCGTCGGATAGCGCGTCTGCTATCCAACTGAAAGTCCTCCTGGTTGTGTTGCTGCAGCCAGCCGCTAATACACCGATCCCACCTACAGCTTTCTTCTTTTCAGTCGCCATTGTTCATTAAACAAATTGCAAAAGATTCACCAACACAGATGTCCAGAATACTGTGGAATTTTGCGATGAAAACAGAGCTGTTTGTATTGGGATACAATGTGTCCGAATACTTTCGCTTCAACCATTGACGTCACGCGCAAACGTCATCATACCTAAACGTTTTCAACCGGAAGTTTCCCAGGAAATTTAAAATTGCACTTTATAAGTTAACCCGGCCGTATTGGCATGTGTTGCAATGTTAAGATTTCATCATTGATATATAAACTATCAGACTGTGTGGTCGGTAGTAGTGGGTTTCAGTAGGCCTTTAATTGTATGCTACCAGAATCTTGTCAAAACTATCTAATGTTCTGATCTAGTAGAAGTTTCGATACACTTATTTTTGCTGATGGCGCACATGAAGTGTCCAACTTTCAAACACTACCTCCTTGCCGACCTTCCAAACAGATCGCCCTCCAGTTTCCGTACAGATTCTGGGACAACAAGATCCAGCTGGCGGATTACTTCGGTCACATCCCGCCGACTCCCGACAAGAGAGGCATGTTCACCGTCTTCTATGACATGGACCCTCAGGTTGGTCACAGATTCTCTCATAACATTTGGAGCCATAGGCG
This sequence comes from Entelurus aequoreus, assembly GCF_033978785.1. NCBI lineage: Eukaryota > Metazoa > Chordata > Actinopteri > Syngnathiformes > Syngnathidae > Entelurus > Entelurus aequoreus. The sequence continues at coordinate 20,095,758 of NC_084735.1, read as the reverse complement.
CCGATCCCGTGGGTGCTTCGGGGCCCGAGCACCCACGGACAATGCCGAGCACCCACGTGGGATTGATGGCAAATTCTTTCTCACCACCAAGCAAAAACCGCGCATGCTCAGACCCCTTCTACACTAAGCCGGCGAAGGTTATCCAGGATAAATCCCACCTAACCTTATCCTTGTCCACACACACACACAATGGTTGTTTAAGACCCCCTCCCCCTCTCCGTCCGCCAGCGCAATGCAAACTAATACGCATGCGTGGAAAATGTGCACGTCATAGTCACCGGTATTAGCTGTAAAAACTAAGTACGGCAAGATATAAGCTAGCTTTTACAACAACACGAAACGCGTTTGAGTTTGTAATGCACAGCACTGCGATAGAACACCAATTTGTGCTGACTATTAAACATGAACAAGAATATTACAGTATCTGTAAAGTGTTAGCCCGATTTTCATGTTTTCTTTGTACACAGCTAGCCAGACAGTGTATGTACTGTAGTTGTATAATCAAGAATGACATGCTGCGTGTATCATGATCGATATAAAAGTGACTCACTCGATGGAGAGTTGTGCGTTTGGTCCAGCTGGCCAATTTTGGGTAAGCGCTCCATCTATGTCGCAATAGCTTGTCTCCAAGTTCCGTATTTATAGCATCAAAATTGCTTTCATACCCATCTCCCGGCTTCCGTCTGCTGCAACATTCGCTTTGTGCACGCTTCAATAAGCAGTAGTATATTTAGCTTCAAAAGTATAAGGTTGTGAATCCTCATTTGTCCAAAAATAGTCGTTTGCTTTGTCTGTTACCAAGTCTGCCATGATTAGAAAACATGTAAGTAGGAACACACATGTTGCCAGAAGTCATACAGAAATCAATGCGTGGAATAAATCAGTCTCGGAAATTATTAAAATTATCAAAATACGGTAAATATTGAACATATTACATATTACATATTGTTATGAAGGTGTCTGTTACTAAATTATACATATATATACTTGCAATATAAAACGCTGGAGGGTTTTGGAGTTGTTTCAGAAGGCTTTGATGGCTATAACGGTGACACTCCTATTAGCCGCATCTTCCAAGCGTCTTTTATCATCTTTAAAATCCTATTTAAAATTTTTTTTAAAAAGACATGCGTGTTTTTGTCTCCCATATTGATTTTGAACGATAGGCAAAATTCCAAAAATTGCAGTTCCCCTTTTAAGGAAAAGGTTCGGCTAGACCAGGGGTGTCAAACTAATTTTAGCTCAGGGGCCGCATGGAGGAACATCTGTGCATTAAAACTAAAAACTAAAGACAACTTCAGATTGTTTTCTTTGTCTTACTTTGGCCAAAAATAGAACAACACATTCTGAAAATATTACAATAAAAATGTAGAAAAAAATTCCGGCATCGGTAAAGTTTAGATCCATGAAGGAAAGAAGAAAGTGAATGAATGTTTATAACTGAATACATTTACATACGCATAAAAATGTGTTTTCTTTTGTATTATTTTTTTAATGAATTAACGTTTATGACAAACTTTTTCCAAAACACAATATAGAATGTGAGATATAATTGGATAATGCATACATTTATCATTTGTTTTCAAAACGGTTACAAAAAATTTACAGTGGGACCCCATTTTTATGACTTGGTGGGGTCCCAAGGCCAGTAGCCTGCTGCTGTGGCCTGTGGGCCGGTTCTAATACTACCGTATTTTTCGGACTATAAGTCGCAGTTTTTTTAATAGTTTGGCCGGGGATGCGACTTATACTCAGGAGCGAATTATGTGTGAAATGATTAACACATTAGCGTAAAATATCAAATAATATTATTTAGCTCTTTCACGTAAGAGACTAGACCAGGGGTCGGCAACCTTTACCACTCAAAGAGCCATTTTGACAAGTTTCACAAATTAAAGAAAACAATGGGAGCCACAAAACTCTTTTGAAAATTTAAAATGAAATAACACTGCATACCAAGCTTTTTTTGCTTTGTGCTATGTTTTAACCAGCGGTCTCAGACACACGCCCCGGCCCGCACCTCAATATTTAAATTTAATGTTAGTGCGTCCCGCGAGTTTTACGTGAATGGCGCTTGATAGCGTCATACTTGTCAACTCTCCCAATTTTTCCGGGAGACTCCCGAAATTCAGGGTGTGATGGCACTGCTTTTAGCGCCCTCTACAGCCTGATCTAACAGAGTACCTGCTTGGCCACATGTTAAATGCAGGTTCTGCTTGCACACGTAAGTGACAGCCAGGCATACATGTTCAACAGCTACACAGCTTACACTGACGGTGACCGTATAAAACAACTTTAACACTGTTACGTTACAAATATGCGCCACACTCTGAACCCACACCAAAAAAGAATGACAAACACATTTCTGGAGAACATCCGCACTGTAACTGTTATACACCCCCCTGATAGGGGGGTGTATAACCTAGACCGGAAGAGTTAGGGCTGCATGGGATTCTGGGTATTTGTTGTGTTGTGTTTATGTTGTGTTACGGGGCGGAGGTTCTCCAGAAATGGGTTCGTCATTCTTTTTTGGTGTGGGTTCACAGTGTGGCGCATATTTGTGACGTAACAGTGTTAAAGTTGATTTATACGGCCACCGTCAGTGTAAGCTGTGTGACTGTTGACCAAGAAAGCCTTGCTGTCTCCCACGTGTGCAAGTATAAGCTACATACAACATGTGGCCGGGCTGACACGCCGTTTGTATAGGCTATAGAGGACGATACATGCAGTGCCATTAGCGCACGCCCTTATCGGAGAATATTTGCCCCGGGAGATTTCTAAGAGAGGTACTGAGATCCGTAAATCTCCTGGGAAAATCGGGCGGGTCGGCAAGTATGCAGCTGAGTCGCATCAGAGTGGTCAAAGAGTCGCATGCGGCTCCGGAGCCGCGGGTTGCCGACCCCTGGACTAGACGTATAAAATTTCATGGGATTTAGCGATTAGGAGTGACAGATTGTTTGGTAAACGTATAGCATGTTCTATATGTTATAGTTATTTGAATGACTCTTACCATAATATGTTACGTTAACATACCAGGCACATTCTCAGTTGGTTATTTATGCCTCATATAACGTACACTTATTCAGCCTGTTGTTCACTATACTTTATTTATTTTAAATTGCCTTTCAAATGTCTATTCTTGGTGTTGGGTTTTATTAAATACATTTCCCCCAAAAATGCTACTTATACTCCAGTGCGACTTATATATGTTTTTTTCCTTCTTTATTATGCATTTTCGGCCGGTGCGACTTATACTCCGGAGCGACTTATAGTCCGAAAAATACGGTAATCAAATACCCCGGGGGCCATAGCAAATTCATTCCTTCAGGCCTTGACTTTGACACCCCTGGGCTAGAATATAAACCTAAATCTTTCAGCCGTTTTAGAATATGCGCCTGTAAATCTGTCATGATGACGTGTTCGAAACCGTGCTATATTAGAATTTACCTCTGTGGGCTTTTGAATGGATGCGGCTGCGATGCCTCTAAATTCAAAAACTATTACAGGCCTTGAATTTTAACTTTTTAAGGTCAAGGCAAGTGTTGCCTTAAAGGAGGGCTCATATTTTAGGGCACCAAGGGAAATTAGAAGGGCACTAAGGCAGACATTATTTCTGATTGGAGGATGCTGGCAGAACTGTGGACATTCTCGTGATTTGGATAACATCGAACTGTCTGCCCCGCAGAATGAATTTTGAGGATCAGTCATAGGCAATTTAGAGTGAAAAGCAAATTTTACTTTCACTAGCATACAAAACATTCTAACTTGGATTGTTTCCCTGGCTTCGAGACTCTCCCGAAGGACAGTGTGGCGAAGAAACAACAAACTCCCTTCTTGTCTCTCATGGACACACACCTGTTATTGTTGACTTAAGACTAGTGGCTGCACGACATCAAGGCCGTGGAACAGACACATGCTGTAGGCTTACACACACACACACACACATGCATCCACAAAAAATATACGCCACTCACACATACCCCACGCCCCATCAAACGCCCTTGACGCGAATCCCTTAGGGGTGATGGACAGCTGGGCAGCGCTTGAAGAGCTGCAGCATCTGTTGCAAGTCTCGAGATGGATGTTGCAATATGTATATGTGCTTTGCTATGGAGGTTTTTTCCCACTCCAGACTGGGCCCCCTTCGGAGCCCAGTCTAGATTGTATTTTTTTTACTCATCCTCTCCCAGCATTTACCTTTTTCCCATCTTTTATGTGGCGCCTTGTGGCGACCCATCAGCGTTTCTGTTCTGTTACCCTGTACACTGTTTGTTTGTCTAATCTTGAACGGGTTTGAGCTGAAAACAAAGTTGTGTTGTACTTGTGCAATGACAATAAAGACCTACCTACCTACCTATAGTCAATTCCTATATGACATATTTCTGCTCAAACTCTTAATGGATCTGTCCCGATATATCATCTACATGTACATATAAATGTACATAACTTTAAAAAATTAATAACTATAAAAAAATACCTCCCTCTATCAAAATGTAAAAATAGAGATAAAGGAATCACATAATAACGTAAAAAATATATATATACACTACCGTTCAAAAGTTTGGGGTCACCCAAACAATTTTGTGGAATAGCCTTCATTTCTAAGAACAAGAATAGACTGTCGAGTTTCAGATGAAAGTTCTCTTTTTCTGGCCATTTTGAGCGTTTAATTGACCCCACAAATGTGATGTTCCAGAAACTCAATCTGCTCAAAGGAAGGTCAGTTTTGTAGCTTCTGTAACGAGCTAAACTGTTTTCAGATGTGTGAACATGATTGCACAAGGGATTTCTAATCATCAATAAGCCTTCTGAGGCAATGAGCAAACACATTGTACCATTAGAACACTGGAGTGATAGTTGCTGGAAATGGGCCTCTATACACCTATGTACATATTGCACCAAAAACCAGACATTTGCAGCTAGAATAGTCATTTACCACATTAGCAATGTATAGAGTGTATTTCTTTAAAGTTAAGTCTATTCTTGTTCTTAGAAATGAAGGCTATTCCACAAAATTGTTTGGGTGACCCCAAACTTTTGAACGGTAGTGTGTATATATATACTTTTTAAAAATTATAAATTGTCAGCTTTATGTTATTACTTGATGCCTTTATTTCTATTTTTACATTTTGATAGAGGGAGGTATTTTTTATTATTATTATTTTTTTAAAGTTATGTACATTTCGGGCATCTGGTCAGGACGCCACCCGAAGGCCTCCCTAGGGAGGTGTTTAGGGCACGTCCGACCGGTAGGAGGCCACAGGGAAGACCCAGGACACGTTGAGAAGACTATGTCTCCCGGCTGGCCTGGGAACGCCTCGGGATCCCCCGGGAAGAGCTGGACGAAGTGGCTGGGGAGAGGAAAGTCTGGGCTTCCCTGCTTAGGCTGCTGCCCCCGCGACCCGATCTCGGATAAGCGGAAGAAGATGGATGGATGGATGTACATTTATATGTACATGTAGATGATGTATCGGGACAAATCCATTAAGAGTTTGAGCAGACATATGTCATATAGGAATTGACTATAGGTAGGTAGGTAGGTTTTTATTATCATTGCACAAGTACAACAAAACTTTGTTTTCAGCTCAAACCCGTTCAAGACTAGACAAACAAACAGCGTACAGGGTTACAGAACAGGAACGCTGATGGGTCGCCACAAGGCGCCACGTAAAAAATGGGAAAAGGGTAAATGCTGGGGGAGCATTAGTAAAAAAATACAATCTAGACTGGGAAAAAAACCTCCACAGCAAAGCACATATACATATTACAACATCCATCTTGAGACTTGCAACAGAGGGGAGGGAGTGGGGGCTATGTTGGCAGGCTGCAGCTCTTCAAGCGCTGTCCATGAAACCTAAGGGATTCACGTCAAGGGCGTTTGATGGGGCGTGGTGTATGTGTGTGCGGCGTATATATTTTGTGGATGCATGTGTGTGTGTGTGTGTGTGTAAGCCTGTGGCGTGTCTCTGTTCCGCGGCCTTGATGTCGTGCAGTCGCTAGTCTTAAGTCAACAACAACAGGTGTGTGTCTATGAGAGACAAGAAGGGAGTTTGTTGTGTCTTCGCCACACTGTCCTTCGGGAGAGTCTTGAAGCCAGGGAAACAATCCAAGTTAGAATGTTTTGTATGCTAGTGAAAATTAAATTGGCTTTTCACTCTAAATTGTCTATGACTGGTCATCAAACTTACGGGGCAGACAGTCCGATGTGATCCAAAATCACAAGAGTGTTCACAGTTCTTCCCGCATCCTCCAATCATTTGCGGCAGCTTTGGGGTACTTTGAAGACTGCCAGCAACTTCCAATTTGTCAACAAACCAGAGCAACGCTTACTCCAATCAACATATGTCCTGTTGTTGTAATTCCGAATAAGTGCATATCTTTACGTCCTCGACTGAAAGGGTCGCCAGGCACGCGGCATTCCTTCTTCTCCCCAGAGTCCATCGTGTGTCCAGCAAGAACTGCTCCGTCACGACAAGCAGGTTGCCCCAAACCCAAGATCTTGTCAATTTCGTTGAGGCCAGTTAAACACAAACCCCGTTTCCATATGAGTTGGGAAATTGTGTTAGATGTAAATATCAACGGAATACAATGATTTGCAAATCATTTTCAACCCATATTCAGTTAAATATGCTACAAAGACAACATATTTGATGTTCAAACTGATAAACTTTTTTTTTTGTGCAAATAATCATTAACTTTAGAATTTGATGCCAGCAACACGTGACAAAGAAGTTGGGAAAGGTGGCAATAAATACTGATAAAGTTGAGGAATGCTCATCAAACACTTATTTGGAACATCCCACAGGTGAACAGGCAAATTGGGAACAGGTGGGTGCCATATTTGGGTATAAAAGTAGATTCCATGAAATGCTCAGTCATTCACAAACAAGGATGGGGCGAGGGTCACCACTTTGTCAACAAATGCGTGAGCAAATTGTTGAACAGTTTAAGAAAAACCTTTCTCAACCAGCTATTGCAAGGAATTTAGGGATTTCACCATCTATGGTTGTAATATCATCAAAGGGTTCAGAGAATCTGGAGAAATCACTGCACGTAAGCAGCTAAGCCCGTGACCTTCCATCCCTCAGGCTGTACTGCATCAACAAGCGACATCAGTGTGTAAAGGATATCACCACATGGGCTCAGGAACACTTCAGAAACCCACTGTCAGTAACTACAGTTGGTCGCTACATCTGTAAGTGCAAGTTAAAACTCTCTTATGCAAGGCGAAAACCGTTTATCAACAACACCCAGAAACGCCGTCGGCTTCGCTGGGCCTGAGCTCATCTAAGATGGACTGATACAAAGTGGAAAAGTGTTCTGTGGTCTGACGAGTCCACATTTCAAATTGTTTTTGGAAACTGTGGACGTCGTGTCATCCGGACCAAAGAGGAAAAGAACCATCCGGATTGTTATAGGTGCAAAGTGTAAAAGCCAGCATCTGTGATGGTATGGGGGTGTATTAGTGCCCAAGACATGGGTAACTTACACATCTGTGAAGGCGCCATTAAAGCTGAAAGGTACATACAGGTTTTGGAGCAACATATGTTGCCATCCAAGCAACGTTACCATGGACGCCCCTGCTTATTTCAGCAAGACAATGCCAAGCCACGTGTTACATCAACGTGGCTTCATAGTAAAAGAGTGCGGGTACTAGACTGGCCTGCCTGTAGTCCAGACCTGTCTCCCATTGAAAATGTGTGGCGCATTATGAAGCCTAAAATACCACAACGGAGACCCCCGGACTGTTGAACAACTTAAGCTGTACATCAAGCAAGAATGGGAAAGAATTCCACCTGAGAAGCTTCAAAAATGTGTCTCCTTTACTGAGGAGACACAGTTTACTGAGTGTTGTTAAAAGGAAAGGCCATGTAACACAGTGGTGAACATGCCCTTTCCCAACTACTTTGGCACGTGTTGCAGCCATGACATTCTAGGTTAATTATTATTTGCAAAAAATAAATAAAGTTTATGAGTTTGAACATCAAATATCTTGTCTTTGTTGTGCATTCAATTGAATATGAGTTGAAAAGGATTTGCAAATCATTGTATTCCGTTTATATTTACATCGAACACAATTCCCCAACTCATATGGAAACGGGGTTTGTAGTTCCAATGTTTAGATTTGGAGAGCAGTGAGTGCAAAAAGAGGCAACAAGACAAAGAAGCTAGCAGGAGAGATAAGATACATTTTCACGCGTTTGTTTCATGTAGGGAAAGCAGGCGGTGCTCATGTCTGTTATCGCCGGGGACGCTGTCGCTGCCGTGCGGGACTTGGAGGACAAAGACGTGGTGGACGAGTGCATGAAGGTGCTGCGTGAGCTCTTCAAAGAGCAGGTAGCGATGTCACGCTCTTGAGAAGATGAGCAAAACCTGCGCGTAGAGTCTCATTGTGGACCATCTCTCGACAGGAGGTCCCTGAGCCGCTGCGGTCCTGGGTCACACACTGGAGCAAAGACAAGTGGTCGCTGATGTCCTACAGCTTTGTGAAGATGGGCGGCAGCGGCGAGGCGTATGACATCATCGCCGAAGACGTTCAGGGAAAGTTGTTCTTCGCCGGCGAGGTAGCTGCGTTTTCAGTACTGAGTTTGTGTGTCCCGATGCCTCATCTTCCTCTCCGTTTCTCCAGGCCACCAACCGACACTTCCCTCAGACCGTAACGGGCGCCTACCTGAGCGGGGTCAGAGAGGCCAGCAAGATGGCCGCTCTCTGAGCGGAAGGGCCAAACCGCTATCAGCCGGATTTGCTCCGTGTGAACAGCCAAGGATCTCCAAGGGCTTTGCTCCTAACATCTCACGTCAACAAGGACGGTCATGCTTGTGCTGGAACACGCTCTTTGTTGGACTCCTGAAACGTCTTATCACTGAAGAGGAATGGCGCATCGAGACGTTTTTAGCTAGGTTTCGTACAATTGGTGATGTGTTGTTGCAGGACGCGAGTGTCAGGTTAAATGTGTAGAAGAAGAACTCGATGCCAGGACGCGTAGTTGAGTTGTGTGACGTGTTGGTGTGTTGCAATAAGGTAAAAGACTGTCCTCTCACTTTCTCAGGGATGACATCAGGACAACAAGTAATTCATGTTCCATTCTCAATATGATATTTGTCTTGTATTTGTCCCCGAGTGACTATTTCAAGTTTGTCAACAGCACAACACCGACTACTAATGTTTGTGTTCTCATATCTGTCTGGAATATTCCAAAAGGTTCTGTTTGTTACACATTTCAGCGTGTATGTTATTTATCTGCTGTACTGTATGTGTAATAAACCGTGTGACAAAAGGCACTGCTTATCTTTTTAATGGGCAGCACGGTGGAAGAGGGGTTAGTGCATGTGCCTCACAATACGAAGGTCCTGAGCAGTCCTGAGTTCAATCCCGGTCTCGGGATCTTTCTGTGTGGAGTTTGCATGTTCTCCCCGTGACTGCGTGGATTCCCTCCGGGTACTCCGGCTTCCTCCCACCTCCAAAAAACATCCACCTGGGGATAGGTTGATTGGCAACACTAAATTGGCCCTAGTGTGTGAATGTTGTCTGTCTATCTGTGTTGGCCCTGTGATGAGGTGGCGACTTGTCCAGGGTGTACCCCGCCTCCCGCCCGAATGCAGCTGAGATAGGATCCAGCGACCCCAAAAGGGACAAGCGGTAGAAAATGGATGGATGGATGGGATCATAATTAACTTAACAGCTTTTCCACTACAGACGGTCCCAGGGCCTCAAAACCAGTGAAGTTGGGACGTTGTGTAAATGGTAAATAAAAACAGAATACAATGATTTGCAAATCCTTTTCAACTTATATTCAATTGAATAGACCGCAAAGACAAGATACTTAACATTTGAAATGGAAAACTTTATTTTTTGCAAATATTAGCTCATTTGGAAATTGATGCCTGCAACATGTTTCAAAAAAGCTGGCACAAGTGGCAAAAAAGACTGTGAAAGTTGAGGAATGCTCATCAAACACTTACTTGGAACATCCCACAGGCTAATTGGGAACAGGTGGGTGCCATGATTGGGTATAAAAGCAGCTTCTATGACATGCTCAGTCATTCACAAACAAGGATGGGGCGAGGGTCACCACTTTGTCAAATGCACGAGCAAATTGTCGAACAGTTTAAGAACAACATTTCTCAACCAGCTATTGCAAGGAATTTAGGGATTTCACCATCTACGGTCCGTAATATCATCAAAGGGTTCAGAGAATCTGGAGAAATCACTGCACGTAAGCAGCTAAGCCTGTGACCTTCGATCCCTCAGGCTGTCTGCATCAACAAGTGACATCAGTGTGTAAAGGATATCACCACATGGGTTTAGGAACACTTCAGAAAACCACTGTCAGTAACTACAGTTGGTCGCTACATCTGTAAGTGCAAGTTAAAACTCTCCTATGCAAGGCGAAAACCGTTTATCAACAACACCCAGAAACGCCGTCGGCTTAGCTGGGCCTGAGCTCATCTAAGATGGACTGATACAAAGTGGAAAAGTGTTCTGTGGTCTGACAAGTCCACATTTCAAATTGTTTTTGGAAACTGGACGTGGTGTCCTCCGGAACAAAGGGTCAAAGAACCATCCGGATTGTTCTAGGCGCAAAGTTCAAAAGCCAGCATCTGTGATGGTATGGGGGTGTATTAGTGCCCAAGACATGGGTAACTTACACATCTGTGAAGGCACCATTAATGCTGAAAGGTACATAGCAACATATGTTGCCATCCAAACAATGTTATTGCTTATTTCAGCAAGACAATGCCAAGCCACGTGTTACAACAGGCTAAGCGGTGTGCGGCTTCAGGGATCGCGGAGGGAAAAACCTCGGACATGGGAGGAGTTCGGGGAAGCCATGGAAAACAACTTCCGGACGGCTTCGAAGCGATTCTAGACCACTGTCCGCCGCCTCAGGAAGGGGAAGCAGTGCACTGTCAACACTGTGTATGGTGAGGATGGTGTTCTGCTGACCTCGACTGCGGATGTTGTGGATCGGTGGAGGGAATACTTTGAAGACCTCATCAATCCCACCAACACGTCTTCCTATGAGGAAGCAGTGCCTGGGGAATATGTGGTGGGCTGTCCTATTTCTGGGGCTGAGTTTGTCGAGGTAGTTAAAAAGCTCCTCGGTGGCAAGGAAGAAGATGAGATCCGCCCGGAGTTCCTTAAGGCTCTGGATGCTGTGGGGCTGTCTTGGTTGACAAGACTCTGCGATATCGGGGGCGGTACCTCTGGATTGGTAGACCGGGGTGGTGGTTCCTCTCTTTAAGAAGGGGAACCAGAGGGTGTGTTGGATAAGCGGAAGAAGATGGATGTGGATGGATGGATGGATGCTACTGACGAGCATTAGCAATTCGTGTTAATGAAAACTACAAATTAGATGCACGTTACAATCAAACTGCTGTTGTATAATAAGTACAATACAGTATTACCACGTTTTAGGGTGCAACAAAAGGCTAGACAGTAAAGCAGGGGTCTCCAAACTTTTTGACCCCGGGGCCGCATTTGGGTAAAACAATTTGGCTGGGGGCCGCGCTATATATGTATATATATACATATATATATATATATATATATACATATATATATATATATATATATATATATATATATATATATATATATATATATATATATATATATATATATATATATTATATGTAAATGTGTGTGTGTGTGTGTGTGTGTGTGTATATATGTATATGTAAATGTGTATATATGTGTGTGTATATATGTATATGTCCATGTATATGTATATGTGTATATATGTATATATATATATATGTATATGTGTATATATGTGTATATATGTATATATATATGTATATGTGTCTATATGTGTATATATATATATGTATATGTGTCTATATGTGTATATATATATATATATACACTACCGTTCAAAAGTTTGGGGTCACATTGAAATGTCCTTATTTTTGAAGGAAAAGCACTGTACTTTTCAATGAAGATAACTTTAAACTAGTCTTAACTTTAAAGAAATACACTCTATACATTGCTAATGTGGTAAATGACTATTCTAGCTGCAAATGTCTGGTTTTTGGTGCAATATCTACATAGGTGTATAGAAGCCCATTTCCAGCAACTATCACTCCAGTGTTCTAATGGTACAATGTGTTTGCTCATTGGCTCAGAAGGCTAAATGATGATTAGAAAACCCTTGTGCAATCATGTTCACACATCTGAAAACAGTTTAGCTCGTTACAGAAGCTACAAAACTGACCTTCCTTTGAGCAGATTGAGTTTCTGGAGCATCACATTTGTGGGGTCAATTAAACGCTCAAAATGGCCAGAAAAAGAGAACTTTCATCTGAAACTCGAGAGTCTATTCTTGTTCTTAGAAATGAAGACTATTCCACAAAATTGTTTGGGTGACCCCAAACTTTTGAACGGTAGTGTGTATATATATATATATATATATATATATATATATATATATATGTATTCATACATATATATTCGCGTTATCGATGGTAAAATGCATTTTTAGACAATATGATTTGCCTGAGTGGCTAGGAGACGGTAGAAAAAGGACTAGTAAGCACAAATTTAAAATATAATAATAATACAAAAAATAAAAAATTTAATACAAAAAATTATTTTATTTTATTTTTTTAACTTGGGACTTCCCGTGGGCCGGATTTTGGACGCTGGGGGGCCATATCCGGCCCGCGGGCCATAGTTTGGGGACCCCTGCAGTAAAGGCTAAACTGACTAGCCAACACACTATAAACCAGGGGTGGGAAATTAATTTTTACCGGGGGCCGCATGACAACCCGAGCACTGCTGGAGGGCCACATCGACAATATTTCAATTAAATTTTGCTCAATATTATTTTTCATATATACCGTAAGATAAAAAATAATAATAATAATAATAATAATACTTTCATTTAACCTAACTTAACTTTATACCAAAAGCACTGTTTTGGAAATCATTTGTACCCCTTTCAGAGATCACATTTAGTTCCCCTTAAACATCCTCATGTTGCACAATGAAATGTAAGCATAGGATGAAGTGTGCATTCCTGTAACTTTCTCTAGTAACAGCATTCCATGATTAATATAAATAAATTAACATTAATAATAAATGACAGTAAATTAAGCACACGTATGATTGAGGAGTCATAGTGTAACTTTGTGCCGCTGTTTGAGTTGTCCGACTTTTTGTGTGGCCATAAACGCACCAGTGGTTTCGAGGTATGCGTGTTGGTGACAGATGACAAGTTGGTTTTGGCCTGGTTTGTACCGCAGAAAATGACTAGTTTTTCGAGATAGGAGTGTTTTACTCATGTTTTTGGCGTGGTTATGGTCGAATATAAACAGTTTTGCTCAATAAAGTGATCAATATAATTCCTGGCCTCGAAGCATCTCGATAGACGTTACAATAATTGAACGGTGTTCAATTGAACGGTGTTGACGAACCGCTTGTTGTCACTGTCACTCAAAGTTGCATTGCAAAATTACACAAAATAAATGTGTTTATTTTGTTTAGAATTTAGATGGGATTTGATTTTGTGCGCTGCATATATTTGCTGTGCGCAGAGGACGCTTGAGCAGTGCGCAATTGCGCAGGCGCGCACCTTAGAGGGAACTTTACTTGGCAGTCCATGTCTTGTTGAAAACACGCCATTCGTCATCAACTTTTCTCTTTTTAGCGTCTCGGGTGTAAACCGTGCATCACTTGTCGCTGTGCACCGTCACTCACAGGTTACACACGGACATAGATGTTTTTTCAACTTTATTTTGTCATTTGTGATTGCAGCTGTTCACATTCACTCACAATCACGCACGCGCCTACATCCACACGGAAGTAATACAAATAACGCTTTTCAAAACAAAAGCAGCACCGTTGTATTGCACACTCGACATAGATACTTTTTAAAATGTATTTTGTAATTTATGATTGGCCTCATGCGGGCCGGACAGGGACGCACAAAGGGCCGGATGTGGCCCGTGGGCCGCAGAATGCCCAGGTCTGGGCTAGACAGTGAAGCAGCAACTTTTTGACTCCGGGGCCGCATTTGGGTAAAACACTTTGGTTGGGGGCCGCGCTATATATATATATATATATATATATATATATAATTTTTTTTATACACACATATATATATATATACACACACATATATATATATATATATATATATATATATATATATATATATATATATATATATATATATATATATATATATATATATATATATATATATATATATATATATATATATATATATACATATAGACACATATACATATATATATACATATAGACACATATACATATATATATGTACACATACATACACATATACATATATATATATACACATATACATATATATATATATATACATGGACATATACATATATATATATATATATATATATATATATATATATATATATATATATATATATATATATAATTATATATATATATTATATATATATATATAATATATGTAAATGTGTGTGTGTGTGTGTGTGTATATATGTATGTGTATATGTAATAGTGTATATATGTGTGTGTATTTATGTATATGTCCATGTATATATATATATGTATATGTGTATATGTATATGTATATGTGTATGTATGTGTATATATCTATATATATGTATATGTGTCTATATGTGTATATATATATATCTATATATCTATATATATATGTATATGTGTCTATATGTATATATATATATATATATATATATATATATATATATATATATATATATATATATATATATATATATATATATATATATATATATATATATATATATATATATGTGTGTATATATATATATGTGTATATATATATATATATATATAATTATATTTATATATATATATACATATATATATATATATATATATATATATATATATATATGTATATATATATATATATATATATATATATATATATATGTATTCATACATATATATTCGCGTTATCGATGGTAAAATGCATTTTTAGACAATATGATTTGCCTGAGTGGCTAGGAGACGGTAGAAAAAGGACTAGTAAGCACAAATTAAAAAAATAATAATAATACAAAAAAAATTAAATAAAATACAAAAAATTATTATTATTTTCTTTTTAACTTGGGACTTCCCGCGGGCCGGATTTTGGACGCTGGGGGGCCGTATGCGGCCCGCGGGCCGTAGTTTGGGGACCTCTGCAGTAAAGGCTAAACTGACTAGCCAACACATAAACTATACAATACTGCCATCCAACGTCTTGGACTTGCAACTGTAATTGAGACTCAGAAATGTTGTAATAAAACAAGATTTAACAACTAGCTAATTTGTAAATGTTGCAATAAAAAAATATTATTATTTTTTGTCAAAAACAATGAATATTTATTAAAACACAGAAAGGTCCTGAAAAGTGGAGATCTGTAACAACATATGGTTGGAAGAAAAAAAAAAATCAGGAATAAAAAAATCCCAAAATATGTGACGTCATATTCAGGCGTCACCCGGAAGCAGCAAGGGATAACCGCGTGTGGTGACGTCATCAATCGTCCGTTAAAGACTAGCCAGCGAATCAGATGTGGAGGAGGAGAACATTTGCTGCGTCCTCCGACAGCCACAGCTATCCTCTCACTGGCTGTCTTTTTAATATGCTTATTGCAGCAGTGAAATAATTCACCAGCCACTCATTTGGTGACACAACGGAGACTGAAACGCAAACGCCGCCTCAGCGCGCTAACGTCGCTGGAGTGCAACTAAGCTAGTAGTTCTGGCGCATTTCGGATGAGCATCCTGGCCTTATTTGAGCATGGACCGCAGCAGAACGGTACATAAGTCTACAGGTAGTCATCTCTTAAGTTAACTACATTATTTATTAATTTTCCCATTATTACATATCCATACATTATTTATTTGGAGGGGATAGGGAAATGTGTTGATACCAACAGTTAGCATGCACGCATTTAGCTCTGTGCTTACTCCACGTCATTTAAACATACATACGTAACCAAAACACGTTTTTTTTTTGTCTGCACCACAACCCGTAAATTGTTAAAATAGGAAATATCCTACCCTTGTGCACCCCTGGGGCCCAAAACGGGAATTACACGTGTTCCTGATTCGATATGGTTGTTCTAGCATGAGAGCTTTGATGAGCGTAAATGAGTTGAAATTAGGGCTGGGCGATATGGCCTTTTATTAATATCTCAATATTTTTAGGCCATGTCGCGATACACGTTATTGATTGATTGAGACTTTTATTAGTAGGTTGCACAGTAAATTACATATTCCGTACAATTGACCACTAAATGGTGACACCCGAATAAGTTTTTCAACTTGTTTAAGTCGGGGTCCATATATATCTCGATATTTTGCCTTAGCCTTGAATGAACACTTGATGCATATAATCACAGCAGTATGATTATTCTATGTGTCTACATTAAAACATTCTTCTTCACACTGCATTAATATATGCTCATTTTTTAAACTTTCATGCAGAGAGGGAAATCACAACTAAGTCAATTGACCAAAACTGTATTTATTAAACAGTTATTAAGCATAGAATAGAAATTACTTTATTAATCCCTGGGGGAAATTCAGCACCACAGTTCGCTCACAATAGACAATAAATACTATACAGCATTATTCACATGTGAATAATATAAATATATTCTACATTTAAGTGCAGTCAAGAACGGACATATGCATTATACCAGTGGTTCTTAACCTGGGTTCGATCGAACCCTAGGGGTTTGGTGAGTCGGGCTCAGGGGTTCGGCGGAGGTCAAGACACACCCGACTCATCGTGTAAATAAAAACTTCTCCCTATCGGCGTATTACGGATACGGCAACAGCAGAAGTCACACTGATTTGCAGGTGTGTAATTTGTTGTGAGTTTATGCACTGTGTTGGTTTTGTTCTTTGAACCAGGTGAGCTTCATGCAAGGTTCATTTTGTGCACCAGTAATAAAACATGGTAACACTTTAGTATGGGGAACATATTTACCATTAATTAGTTGCTTATTAACATGCAAATTAATAACATATTGGCTTTTAACTAGTCATTATTAAGTACTTATGAATGCCTTATTCGGCATGGCCTTATTATACACTGCAAAAACTGAAATCTAAGTAAGATTAAATATCTCAAATAAGGGTGATATTTGCTTAATTTCTGTCTCATAAGATAATTCTTCTCACTAAGCAGATTTTAGGTTAGAGTGTTTTACTTGTTTTAAGGGTTTTGGTCCTAAATTATCTCAGTAAGATATTACAGCTTGTTGCTGAGATTTTATGACCTATATTGAGTAAAACATGTTTGAAACTAGAATATCGACTGTTGCAAAGCTGTGTCATCAACACTCACAAGTATAAAACTACTTTTTTAAAGTAATCATCTCTTATTTCAAGCATTAAAAAAAAAATCATGACTCTGACACAAATGTGTCTCATAATTAAAACAGATGACAGCCAAATGGACTTTGCTGTTTTATTTTCAATGAAACAATAGAAAATACATACTCATATAGTAGTACAGTTGTTATTAGTGAGAATATAGTTATTTTAAGGTATTTTTGGGTTCATTGAGGTTAGCTAATTTTACTTGTTTTGGAAAGTCTTGACAAGCCAAATTTTCTTGTTCTATAGGCAGATAATTTTGCTTAGTTCAAATAAAATACCCCTAATTTTTGTATTTTTTATTCTTGTTTTTGAACACTGACTTTTTGCAGTGTAACCCTTAACCTCTAACCCGGGCCCTAACCCTCTAACCCTAACCAAATAACTCTAAATTAAGTCTTTATTTAGAATATGTTCCCCATACTATAGTGTTACCAAAAACATATAACTTTGTCTTGAATTTGAAAAAATAAAAACATTTTATTTTTCACTAAAGAAGGGTTCGGTGAATGGGCATATGAAACTGGTGGGGTTCGGTACCTCCAACAAGGTTAAGAACCACTGCATTATACAGTCTGATGGCTGTCGGTATGAAGGACCGCCTGTGTCGTTCCGTGGCACATACATTCGTGTAATTTCAAAATAGAACGTGCAAGATTGTCAGAGACATTTTACAACAAGCTATGAGTGCACTTTTGTGCATGATGTCACTAAGATGACATATCAAAACAACACTAAATTAAAGTGCACTTTTTGTACAGAACGCCACTACAATAGTTTAAAACTTATAAAGTGCACTTTTGTGCATGATGTCACACAAGATATTTCAATAACTCAAATAAATATGAGCGGCATAATAGGAAATCAAATAGTGTATGTCCTTCGCTATGTGTCGGACGTTATCTCCTTCTGTTGTTGACTTTTTGTTTCATACGGTGTTGGTGTGGAAATGGTTGCCTCTGCATTTTGTTGGTGTGGCACCGAACGGAGATGTTGACATGTGGAGTTTCAAGTACTCTTTATTCTCTAGCGGGTGACTTTTCAAATGATGCTACATATTAGCAGCGCTGTTACTTTTTGTAGCAACGCTTTTGCCCCACACTTGACAAATTACGGTTGTCTGTTCGACCTTTTCGCACTTTAAGCCAAACCACCGCCAGATGATGGACCCCCTGCTGTTTTTCTTGGGAATTTATTCTTCCGTCATTTGTTACCAACATTCGCATTGTCTTTCTCTCGTATTACCACTAGCACCACAGCTAACGTTACCCATGCCGCTACCTCTCTGCTCCGCGAGAGCGTATACGTATGTGACGTATGTAAGAAGGTGCGCTTGTTTTATGTCTCTGTGAGAAGGAGAGACAAGAAAGAGTGAGAAACGCCTGTAGTGTAATGCCCGCAGATAAAAGCAATTGCGTGAGAACGTATACTCGAATATCATGATATAGTCATTTTCTGTATCGCACAGAGACAAACCCGCGATATATCGAGTATATCGGTATATCGATATATCGCCCAGCCCTAGTTGAAATGCCATTAAATCGCTGAAATTAGAATCAGCTTTGTTGGCCAAGTATCTAGTGTTAATTGTCCGTTGCTGTCTGTGTGCAATGTAAAAGATTTTGGGCAAATACATACATAACATGGCAGATATATATCAAAGACTTGTGTCAGCTCCATAAACTCAACCAAGTCCTCACTGCTTTCTCTCTCATTCTAGCTCAGTAGGCACTGTAAAAAAAAGTTTTAAAAAATTGTCTACTGTATGAAAATAAATGTCATGAATAATTGACCTATACAAGGCTGTAATTACCCAACCTCAAATATCCCACTCAACAACTTATTTTTATAAATACTGTAGCATTTTCCTATTATACAAAATGTGTTTTTTGACAAAAAGGCCATAGAACATGAGAAAACCGTAATACAAATGTTATATCAGTATATCCGACGTATTTTAACCTCTTAAGGCCCAAGCTGTTTGTTTACATGCTTTTTTGTATTTCTCTTTGCTATTTGGGCTTATTGGACACTAATTAGAATAAAAACTAAAAAACAACTTTTGATATGATGTACTTAGTCCATAAGTACACAAATGTGTACTTCATGTGTAGTGACATGCTAATTTTTATTTTTACACTTTTTTCCCCAAATTCCATTGTATGTTTTTCCTCTTCTGACACCACCAGATAGCAGTATAAGTGTCCACATAAGCGGCCATAAGACCCCAATTCATTAGTGTACACAATTTTGGAAATAAGAGCTAAAAGGCCATTGGGGCCACTAAGGCCTTTAGATTGTGTGTAGACAATTTTAGGGCTGCACATAATTTAATCCAGTAGAGTATTTTTTTGTGTAGTAATCATGGTGGCTTACAATACTGTTTGTGTGTTTTTATGTATGGATCATTTGTGTTTGGACGTTGCTGCGCTTCCCTCCCCCTTGCTCCTTTACTTGTTACTAAAGGGACACAAGTATAATATACCATCTAATGTTGGTTTATAGATTATAAAAGAGCTATACAATCTACAACTGCCATTAGAACCCAGCCTCTGGATATTGGTGTATTAAAAATAAATAGTTATTTAAGCTATGAGTAGTTCAACGGGTCTCGCATTTCTGATAGTCATAGACTTTGTGGTTCCAGAACAATGGTTGAACATTTACCTTCATAATGCAGGCAAGGACTACTCCAGCTCTGATGACGACGTTCCTCTCGCGGAGCTCGTTGTGAAGCGCCCCACAAAGGAGAAGGCGTTGCCAGAGAACGTGAACAGCTCGAAAGAAGATTCTAAAGAGGACAGAAGTGGTAAGGACATTGAAGCTCCGCTGTTGTTTAGGGTTACATTCCAAAGACCCACTGTGAAAAACAAAAAAAAATACAAATGGACACACCCGTAATAAGAAAGCACTCTGAGAGCGCAGACATCCGCCAGGTCTTATCCCAATTGTAAAAAAAAAAGAAGTCTTAAAGGCCTACTGAAATGAATTTTTTTTTATTTAAACGGGGATAGCAGATCCATTCTATGTGTCATACTTGATCATTTCGAGATATTGCCATATTTTTGCTGAAAGGATTTAGTAGAGAACATCGACGATAAAGTTCGCAACTTTTGGTCGCTGATTAAAAAAGCCTTGCCTGTACCGGAAGTAGCGTGACGTCACAGGTTGAAAGGCTCCTCACATTTCCCCATTGTTTACAATGCAGCCAGAGCGATTCGGACCGAGAAAGCGACGATTACCCCATTAATTTGAGCGAGGATGAAAGATTCGTGGATGAGGACCGTGAGAGTGAAGGAGTAGTGTGTAGTGCAGGACGTATCTTTTTTTGCTCTGACCGTAACTTATGTACAAGGGTTCATTGGATTACACACTTTCTCATTTTTCTATTGTGGATCACAGATTTGTATTTTAAACCACCTCGGATACTATATCCTCTTGAAAATGAGAGTCGAGAACGCGAAATGGACATTCACAGTGACTTTTATCTCCACGACACTACATCGGCGAAGCTCTTTAGCTACGGAGCTAACGTGATAGCACATCAGGCTTAAATGAAGATAGAAACAAAAGAAATAAACCCCTGACTGGAAGGATAGACAGAAGATCAACAATACTATTAAACCATGTACATGTAAATACACGGTTAATGCTTTCCAGGCTGGCGAAGCTTAACAATGCTGTTGCTAACGACGCCATTGAAGCTAACTTAGCAACGGGACCTCTACAAAGCTATACTAAAAACATTAGCTACCCACCAACGCCTGCCCTCATCTGCTCATCAACACCCGTGCTCACCTGCGTTCCAGCGATCGACGGAGTGACGATCATAGATGCGGTCGGCGGCCCGGAGACGGAGGAAGTCAAGGTGAGGTCGGCGGCTAGCGCGTCTGCTATCCATCTCAAAGTCCTCCTGGTTGTGTTGCTGTAGTCCGCCGCTAATACACAGATCCCACCTACAACTTTCTTCTTTGCAGTCTTCATTGTTCATTAAACAAATTGCAAAAGATTCACCAACACAGATGTCCAGAATACTGTGGAATTTTGAGAGGAAAACTGAGCTTTTTGTATGGGATTCAATGGTTTCCAATACTTCCGGTTCAACGATTGACGTCACGCGCATACGTCATCATACATAGACGTTTTCAACCGGAAGTTTAGCGAGAAATTTAAAATTGCACTTTATAAGTTAACCCGGCCGTATTGGCATGTGTTACAATGTTAAGATTTCATCATTGATATATAAACTATCAGACTGCGTGGTCGGTAGTAGTGGGTTTCAGTAGGCCTTTAAATCCAGACTGTTTTATGTTTTTGTGCCTTCAGAATGCCAATTTTAACCAATACCTCAAATTGTTTTGAACAGTATTTTCAACTTGTTTTGTGTCTCCAATATCAACTTTATAATACCGGAATTTTCGGATTATAAGTCGCAGTTGTTTTCATAGTTTGGCCGGACATGGTGCGACATACACTCCAGAGCGATTTATGTGTGAAATTATTAACACATTACCGAAAAATATCAAATAATATTATTTATCTCATTCGCGTAAGAGACGAAGCAAATGTCCGCAATCGTCACACACACGTCAGCAATCGTCACACACACGTCAACCAATAAGAATTTGGCGGGGGCGGGTCATGGCAGAAGTGCAATGTGCGTCATGGCAGAAGTGCATTGTGGGTCATGGGATGCTAACTGCTGCTACATCCGTAGCTATTAAAATTGATTATTTCAACATTGGCGGTAATTTATAAAAACTGAGAAGGGCTGAACTAAAATGGCACCGAAAAGGAAATCATATACTGCAGATTACAAGCCGGACGTAGTGAAATATGCAGCAGAAAACGGCGATCGAGCAGCAGAAAGAAAGGAAACGGCGCATACTAGAGGCGACACCGAGGAGGAAGATTTCATCGGATTTAGCGATCGGGAGTGACAGATTTTTTGGTAAACGTACAGCATGTTCTATATGTTATAGTTATTTGAATGACTCTTACCATAATATGTTACGTTAACATACCAGGCACGTTCTCAGTTGGTTATTTATGCCTCATATAACGTGCACTTATTCAGCCTGTTGTTCACTATTCTTTATTTATTTTAAATTGCCTTTCAAATTTCTATTCTTGGTGTTGGATTTTATCAAATACATTTCCCCCAAAAATGCGACTTATACTCCAGTGCGACTTATATATGTTTTTTTCCTTGTTTATTATGCATTTTCGGCCGGTGCGACTTATACTCCGGAGCGATTTATAGTCCGAAAAATACGGTACTCTACAATCTCAATTAAGTGTCTTCTAGTGCAGTCGTCCAAACAACGCTCACATGGCGCTTTAACAAACTCCTCCACTACTTCATCCATAAACACAAATACAAAAGCCCACTAAAGCTTAAAGGGGAACTGCACTTTTTGGGGAATTTTGCCTATCGTTCGCAATTATGAGAGACAAGAACACGCCTGTCTTTTTTTAAATTAGAATTTTAAAGATGATAAAAGACGCTTGGTAGCTGCGGCTAATAGGATTCACCTTTGTAGCCTTCAAAGCCCTCTAAAACAACTTTAAAACCCTTCGTCAACGTTTTATATACACACTGCAAATATATTTATACCGTATTTTCTGGACCATAGGGGGCACCGGATTATAAAGCAAACTGCCGATAAATGGTCTATTTTTGATCTTTTTTCATATTAGGCGCACCGGATTATAGGGCGCATTAAAGGAGACATAATATTATTTTATTTTTCAAAATTGAAAACCCTTCCTTGTGGTCTACATAACATTTGACGGTGGTTCTTTGGTCAAAATGTTGCATAGATTATGCAGTCGCTTCCGGATGCGCCGTTTTGTGGGCGGTTTTATTTACGTGGCTCACCTTCGGCAGCATCTCTTCCCCATCATCTTTGTTGTAGCGTGCAAGGACAGGAGTGGAAGAAGTGTCAAAAGATGGAGCTAACTGTTTTAATGACATTAAGACTTTACTTAAATCAATAACGGAGCAGCATCTCCTCATCCGGAAACAACAACACAGGAAATGTGTCCAGTGAAAAACCATCCGACCAGAACTCTAATAACTAAAATTCCTTGGGTGAATAATGTAAACTCACTACGCCGGTATGTTTTAGCGCATTCATGGCGATTTTACTGACAGATATAAGTAGGAACTTTACACTACTTTATATTAGAAATGGCAACAGCTGAGGAATAATGTCACATAACAAGAAGATAGAGGAAAAAGAAGAAGCTTATCGACTCGCGGACGCGCGCAATTTTTCCGGACTTCTACAGATCCCAAATACAGATCAGCATGTACCAGAAGGTAAGAAAAGTTGCTTTTGTATAATGTTGCGAAACAAAACGCCAGATAATGTCTTACCTTATACACACACCATAATAATACTCGTATGTTTGATGCGCCGACAATTATTCAGGCGGTGCGGCTCCATAGCTTACCAAAGTGGTAGTAAAACATTTTGATAGATTTTTGAGCGCCGTGTGTAATGTTATATATTTTCAATGGAACGTTTAAAATGTTGGTGTTGTTTACTTGAGACATATTGCCATCATAGTGCTGTCTACACTTATCTCTTATGTTTGACTGCCATCTATTGGTCACACTTATCATTACACAATGTACCAAATAAAATAGCTTCGAGGTGAGTAAGCTCAACCAAACTTACAACCTTACATAAGGCGCACTGTCGAGTTTTGAGGGAAAAAAAGGAATTGAAGTGCGCCCTGTAGTCCGGAAAATACGGTAATGTAGTAACAGACCCATTCATAACAATGTGGAATATGTTCAATATTCACTGTGTTTTGATCATTTTAATCATTTCCGGGAGTGACTTCTTCCGGGCAGGTCCGACTTCCAGTGTGTTCCTACTTCCGGATACAAAACGCTTGTGTGTCTTCTAATCATGACAGACTTTGTAACAAACAACAAAGACGACTATTTTTGGACAAGTGAGGATTCACAACCTTATCTTTTTGAAGCTGAATGAACAAAGGGCTAACTGCTGCTTCCAGAAGCGAGCACGAAGAAGAGGGTGAGACGTTGGAGTAGACGGAAGGCGATAGAGAGAGGTGAAATTGACTTGAAGCTGCAAATGTGGAATTTGGAGACAAGGTGTTTTGACATAAATGGTGTACTTACCCATAATTAACCGGAAAAAATGTCCCTGGCTACCTGGTCCCAAACAGACAACTGTTTGAGTGAGTCACACTTTATATTGATGATAATACACGCAGCACGTCATGTGTGTTATTACAACTACTGTACATACTGGCTAGCTGTATACTACTCGTACTACAGATACTGTAATTACTGTAACAGCTGCAGCAAAATAAAGGGCAGCATAAAATAGAAAGTAGATCCAGCAGAATATATACATTATAAACAAAGAGAGGTAGCTATCATAGCAGCGGTCAGGTAATAGACAAATATCATCTATTGCTGTATGGCGAGTGATGGAGTACGGAATGAAGGAGTCCTTGAATCGAACACTGTGGGAATGAAGCTGAATGAGCCTGTTGGACTATGAGCTCCGCTGTCCCTCAATTGTCTAGTGGAGTGGGCGGGCAGGATTGTCCAGTGTCCTCCTGTCCCTCACTGACACAAATGCCTCCAACTGCGTGCTAATAGTTTTGATTGTTCATGATTTTCAGTCAGTACAAATTGGTGTTTGATCGCAATGTTGTGCATTTCTTTTAATAAAAAATTGCAGCTCATTTTTATTCTTAGCCAACTTAAGCTGGCCCGTATGTTTGACACCCCTGCTCTAAACTGTCAAGATACCTTGTGGTGGTGGGGGGGTGGTTATGGGTGTGGTTACCATGATATCATCGGATAATTTGCTGCAGTGATATAATTTTCTTTAAAGGTCTTACTGTCAAGGGGTATTTTAGATTTGTAAGTATCCTGTAGAGCAGACCTGGGCATTGTACGGCCCGCGGGCCGCATCCGGCCCTTTGCGCATCCCTGTCCGGCCCGCGTGAGGCCAATCATAAATTACAAAATAAATTTCAAAAAGTATCTATGTCGAGTGTGCAATACAACGGTGCTGCTTTTGTTTTGAAAAGCGTTATTTGTATTACTTCCGTGTGGACGTATGCGCGTGTGCGATTGTGAGTGAATTGAACGGCGCAATTACAAATGACAAAATAAAGTTTAAAAAACATCTATGTCGTGCGCGCAATACAACTGTGCTGCTTTTATTTTGAAATGTGTTATTTATGCCGTATGTCCGGGGGGAACCTGTGAGTGAAGGTGCGTAGAGACAAGTGATGAGACGCTAAAAAAAGAAAAGTTGATGAGGAATGGCGTGTTTCCAACAAGACATGGACTGACAAGTATTTCTTTACATAAATTAATGGTAAAGCCGTGTGCTTAATGTGTGGTACACAGGTTGCTGTGTTTAAATATAATTTTAATCGCCACTACACGAAGAAACACGAGGGAAAATACCGGAATGTGTCTGATGAAGCGCGCGCAAGGGAGGCTGATGCGTTGATGGTAAAACTGCAAACCCAACAAGGACTTTGTGCCATATTTCACACCCCCAGAGATGCAGCCGTCAGGACAAGTTTCGTCATTTCTCACAAAAGCGCCAGAAAAAGTAAGGCGTTTTCTGACGGAGAGTTTATTAAGGAGTGCTTATTGGACTTTGTTGCGCTGATAATGCCCGGAGACATGGACTGTTTTTCGCTAACTTTGGATGAGAGCTCTGATGCAGTCAATTAAAGAGACAACCACAGGTAATGACTTGTTCACAGAGGTAAATGCGTGTTGGGACAAGCTGGCAGGTGTGACAATCCAATCCACTTTATTTATATAGCACATTTAAACAACAAAATGTTTCCAAAGTGCTGCACAACAATATTAAAAACAATATTCAAATATTATCCTTAGCTCCACCAATGACTGAATAAAAAGAAAAAACAATTACATATAAAACCAATATAAAAAACAATATAAAATAAATATGATTAAAAACTATTTTTAACAACAGATGGTTGTCCAAATCTGATGGGGGAAAATGTTGGATAATGCAGGATAAAGTGACCATCAAAAGCAATCTGCTTTTGTATAAAGTTAAGTTAGGTTAAATTAAATTATTATTATTATTATCATCATTATTATTTATCTTACGGTATATCAAAAATAATATTGAGCAAAATTTAATTGAAATATTGTCGTGTGGCCCTCCAGCAGTGCTCGGGTTGCTTATGCGGCCCCCGGTGAAAATTAATTGCCCACCCCTGCTGTAGAGCTTTGTGTATCTCTCTCCAATAATCCTTTATGGCAGAGCAGTCCCAGAAAACATGGTAGTGGTTTGCATTTTGATTCCCACAATTTCTCTAGCAGGCAGGGGAGTTATCATAATGGGACTTCTGAGAAGGTGTAGTAAACAATCTGATCAAACTTTTCCAGCCGAACTTCCTCCACTTCGGTGAGCTGGTACAAGTCCACTGATATCTTCATATTATTGTCCATTCTTCCTCAGATATAGTTGTCCCTCCTTCCTTCTCCCATTTTGTTTTAATATATGAAGTTGAATATGATTTCAGATTCGACTGACCCTCATACAATGGTTCTACATTGTTTCCCACACATTCATTTATTTGTGACGGCTCGCCACGAAAGAATTACGTCGGCCACAAATAAAAAAAAAAAATATATATTTTTTTTGTCCTGTCCAGCTTCTCAGGCAAATCTTATAGTTGATGTAGATGCCCATATAGGCTGTTCAGATTTAATTTACAAAAGAGAAGTGTAGGATACTTCTCTTGTTGCCTTATTTGTATTTGTCCACTACTGTTTTCTGTTTATTTGTTACTGACTGTGGCAGGACACCTCTGCCTCTGTTTCACTTTATGTTGCTGGTAAATAACATGGTTGTAGTAGTAGGCTAAAGGTAAATTATTTAGTATGCACTAATTAAAGGGGCAGAGCTTTAAGAGACATTTTAGCTTTTATATTTTATAAGATATATTTTTTGTAAGAACCACAATTAATAAATATATTTCAGTGAATAACTTATTGTTCAAATCTGTATATAAATATGTACATAAAGTGTTGTAATTATATTGTAAAATGGATGGATGGATTAATGAATGGATGGATGGATGGACGTTTAAAACAAAATTGTTATTATTAATTAGTAAGTATACATTTTTTGAGCCTTTTTAGAGAAAATCTTATCATTGCAGTAAATTATGCAAATTACTCAATGATGACATGGTGACCACGCCCATAGCCACGCCCCCACCACCACAGGTATCTTGGCAGTTTGTGGGAAACACTGTTCTATCAATAGTTTCTGAATTATAGGCTTTTGTAAATGGTTTAATCAAACATATGTACATACATTTTTCACCTACGTATCAACAAAATACTGCAAATATCGATAGAAGTCTTGGTTGAGCATTTTTTAATCTTTCATTACACTACATAAAGCTGTTATACCCTTAGATATCCAGTCCTTGAATCCAATTATTTAGGTGTACTCTCTGAATCATAGGCACACCATTTATGAACTGTAATATCATTCTTGAGTGTATTTCCGCACATTAAAGGCCTACTGAAATGATTTTTTAAAATTTAAACGGGAATAGCAGATCCATTCTGTGTCATATTTGATCATTTCGCGATATTGCCATATTTTTGCAGAAAGGATTTAGTAGAGAAAATCGACGATAAAGTTCGCAACTTTTGCTCGCTGATTAAAAAAGCCTTGCCTGTACCGGAAGTAGCGTGACGTCACAGGAGCTAGTATTCCTCACAATTCCCCATTGTTTACAATGGAGCGAGAGAGATTCGGACAGAGAAAGTGACGATTACCCCATTCATTTGAGCGAGGATGAAAGATTCGTAGATGAGGAACGTTACAGTGAAAGACTTGAGAGGCAGTGATGGACGTATCTTTTTTCGCTCTGACCGTAACTTAGGTACAAGCTGGCTCATTGGATTCCACACTCTCTCCTTTTTCTATTGTAGATCACAGATTTGTATTTTAAACCACCTCAGATACTACATCCTCTTGAAAGTGAGAGTCGAGCATGCGAAATGGACATTTAAAGTGACTTTTATCTCCAAGACAATACATCGGTGACACACTTAGCTACTGAGCTAACGTGCTAGCATCGTTCTCAAATGAAGATAGAAACAAAATAAATAAACCCCTGACTGGAAGGATAGACAGAAGAGCAAAAATACTATTAAACCATGTACATGTAACTACACGGTTAAAAATTCTCAGCCTGGTAAGGCTTAACAATGCTGTTGCTAACGACACTAAGGCTAATTTAGCAACTTAGCAACCGGAACTCACAGAACTATGTACTCTCTCCTTTTTCTATTGTGTATCACGGATTTGTATTTTAAACCACCTCGGATACTATATCCTCTTGAAAATGAGAGTCGAGCACGCGAAATGGACATTTAAAGTGACTTTTATCTCCAAGACAATACATCTGTGACACACTTAGCTACTGAGCTAATGTGCTAGCATCGTTCTCAAATGAAGATAGAAACAAAATAAATAAACCCCTGACTGGAAGGATAGACAGAAGAGCAAAAATACTATTAAACCATGTACATGTAACTACACGGTTAAAAATTCTCAGCCTGGTAAGGCTTAACAATGCTGTTGCTAACGACACTAAGGCTAATTTAGCAACTTAGCAACCGGAACTCACAGAACTATGTACTCTCTCCTTTTTCTATTGTGTATCACGGATTTGTATTTTAAACCACCTCGGATACTATATCCTCTTGAAAATGAGAGTCGAGCACGCGAAATGGACATTTAAAGTGACTTTTATCTCCAAGACAATACATCGGTGACACACTTAACTACTGAGCTAACATGCTAGCATCGTTCTCAAATGAAGATAGAAACAAAATAAATAAACCCCTGACTGGAAGGATAGACAGAAGAACAAAAATACTATTAAACCATGTACATGTAACCACACGATTAAAAATTCTCAGCCTGGTAAGGCTTAACAATGCTGTTGCTAACGACGCTAAGGCTAATTTAGCAACTTAGCAGCCGGAACTCACAGAACTATGATAAAACATTAGCGCTCCACCTACGCCAGCCAGCCCTCATCTTCCCATCAACAGCCGTGCTCACCTGCGTTCCAGCGATCAACGGCGCGACGAAGGACTTCATCCGTGGGTTTGGCGGCAAGCATCAGCTAGGCGTCTTCTATCAGGGTAAGTAGTCCTTGTTGTGTTGCTGTAAGTATTGTACTTAGCCGCTAAGACACCGATCGATCCCACCTACAACGTTCTTCTTTGCAGCCTCCATTGTTCATTAAACAAATTGCAAAAGATTCACCAACACAGATGTCCAGAATACTGTAGAATTTTGTCGAAGAAAACAGCTTTGTGTATTGTTTCCAATAGGGCCCAAACACTTCCATGCATTTTATGACGTCACGCGCATAAATCATATCCAAAGGAGATTTTCAACCGGAAGTGTGGCTGGAATTTTAAAATTGCACTTTATAAGTTAACCCGGCCGTATTGGCATGTGTTTCAATGTTAAGATTTCATCATTGATATATAAACTATCAGACTGTGTGGTCGGTAGTAGTGGGTTTCAGTAGGCCTTTTAGGATCCATTTCACCCATTGGTTATCATTGTTATTTATGTGGGATTGTAGGTTGTCATCAACCAAGATTGCTTGTATGGGGATGGAGGGAATTTTTTCTTTAATATTTTTCAATTGAGCAACATATGACGGGCTTTGTATTTGTGTTTCTTAACATATTTGTTTTTTTGTTTATCATGTTTTTGCTTACTTTGTATCCAGCGGGGTTCAAAATGCATCTCACATTTATGCAATTTAGACAAGGATATTATTTTTTTCCCCCATGGTAGAGAAGTCTGCGATTATGCTGGGCTACGAATGCGAAATGGCAAATAGGCTGCGATCCTCTGTATCTTTGTTGCATTTTGATAACTTTGACCTATTCTGTCCTCAGATGATGAGCCGGTGGTTAAGATAAAAATGTCTTCAAGGAAGAAAGAGAACAAGTTGTCCACATTCCATAGCAAAAAATGGAAGAACGCAGGTGGATATGTCTCCTGATGTCACTGCTCTGTTTTGTTGGAACCTACGATTGTAAGTGTCTTCTGTGCTTGTGATCCGACAGCAGACGACAGCTCTGACAACGGCCCGTTGGTCAAAGCGAAAGTCTCGTCCAAATCTGGCAAGAAAAACGTCTCGACGCCGCCCAAGAAATCTGCCATTAAGAAGAAAGGTAACCTCGACTTCCCGCTCTCCGTAGTTTGTTTTCTCAAGCTCTTTTTCTTCCAGAGTTGCGGGACGAGGACGCAAGTTCAGATGACGAGCCTTTGAGCGTACGTGCCAAGAAGCTGAAGCCTCAACACAAGGAAATTTCGCCTGTGAGCACATCCCAAGCAGAAAATGAGGCAAAATCCAAAAGGAGTGCTGCAAAGAAAAGAGGTAAAGAGACTCAAGTGAAACTCTTGTATGTTGACATAAAACAGTTTCTTTTCTGGGAGGGAAGTGAAGGCTAATTTTTGATTAAGGCTGTCAAGTGAAAACATTTTTGCTTGCGTAAATAAAATTTGCTTTGCAAAATACCCCAATATTTGGATATAAATCCAATTTGGTAGTCAGAATGTCATACAGGAATGTTTTTTGAATGTTTTACTGAACTGCAAGTTATTGATTTGCTTAAAACTTGGTGACAGCAGGTATAGTCGTAATTAAGTGCACATTTTGAAAGTCTTTGCAATAATATACCCAACTAGGAACATATGTACATTATATTAAAAGGTGCTGTTCGCAATTTTCTCACAGTAACATTTTTCAAAGCAAAAAATATAACACAACCACTGGCGAGCTTATGTTAACCATTAGTGGTTTACCAGAACACATTTGTTTGACAATTGCCTATATTTTTCGCATTTACAAAGTTTATGTAATAAAATATTTTACCGGCCCGAATAAAATGATTGGTGTGTACGGCAGTCACTCACCCTGTCTTGTTAACACGTACGTTTAGGGAGCATGTGCACACATGCAAAAGCAGTCCAAGAGAAGCAATGAACAATTAATTTGCAGTCATGTTATGATAGAATATACATTTAGTGACAGCCAACGCTAGCTATACAAATTGTTATTACCGTATTTTTCGGACTATAAGTCGCAGTTTTTTTCATAGTTTGGCCGGGGGTGCGACTTACACTAACACATTACCGTAAAATATCAAATAATATTATTTAGCTCATTCACGTAAGAGACTAGACGTATAAGATTTCATGGGATTTAGCGATTAGGAGTGACAGATTGTTTGGTAAACGTATAGCATGTTCTATATGTTAGTTATTTGAATGACTCTTACCATAACATGTTACGTTAACATACCAAGCACGTTCTCAGTTGGTTATTTATGCATCATATAACCTACACTTATTCAGCCTGATGTTCACTATTCTTTGTTTATTTTAAATTGCCTTTCAAATTGATAACTCAATGACGACAACCTTCTTCTTTTTATACGTATACTTTACTGAGGGAACACAATAACAAACCGGCCACTGCCGTTTACATAACAGACTAAACACCGGAGCCCGCGCATAGAGCAATGCATGCTGGGAATTACCGTAAATACACTAAAAGAGTGTACCATAATAATGCGTAATGCAAAAACAGAACATTTACAATCTCCCACTTTTTCTTTTTAGTTTTTTTTTTTAACACAAAAAATCACAGTCTATTATTAATGTCCATAAGTATGAAAATGTAAGAACATGGTGATCAACAAAAAATCTTATACAAAAAAAAACTGTCCACAAAAGAATAGTCTCTATTCCAGTTTCCACTCTCCAACACTGAGTGCCTTTAGGAGCTGAAGTGCGGATGCACCTCGTTTCGTCAAACAGTCAGCTAGCTGCTCTCCAGTAGGTGCCCAGAGAATCTGTTGAATTCTTTTACACTGAAGAAGTTCTTTGATGCCACTTATTTCAAGGCGGAGCCTTTTCTCTGTCACTGACTTAGTAGACTTAATGGCGTCTGCAAGGGAGTGGTTATCAGTGAACACACAGTATTGGTAAGACATGTTGTGATACATTCCCTGTGGTTAGTTCTGCATGAAGGTCAGATAAAGAAATGGCACTGTCAACAGCATCGGCAAGGGCAAGAGTTTCTCCAGCAAGAGTGCTCCGTACGACTCTTCTGATCTTTTTTGACTGCCAATACACAGGGGAGAATCTTCCTTCCTCACCCATCAGCAGAATGAGATGTCCCCCTTGAGTGCCTCCATCTGTAAGGTTTCCCAGCGAGGCGTCGCAGAACACTACTAGCTTTAGAGAACTGTCTTTTCCCAGGTTCTGAAACTTCAGTGTCACATGTTCTGATTTCAATTTTCTCACCACCTTGTTTGTGTCATGTAAAGTCTGCACAGTAGCATGTTTTATGTTAGCTGCAAGGACACATGTATCAAACATAATATCCGGTCTACTTTGTCTGGCAACCCACAGAAGTTGACCTATTTTTGATCTCAGGTCATCAATTTCACTTTCAGTCAAAAGAGCATCCCGTCTCATGGCTCTGGAGATGTCTATGTGAATTGGCTGGAGATTCTGTATGTAATTGTCTTGATGCATACATGTTACTTCATTTGCAGTGACATACTCCATGCCTACATAGCGAAAGCTGTCATGTTCTTCTCTGCCCACTTGAAAGGCAGATTGCAGGTGAGGGATTACAGTTGTTGTGAAAATCTGTGAACCACCCCAGATGAAATCATCAACATGACAAGCAAGCACCCCAGACACATTACAATCTTTATCCAACCAATAAAATATAGCAGGGTCAATTTGTGACATCTTTCCTCCAGTTTGCAACATTGTTTCTTTAACCCTATTGTACCAGTACAGTGATGCATCATTTAGTCCATAAACACATTTGTTTAGCTTCCATAGAGTTCCCTCACTCTTGGCTTCAGGTGGTGGACGAACATAGATGTCTCGAGATAACTCATTTCCTTGAAGGAATGCTGACTTAATGTCCATAGAGTGGGGTGTCCATCGGTTTTGACATATCACAGACATGAGTAGTCTAAGAGACTCTGAGGCACATGTTGGCGAGTCTTTTGGGAGATCTTTTGTGTTTAGCTCTTCAAATCCTCTCGCCACTAGCCTTGCTTTTGGAACTATGCCGTCTGGTGTGTCTTTGAGTGTACACACCCATCTTGTGGAAATGCATTTTTGTCCCATGTTTTTTACTTCATCAAACACACCGTGTTTCTCCCAGTTACTGATGTCAGTAAGTTTAGCTGATTCAAATGACACATCCTTTGTAACAAGTACATCCTCGTGATCAGATGGCTGTTCCACCCTGTCCAATGACTGAATCTGCAGTGTGTCAACCTGTGAAAGGTCAGCTGACCTTGTTGTGCCAGTGAGGTTAACTGGCTCAGTGTACTCCAGATTGTACCAGTTCTTGTGTTTTCCAGTTGCCTTTCCCGCTCGACCTAGCACTTTTGCTGTGTGTGAAATTCCAGTGTCTCTTTCCACATACTTAATGAATTGTCCTGCCTTTAGATTCATACTACGGTCTGTTCTTATGATAGAAGGTTGTCTGTCAGATGGATCATTATCTTGCTCATTGCTGTCTGTCATTATTAGAGCTCCCTGCCGCATTCTCTGTGTTAGGCACACTGTCTCCATCACTAGATACAGTATTGGGTAGATCTTCAACATGTTCAATGTCACATTCTGCTGCATTAAGTTCTGTCTGGCTTTCTTGGCTGTCACAAGACGTGTCAGTGTAGTGATCTGTGGCCTTGCGCAGTCTACAGCGATGCACCCGGACATAGGAGCCTCCATGTCTAACAAATTTTACCACCCCGTCTCGTCCAATTACCACCCCAGGGCCTTTCCATTCATTGCAGTCCATTCTTTTGTAGTACACTTTATCTCCAGTTTCGTAGTATTCATCTGTGCTGCGAAGCTGTGTGCGCAGAGCTCTCCTGATTTTCTCAGAGCACTCTGCCTCAGTAAACGCTGTCCTTGCTTCATGTAATGCTGAAATGTGCTGTCCTACCCATTTACTCATGGTAGTGCCCTCCAGGGCAGGTGGTTTATCAACCAGCACAGAAGGTAGGTTCGGGTTTTGTCCAAACACCAGCTGGTATGGACTAAATCCATGTACATTGTGCATTGTATTCTTTGCCATCAAGGCCCAATCTAGGGCTGTTTTCCAGTCACAAACACTGCTTTTCTTCACTTTTAAGAGGATCTCTGTAAGGGTTTGGTTATGTCTTTCCATCAATCCATTACTCCATGGACTGTAGGCAGCAGTGGTTTTCACTTCAATATTAAAGTTCTCAGCCATGTCTCTCATTTGCTCGTTATTGAATTCACCTCCATTGTCACAAAAAATCTTAGATGGGGCTCCATGAACACTCACCCAGGAATGAATAAAGTGCCTCACAATTTCACTGGATTTTTTTGTTGTAACAATGCTACCAGCACTGAACCTGGTGAAGTGATCAATCATGTGGAGGTACCACACATTTGGTTCTAGCTCGTGTAGATCTAATGCCACAGTTTCATTGTATGTTGAAGCCATTGGTAGACCAACTGATGGCTTTGGTTTGGGCTTGTTGTACTTGAGACATGTTTCACAGATACTTACGATGTCATTCAGAATAGTAACACTCTCATCATCATTACTTCCAGCACTAATTAGTAATTCTTTGAGTTTATCAACTGAGGCATGTCCAAACTGCTTGTGAAGTTTCACCAATACTTTGAGTTTTTCATCTTTACTCATGCCATCTCTTATGGCCAGAACTTCGTCAGTTTGGGGTTCATTCTCACAGGTGGCTGTACAATCCTATTTTTGCTGGGACTTCTACTTTTTTTATGAAATGAACAACTTGTCCATCACCAAACTTTAAAGCTCTTCTACTCTGTGTATTTTCAATTTTTTTCTTGTCACTCTCCTTCAGTGTATGAATGTAATTCTCCAGCCATTTTTCACCACAGACTGTTCTGGTGCATGCAGTGTCAATTACAGCTGAACCTAAGGCTTCTACCATGAATATTTCAGCATCAAAAACTGACTCTTTAGAAACAATGTAACATTGCACTCTTCAATTGTTTCTGTCTCTGCATTTTCCTCTGTCATTTTTACATGTTCAGCCTTATTTGGGCAGTCCTTAGCCCAGTGAAATGTACTCTGGCAAATAGCGCACTTAGATCTTCTGCCAAACCTATCCAGTGGGTTTGAGCCAGTCAATGGTGCCCTCTTTTGGTCGGGTTGGGAACGAAATTTCCTTCCGTCTCTTTTCCTTTGATCCACATAAAAAGCAACATCTTCGCGCATGTGAATTCCCCCGCTGCATGTGGGCGGCTGCACATTGTCTCCAAAAATCCTTTTTAAAGCGGACTTCATGCTTGCAAATGTAAGTGTTGAACAAGCTGTAAGCGCAAGCTGTTTATCTTTAACATCGAGACTGGCTGTATCCAACAACTTGAATGCCAAAACAGCGTCGGGAAGAACCATGTCAAATTTGCGCATTTTGTTGTACCTCTGCTCGAACTGAACGATGTAATCCACCATGGAAACTTCGTTTTCTCTCCGAATCTTGTCAAAGTCCGTGTATGCATCATAAGCTCTGTCCTTTTCTTCTTTTAAGAATACATTATCCAATGCCTTTACGAGGGTCTTCATCCCGTCATCTTTGTTCAAATCATCCGCAGGTATTTCCAAAGCTGTATCTCTAGCTCTCCCCCTCAGTGAGAGAGCAACAGCTAATGCTTGTTTCTCCTTATCCAGATCGGTAACACGCATCCACATTTCAACCTCATTTTTCCAGCTCTCATATGACTTCTTTTCTTCAAACGCAGGAGGGACTCTGTAGTTAGCGTTCTTAACCATCCTCTGCTACCATTGATAACTCAATGACGACAACCTTCTTCTTTTTATACGTATACTTTACTGAGGGAACACAATAACAAACCGGCCACTGCCGTTCACATAACAGACTAAACACCGGAGCCCGCGCATAGAGCAATGCATGCTGGGAATTACCGTAAATACACTAAAAGAGTGTACCATAATAATGCGCAATGCAAAAACAGAACATTTACACAAATGTCTATTCTTGGTGTTGGGTTTTATCAAATAAATTTCCCCCAAAAATGCGACTTAACAGTGCGACTTAAATATGTTTTTTTCCTTCTTTATTATGCATTTTTGGCCGGTGCGACTTGTACTCCGGAGCGACTTATACTCCGGAGCGACTTGTAGTCCGAAAAATACTGTATTAGCTAACAACACCTAAAACTAATGCGTGTGCACGTGTTGTTACGTACGTTCTTACGTACGTAAAATACATTGGAAAGTTGCCCCCCCTTTAGGCATCTGTGTAAATGTTGCAAATAGCCCCTTTAATCGATAATGTAATAAAGACACCCATAAACAACTTTACATCGTGCACCATTTACATCTGCATTTACGCTTCCTTAGTTTAACCAGATGTTTAAACAAACAAGCGTATTTACCTTTTCAGATGACCCCGCTGATCTTTTTTTGTACGAACTACCTACAAGCGTCCTCTGTTGACCAGTTTTCCCTGTAAGCAAACTGATATGGATCGTTTGATGGCGGTATTGCAGCTTTAATCTGTTTGATAACCAGTCTCTCCAGGCATTTGGCAGGGACGGAGGCGAGTGCCACAGGCCTATAATCGTTTAGACATGGGACTGTTTTGGAAGGGGGACTAAAATGCATCTCATCTCCTGTGTGCTCAGGACTGGCGCAGAGTCTGTAGAGGGGAGGAGGGGCAGGATAAGGTTGGTGTTCTCCCTGTCAAAACGGGCATAGAAATGTTTTAGGTCCTTCGTTAAGGTGGGACTGTTATTAGAGAAAGATGGTGGCTTCCTCTTATAGTCTGTGATGGCCCTGATGACCTCCCATACCAGCCATTAAACCTGGCTTCAATGCGCCTCTTGTACTGTTGCCTGGTAGTATGAATGCCTCTTGTCAGAGCCGCCCTGGCATTACTGTACGCCTCCCGGTCTCCAGACTTAAAAGCACCATTCCTAGCCCAGATCAACTGCCGTACTTCATGTGTCATCCAAGGTGGCGTGTTAGGAAACACACGGAGTTGTCTCCATAATGTGACATTGTCCACTCAGAAGCAGATGTAATTTAAAACGGTGGAGGTGTAATTATCCAAAGTGTCACAAGTGTATGTGTCTTGTTCTCTAAATACATCCCAGTCTGTGTGATGAAAACAGTCCTGAAGCGTAAGAATAGCATCGTCTGGCCATAATCTCACGGTTCTGACGGTGGGCCCGGCGCTCATGTTTTCGTGTGTAGACCGTGAATGCAACAGGAGTGAGAGGTGGTCTGACAAGCCTGTAGGCCTGTGCCCTGTATGCATCTGCTAAATTGGTATAGACCTGGTCCAAAGTTATATCTCCTCTAGTAGCTGTAGCACACTTCCCATTTTGGTGGAATTTGTGAAGGACTGACTTGAAATCACATAAGACACAATAACTTGGATAAATGATGTCAGTGGAAAGTTACTTCATGAAGACTTGAGGTGAATATAAAGGTGTCACTTACAATTAGTAACTTAGCGTTGAATCAGGTCAGTGTAAACAAACATCAACAGGTACTCCTGTCATTCAGTGACCATTCAATGTTATAGATTGCTTTTTCCTGTCTGTGTTGAATAAACTATAGGCATTGTAAGTTCGTATAGTACAGCGTTTCTCAAAGTGCGGGGCGCGCCCCACTGGTGGGGAATAGAGACATGACAGGTGGGGCGCGAGGAACGGGAGGAAATTTCACTTTAATTTTTTTTTTTTTTTCAATTATATTCTTAGATTTTTTTTTTTACTATGCTTTCATTTTCTATACACACTGTAAATCACTTTGTGATTCTGTCTGTGAAATCCGCTATATAAATAAATGTAAATTACTTATTTTTCCTGTAGGCTTTAAATTTCTAGGTAGGAGCGAAAGTTTGACAGACATAGCAACAGTAACTAATGGGGGCGGGGCTAAGCGGAAGCTTTGTGAATGGCGAGTCACTGTGCGAGGATTTGCTGTTTTGCAAATACATAAAAAATAGAGCCAATGCCGATGAGCTGTTCAATATAATGGACAGTTTCCTCAAAGAACACGACCTTAAATGGGAAAACTGTGTGGGCTTTTGCTCTGATGGCGCACAGACCATGGCAAAGTCAAGAAACGGGCTGCAGGCTCTAATAAAGAGGGTTGCGCCAAATGCGCATTGGACACACTGTGTCATTCACCGGGAAGCACTCGCGTCAAGGCAGCTCAGCCCCAAACTCAATGAGGTTTTAACAGTGGCAGTGTCAAGCCTGCAACCCCGATTTGAAAAGCTGTGCAGTGCAAAACAGGCTCATTGCAGCCACTAATACTGGAGTACTGTAAAACTCATGTTCACTTGCCCTGTCTTGCCAAATGCATTAGATTGCAAAGTGGCACTTTTATTTTTCTTTATTATTGAACTTGATGCAAGTTATTGGATTTATTATTGAACTTGATGCAAGTTATAATACTTTTATTTGATTTATTAGTGAACTTGATGAAAGTTATAACACTTTTTTTGATGTATTATTGAACTTGATGCAAGTTATAACACTTTTTTTGATTTATTATTGAACTTGATGCAAGTTATAACACTTTTTTTTTTTTATTGAACTTGATGCAAGTTATAACACTTTTTTTGATTTATTATTGAACTTGATGCAAGTTATAACACTTTTATTTGATTTATTATTGAACTTGATGCAAGTTGTAACACTTTTTTTGATTTATTATTGAACTTGATGCAAGTTATAACACTTTTGTTTTATTTATTATTGAACTTGATGCAAGTTATACCACAGTTGCACAGTTATTTTATTTATTATTGAACTTGATGTTATTTTATGTTATTGAATTTGAATGTATACAACTTGATGTTACTTGATGTTCAATCAATTTGAAAATGTTAAGCTTGGCATTAGCGTTCTGTTGGGGCGATGGGGGCAGGTGGGGCTTGAAAACTCCCCCTTGTCCAAAGTGGGGGATGACAAAAAAAGTTTGAGAACCACTGGTATAGTAAGTGTAAAACCTTAACATGACATCAGGAGTGTGTAAAGTAAAAGCAGTATACCATGGGATCTAATTATATCAATTCCAGTTATTAGCACAGCATAAAATAGACGATTAAAAATGAATAAATAGGCATGGATGACAGTGGATGACAACACTTGAGTTTATTTACCCATATGAGTAAAACTTTTCCCTGGGGATTAATACAGGTAATCCTTTATTTATTATTATTATAATAATATAATTATTAATGTATTTATTGTTAATAATACTTTGTATTTAGATGTATTATTTTGTACTGTTATTATAAAGTTATTATTTGATTACTGTAGTCAGACAAATCTCAAAGGAATGTGCCCGCTAAGGCTGGGTGATACGGCTGAAAACTGTATCACGATATAAGTGTGTTGTATCGCTTGATATTGATAATATTAATATTTTTATGACCTATCAAAAATAAGGACCAGGAGAAAAATATATGAAATTTGAACATTTTTTTTCCAAATGTAACCTTCCTCTGACTATAATCCCCTCAGCTGTCAAGGCGGAAAGGAAAGGAAATGTCAACACAAGCATGGAAAACACTCAAACAATGTAAACAAAATTGTAAAATCACAATCCCTTAGCAATGACCTTTTAAAAAAGGTGCAAAAATAAGGTAAGAGGTGGTTAATAAAGTGTAACAAAATAGTGCAAAGTGTGAAAATGTAAACATAGAGAATTAAGAACAAATTTGTGCAGGTTTAGTGCCAGGAAGTTACAGCTGTGCTCTAAAGGGTGAGCGCGTCTAAGGTGGTGTGGTCTTACCGGTCCTGGTGGGGATGGGCACCTTGCATCATTTACAGACCACATTGGTCTGACTGTGGTCCGTTTTACAAACTCCCCAAAACTGCCATACTGTCGAGGTGACTTTTACTGTTTTATCCACAATTTCCACTCATTTTTACTTTCTCTTCTCACTCAAGAATCAACCGTGAGACAAGATGGCGCACCCAAATTTGATAGTTGATACTGTTACCTGATTGGCTGTTAGCATGTCACCACTGATCAGTGATCACTTCCTGCGTTGCTCGGTTACCAGAGAGCGAGTGCCTTTGTTCATGCAACCTACCTTGCTTTGCAACTTCCGCTTTCTTCCGACATAAAATAAAAAGATGTAATTGAACGTTTTGTCGAACATAATTTTAATCAATAGAGTATATTGTGAAATATATTGATATCGTTTTATCGCCCGGCCCTAGTTCCACGCAAACTTTTTAATAAATGAGGACCCTGGTAGGCCTATTCTTTTTGCCGGTTTCAGTTTGGAGCAAGCTGGTTCTCCCCATACGTAGCGTGACGTGAACCTCCCAAAAAATGGAACCTCGCGGACCGCAAAGGCTATGATTGGTCTGACCTTTTACACGATTTCCTGCGTGTATTCAAACACGTTCAGCGTGTGTGCCGCCCACCGTTGCAAATGTGTTCTCCTGCGATTTTGGATTAAGTGACTGATGTAACAAATTGATTAATTTCAGTTGCACTAACACTTCCCTTCTCTCCTTATTGGCATCATTCACTCGCAATGAAGGAAACTAACAAGCTAAATAGAAATAGTCGATGACGAGTTATGGTTGACAGCACTGACATAAACTGTAACGTTATTTGCTTTTGTCAGTCAAATATACAGAATCTTCCAACGAGAGCTCAGAGGATGAGCCGCTGGCGACCATTTTGAGGAGGAAAGCCATCGCCGCCCGTCAGCAGACGCCAGGAAACAGCAAGAAGAGCAGACCGAGGCGAGGTGGAAAAGCACGTAAAGGTAGGTGGTGTAAAATGTCACAAATGCTGGGAAGCGTCCATCTCAAACACTGACCTCTTGGATTCAAAAAGAGCCTCCATCCTCACACGACACCTCAGACGACGACACCGCCGCAGATGACACGCCACTAGTGACCCCCGTCGCCAAACAGAGGAAGCCTGCCGAGGAAAAGAAAGTGAAAAAAAGTAGTCCATCGCAAGGCAGCGCATCTAAAAAGAGACGAGGTGTGCTTGGAAATGTGCAGGAAAAAAAAAACCTCAACAAAACTTTAAACGCCGTCTCCTTGAAGCAGGTCAGTCTGACAACAGCTCGGACGACGAGCCTCTCATCAACCTGGTGAAGAAATCCCAAACGGAAAAGACATCAAAGCTGAAGAAACCAGCCTCGGCTCTGAAGAAGAAGGTGGCAACTCCCAAAGCAGGCAAAAAGAAGCTCCTGCAAGGTACAGTAAATGTTATAGATCCATCGATTATCGCCCTCTACGCGAATTGACATTTTGACATTTGCAGTTGTGGCTTTTCTTTTTTAAAACTACAACAGAACTACACCAGCAAATACAATATATATACAGTATTTAGTATTTAAAACAGGGGTGTCCAACTCATTTTAGTTCGGGGGCCACATGGAGGAAAATCTGTTTCCAAGTGGGCCGGACTGGTTAAATCATGCTATATTAACTTAAAAATAAAGACAACCTCAGATTGTTTTCTTTGTTTTATTTTGGCCCAAAAATAGAGCAAGCACAATCTGAAAATGTACATATCACAAATACTCCTCTTGACAAAACGCTTTGTTAGTTGAAATTTCTGATAAAAAAAATAGGTGCAGTTTCAAAAACACAACAATGAACTTAGACTTTGTCTTAGTGTATCTACAAAGCTAACCATGGAACTAAGTCATAGCCTATCTGGAATTGCACACAATTTAAAACAGATAATGTATAATGAAAAACCTTGTTTGTCATTTCCACGTATTAATTCTGTGCTAAGTCAACTAACCATATGCAACGCCTGTTCCGGTAGACGATCGTTTATGAACGGCACCCGGATTCTTTTACTTACGCTATGTTATCATTAGCCTAATTATATACTGAACACGCGTATTAACAGTAACTATATAGAGTGGGTGACTGTTTATTTGGACAAGTCAAATTCTTCTTACCATTAAGTAGAACGGTTGTTCTATAAAACTTGTAGTATTGGTGCACTAACAGGAAAAAAGGGAGAATGTTACATTACGAAAAGTACTAATTTAATACATAACACTGGTCAGCAGCACAAAGGCAATGCATTAGCAAACAATTCATGATATGCACATTCACAATAGCACTGCAAGATTATAATCGCGGACAATCTTAATAGCACATCTGATAGTTACAGTAATCGTAGCCGTCACACACACTGCAGCACAATATAACATTTCACATACACGTCACCGCACGCAAATAACGACGCCCTCAAAAGAAAAAAAAGCTGGCACAATAGCATAGGGCTGTACATTAACAGTTAATTAATACTTCTACTTCGAACCCGGCCTCGTTCCGTGCCGCGGAAAAAGCAGCTGTCAAAACAGCGGTGCCATCCAACACAACTCGTGGGATGGCTCACTCACCCATCCTTGGCATACAGTTTGTAGCATTGACGCAGCTGTGTCCAATACAGTCCAGTTGGCGATGCGGCCTCAAAGTCCTCCTATGTGGCCCAAACACTTTCAAATGGCCCAAGTCCAGCGCAACATTGCGGGTTAACGTAGCCACTTGATGGTGTACGAAAAAAGTCACTTAACTTTTTTTAGCTGAATAGCCTGGCCCGGCATGTTCAAGCTTCAGTCAATTAGCCAAGTCGACTTCCAGCACAGCATTTACGAGGCCGTTGTTTGCGGCGTCCCGCCGAACGAACGTGTTTCTCCTTCAAAAAGTCCTTCACAAGAAAAAATGCTTTCCTCTCTCCTCTCTCTAATCATACACACCTTTTGACAATCACATTGCACACAGTTCACATTGCCTCTGACTGACCAGTAAAATTGCCGCTACCTGAAGATGCGTTCAGGGTCGGTGGTAAAAAGCAGTTTGTGATAATATTGCAATTTAAAAGGGCTATTTTAACATTAACAAGACACACCTTAACACTTTGTTTTTACTCTACTATTACTAGATGTAAAGCCAAAATATTTCAGAGCATTAAGTTTAATAAAGTAAATACTAGGTAAATAGTATTGTAGTAGAATTACCACGCCTATGATTACAAAAATATTGTACATAGAAATGGGGTATTTGTGCGCATATCAAAATACCCTGGCGTCACACATACAAACAGAGAAAGAAACTATTCAAGAGGGTTGACTTACACTCAGCATCCACTATTCTCTTTTTTAACAGAGACATTTTGGGCAAGAGGGTGCCAAAGAACGATGTTTTCAAAGCAGAATATGTGAAACGGCATGTGGTCAAAGTCTTTTTTCAGCAGCCGAATTTTCGGTGCATCACTGGTCAATAGTGCGCAAATAATAGGTTATACGTAATAAATGAAGATATATTTTGCTTCTAAAGAAATAGCGATTGTTGAAGGACCAGAATTGACGCTTTGGCGTATTTGCTTACATGTTATGTCAATTGCGTTAGTTGTTTACGTAAGTGAGTTGAAAAATGCAGCTAACGTAGCTCCACACTGATGTCCGTGTTTCCTTTACTTAATTGCCATAAAAAGATTAGAACCATCTCAAATATATTACACTATGTGTATC
The DNA here is from genome assembly GCF_033978785.1 of Entelurus aequoreus. NCBI lineage: Eukaryota > Metazoa > Chordata > Actinopteri > Syngnathiformes > Syngnathidae > Entelurus > Entelurus aequoreus. Next base: position 20,051,705 of record NC_084735.1, on the reverse strand, counting down.
AATTCATACATTATATTACTTTAATTTATTTGCACGTAAAAATCAAATTTTTAAGGTGTCGCGACTTTTATTTTATTTTGTAGTAAGAGTTGCGACTTCCTTGTTCATTTACTGAATCCAGTCATCTTCCTTTGATTTCACTTTATCAAATTGCGCATGCAAGTGACATCGAGGTAGGGCTGGGCAATATGGCAACAAAAACTATCATGATTAATTTTTTCATATCATCCGATCTCGATTAATATCACAATTGTTTATTTTCTATTAAAGGCGTCGTGTCCCATGCGGGATTATACAGAGTACCGTTGCATCCCTACTGTTTACTAACGCAGTATCTTATGACAGATATTTCCACCATGTTTGATCGAGGTAATATATGCCAACATTTAACAACTGTCATTTTGTTCATATCTATGATTGTGTTTACTAGAGGTGCAATGGTACAGGTAACCCAGATTGTGGAGTTTTTTTTAAACTCAAATACTGTAGTTTATCTTGAATAAAAAAGTACATTAAATTGCAGTTTGAATTTGAGGTACTTTAAAATATTGTGTACCAACACATAAAACATGTTTGATGATTATTTCAGGAACAAAATGTGATTTGAACAAAAAGTGTCTGCAAAGTTTGTTAGTACATGTTATATCTGAATTGTTGATTTTTTGAAAAGTCTGATTTAGAAATATTTATATTTAAAAATGTCTTTTTATAAAGAAATTAGCAGGTGTGTTTATTCTCTGTCGGGACCAATACAGTAGTTCAGTCACAAAAACTGCCTGCAAGTCATCATGCAGGACAGTATTAATGGTGAGCTGCAGTGAGACTAAAGTATGTCACTAAAGTGACAAAATAAAATAGCTATGTGCATATGGACACAATTAATCAGATTAAAAGCCTAGCCGGAATAAAAATGCTTCATGTAAACATGCCATTCGGAATATTCTGACCCGATCACACACGTTCGGATCAAAATTTCCTTCCAATCGAGATGGGTGGTTTGTTTATGCCAATAGTCTTTCGGATTGGAGCGAATGTAAACACTTCTTCTTAAGTTTGGATCAAAATTATCCTTACTGCGCATGTCTGTGACCTCAGCTATATTTTAGTGGTGGAGGGTGGACTAAATTCAATTGTCTCGGAAAGGAGCGATTGTCTTGCTGTTGTCTAACCCCATTCAACATGTACAGAAGTAGCGTTATATTATGTCGTTTGTTGCTTAATACTGAGACTAGCAAAAACAAAAGTTTGGTCTGGAGTGTCATGTGTCGATGTACCAATAAACGGAGGGATCCATTTGTCGTCTCAACGAGCTGTTTTATTCACGGCCTTACAGCTACTCCAAGTGCTAACTGCTAGCCTCAGGCACACGTACACACATTGTTGCAACATGAAGACGCGACCTGATAACGTCACGTCTGCGACAACAGAAACTACAGCAACCCGTACATATTACATCATGGTGGGTGGGCACAGAACAGCTCCATTTCAAAAAGAGAGGTAAAACAAAAGTAGCAAATAGAAGAGAAAAATGTATAGATAAATAAATAACGTGACAACGTTGGACAAGCAGAAATGCACAGAGCCATGTTTGTTTACAGCTGAAGTCAATGCTTCTTTTTCTTCTCCTACTTCTGTTTACAGTTTGTGCTGCACATGGCAAAATTAAGTAGTTCGATTTAAGGTGTGATAAAGGAAAATTTACGTCATAATCCAATATTTTTTTTCAGGGTGCATGTACACAGTAACATTCTAATCCCAATTATGATCAGATTAAATACATTTTGCCCATGTACACATGACTATTGTTGTGTTTTAACTTCTGTGCCAGTGTAGTGTTAAGACACATTTCTTTATTTTATTCTTCTGGGCCGCACTTTCAGCTGTGTAATGGGGAAGAGGCACAACACTGATTGGACATTATTTACGTCGTGAGGAGCCTGACTTTCGCGACTATAGAACGAGACGGTTGCGCACCCACACGTACACAAACACATTCACGCAAGCATACACAAACACACTGATTCACAGACACACACACAGGATCGCAGTCAATAAATGCGGATTCTTCCGTGCAGGATTATACCGATCTTGGTTGCATCCCTGTTTACTATCGCGGTATCTTCCAAAATAAACTTCCGCCATGTTTGACCGAGGTAATATATGCTAACAGCTGATCACCGTGATCGAACTCAAATTAATCACGTTTATATAATCGCATAACCCTACGTCAAAGTCATATTGGGGCCTGTGCGCGTTTATACTGGAGTCTGATAAAGATCACATTTCACTTGCAGTGTCAGCTGGAATAAATCTGATTTAGTTCACTTTGGCCTGCAGTGGAAACATAGTCCTAGACAACTAATAATCGGTGTAAACCCTGGAAAAAAATATTGGTCGATTTGTAGTAAATGTCACTCATTTTGGTACATGCTGGCAATACAACGCCACACACCAGTGAACCTCACTTTTGTGTTCCTTCAGCTGGCAGCTCAGACGACGAACCTTTAATGGAAGCATTCAAACATCCTCAAGTGACCAAGAAGCTCACCATCAAACTGGAGAGGTGTGAGATTAAGGAAGCTGCTGCCACAGGAAGTCAAAACAGAGGTAGGTGTTTGTAAAAGCGTCACGACGCCGGAATAAAACAACGTTTTTACTCCTGAACCCAGAATGGCGAGTTGCCGAGGAGCCCAACGAGCAACTGTTGGAGAGCTCAGAGTAAAAGGAAAATATGTTATTTATGTTTGAGTGTTAACCATATGAGGGACTCCTAGTGGTTTTGAACCAGATTAGTTTGAAAAGCTTTTAGAGAGAGTCCCTCCTAAACAGTATTGTTGGGGAAAAAACATGTTTTGTATGTAAACGAGTCAATTTGTTGGCTCCAGTTTTTAAGTTTGGGACCAAACGTTTTCAGTTTGACTCCAAACACCACTTGCTTTTATGTGCACACCCGCATGTTTCTTAAATGTTTTACTATTTGTGCCAATTGTTTGATTCCAGTGGTTTCCTTTATTGTTTACAACGAAGAAAACTGTGAAGTTGCACACCAATATTTGCATCTTTTTTCTTCAATAATTGAATGTACGTTTAGCATGATTTAGTGATAAATTAAACATACAAGCAATGAATGAGTTGTCTTATTGTACTTAAAAAACAAAACAACATTTAGCTTTGTTCACACTGCAGGTCAATTCTGATTTTTTTGCCCATATGCAACCTGTATCGGATTTTTTAATGTCAGTGTGAACAGTGCAATAATAAATTTTTCATATCCGACCCAAGCCTCTTTTGTATGTGGAAATAAGTTGTGTATATATAAGCGATGCGTCTTCAACGTGAACAATCCTGCGCTCATCCGACCAGAACGTCATCAAAAAGCGATAAGTGTTATAATTATTCGTCAAAATAGACTGTTACAAAATAAATAGCTGACAACGGAGCAGAAAACATGTTAAAATAATACGTTTTAGGAACTGACGTGAAAGTTCCACCATTCTTGTTTGCGATTGCTCGCCAACAGACATCGAAGCAAAATATCCCGTGAAACTGCCAGAGCCAAAATACTTGTTCTCTTCCTTCTTAATCTTCTACACGCAATAATTTGGTTAGGAAAATGTTGACTTTGTTTGCACAAAATCCTTGGAATTGCCACAAATGCGCCAGTACTGAGACCGACTGGAGTGGAAGCCGTGCTGTGAACACTGCATTGCGTGCGACTACATGACGTCAAATATGCATGCGGATCATATTGCATTCACATTTTTGTAAAAGGAACGGCCACATAAAAAGATCGTATTTGACAAAAAAAAAAAATCTGAATTGGACATCCCACCCTGCGATGTGAACGCAGTTTTAGTACACTTGTCTAAGAGATGGCACATGTTTCAAATCGCGCACTTCCACTTAGATTGCCAATTGTCCCTTGAAAAACTAAATCATCCCGTATTATGGAACAAAAGTACGCATTTCGTATCGAGCAGTGAAGGGACGCACTTTGTCTTGTATATTTATTCCCGTGAAAATTAAAAATGATCTGTCAAATATTAACAGATTATTTCGAACGACAGTATAGCGAGTCTGCTACAGGCTAAGCCAATGGATGCCAGCGTCACTGATCACTTACCTGTCAAACTTAATGCCGCTCGACTTTTCTGCCTTCTGTTCCTTTGGCTGCTGTCACTCTGGCCTAACCTGGCGGCAACTAGCTAGCTACTAGCTAGACTTTTCTGCTTAACTTCTGGTAATCAGACGCCAAATGCGACTTTGTACCAGAGTGACATTTTTTCTTTAAAATAAAAAGGGACAATTATGGAAGTTTGGATATTGTTTTTGTCCAACGGGAAAGCTACATGTTGCTATCACGTCAATGAGGTACATGCTAACTCGGTAGTATTAACAACCCTGCTCTCGTTAGTATGATAATGACTTGTTGTGTATCTAAGTTGTTAAACACAAACATAATGTGTCTAGTTTTATACTGACACTACAATTTGTGATAGTCACACGACACTATATGATGGGCACACTACACTTTGTGATAGTCACAGTACACTTTGTGATAGTCACAGTACACTTTTTGATAGTCACACTACACTTTGTGATAGTCACACTACACTTTGTGATAGTCACATTACACTTTATGAGAGTCACAATACACTCTTGTCAGTCCTGGCCACAGAGTCAGCCTGGGTTAGAAGCTGTTTTTTTTATTTGGGTTTTTCTTGTTTTCTTTTAACATTGTAGCATGTAAAAATAAGATAAGTAATCAAAACAAAGGCACGTTGACTAAGACAACAACACAAGTAACTGACGTGTTAGTTAACATAAAAATATGAGAAAAAATGTTGACAAATTATATTCAATTTTGTCTTATAGATGGGTGGGACAAGTTCGGAAGCGACCCAATCACAGCTCTTTAACGATGTACATTGAAACAGGGGTGGGGGTTAGTCAGATGCTTTTCCTCGTGAGATGACAAAGTCCCCGCCAAAAACAAAATGGGGATTTAACATGTTCCATAAGGTATATCTGCACACCTGTGAAAACGTGAAGAGGACCCAATTCATTTTTACTGCTATGATGCCATCAGCAGGCGAGTCATTGATCCTGACATCTACACAAATGTAAGTGAAATCTATTATTTGCTGCTTTCTGTGTTGTGCCAAAAACTGATTACCTGCCAAAAATGTAAAACCTTCATCTGCTCACAATTACATGAAAGACAAACACTTATATTGGTGGTAATTGTAACGATATTTGTTTGAAATTATTTAAGCCTTCATCGTGTCCGATAAATGACAGAGCTGGCCATTTCTATGGTATTAATGAGATTGTAAAGGACTGTTGATTTGATGTTGATGTGCTAAACTCTCTCTCCTGTTTAGAAGCTGCATACAATATCAACTGTTATTTCATTGATCGTTTATAAACTGAGTTCGGAGAGGAATTGACCTCAGAAACAACGCGCCACAGCCAGCTTCATAACAACCAGTTTCCTCTCCAAGGTAAACACTAGAAAAATGGAGGCGAATCATCCAGACATGGCCGTGTTTGTCCTTCTTTTACATGTACAGGCACTTGTAGAAATCACACATAAATACCTTAAGACAAGGAAATGTAAGACTGTATATGTGTTGGCAGCAGTGATGCAGTGCTAGAACATCAAAGTGTGTGGACAATGGTCCCCGCTTTGTGCAACCTGGACAAGACAAGAGGAGACAAATGAAAGCAGATGCAGCAATAGGCCTTAAGAATGCACACACCCTAAAGACAGACACACCCACAACCTGGTAGACAGCCTGCAAAAGACCCTTGCTCCTGATGTGGAGGCCAATGCAGGGACGAGGCTAGGCAAACACATCCCTGGTAGGGCAGCTCAAAGGCCGGGGTGTTGGTGAAAGCCTCCTATAGCCAGAGACCAGATAGACACAGGTGCTTGCAGAGTCGCAACTGAAAGCCCACCACACAGCAGCTTGACCTCAAACCACCACCCAGACCCGCCTCCACCCACCCTTCCCCCTCAGTAAACTTGGCTACTGGTCACACTTTGTTGTGTTTTAGTCCTACCCAAGTGTCTACAAGGGCACCACCATGAGCCATGCTGATCAGATCAAGAACGAAATCCTTTTGCGGTCGATTGCAGATGGTTACCAGAGTTACCACCAAGGTCCCAGCAGGTGTCCTGATGAGACAAAGTACAAAACAGGATCACTCTATTGAATTATCTTATTGGCACAGTTTACAGCATGAAATCCCTTCGTACCTGTGCACCCTCAAAAGTTGTGGGATTGTCTTGAAAGATGAAACAGTTACTGATATCAGTCCAGCCAGGAGGACAAATACCACCTGCAACACAATTGTTCTTTGAAGTGGAAAACAAAAAGGAAATACGTGGAAAAAGGTTCTCGGTGTAAGAGCTACCAGCCAAATACTCCACTGATCCCACACAGGAGGAAGACGTCAAGTGAAAAAGCCATCTGTGCAATGACAGACAAACACTGTTTTATTAAAACTGTCAAAGTAAGTCAACTTGTGTCGTCTTACCTTTGCAGTGAAGATGTTTGACACCGAGGACAACAACGAGCCTAATCCTAACCCAAAAATACATGAGATAAGATAAAAACATTTCTTAATCATAAGAAGAACCTTAAAATAGATTATTTTACACACAGGGAAACCGAGGACAACAACGAGCCTAATCCTAACCCAAAAATACATGAGATAAGATAAAAACATTTGTTAATCATAAGAAGAACCTTTAAATAGATTATTTTACACACAGGGAACCAATGCAGTGATTTTGAAACTGGTGTAATGTGGGCCTGCCTACTGGTTCTCGTCAGAACACGGGCAGCAGAATTTTGGGGTAATTGTAAAGATGCAAAACTTTTTAAAATTACCAGAAAGCAGGCATTACAATAGTCAATATTGCTTGTAATAAAAACATGCAATTACATGTTTTTGTTGCTCTAAAGGAGAATACAGAAAACTTTTAAGATGATAAAAATTGGTCTGATGTCATCAGGGGACCTGGAAATGTACAACTGTGTGAGGTGTGTATGAGAGAAGGCAAAAACAGTGTCACGCCTTAGCTAATTGATGACATTTAATGTGCCTCATTTACATAATTGACACAGTGAATTGGTTGGTATGCTACTGGTTAATTATTAATAAAAACGCAGTTTGGCCCGGCAGAATCCTTTAACAACGTTAAGGTCACACTGCGGAAGGTGGCAACAAGACCAGGAAGTAAGTGTGTCCATTTAGAGGAGGGGGCGGGACTTGATTGATGGATAAAAGACAACCAATTTTGGCTCCCTGCAGTCAAAAATGTTTACAGTAAATGTAAAGTGTCTTTTGCATGTTTTATGCCCCAAGTTAATTAGTAGCCACACCTAAATAATGGACAACGGGGTTGCCTCCTGACCAGCAATTTATTATATGGAAGAAGTCAGAAACATATGTTATCAGAAGGAAGTCTGCGTAGCAGGGGTTCAGATGAAGATACATCAAAGCCAGAACCGAGGTCAGACGCAGGTAGAGGGTTTATTGGCTTTGTGATCTGAGCTTTATCTCTGGCGTGACCACCTTTGGTGCTCATTAACAAGCAAAGGCCAAGGGGCATGGGTGAGTGAGGCTGTAGGAGAAATTCTGGGACAAAGTATTTGACACCCTTAGAACGGGGGCAGCACTGTGAGGTATAAAGATGGCTGTCTGGGGGCTTGCATGGGAATAAGATCCCTTTGGGCTAGAGTCTCCCCGCAGGTGTACATGCTGCAGAACTTGTTGTGATGTTTGCTTTGTTCAACATTCAGCACTGGCGTCATGCTTCAGCTTTCACACACCAAGTCATACCAGACAGACCACAGACACAACACATGTTTCTTTGCTCTTGGTTGTGTCAAACATGTACACACCGTTGTGTAACTCACCTACTCCTGAACCCTTGCATTCAAAACATTTGGCAAAACATGCAAACCGACTGGATTGCCTTTGCTATTATGTTAGCGCTTGTTGTTTAGGCGGTATCTCAGTACACACCTTTCGCGCACTGGCAAACACAGGAGTGTAAAATGTGAGCAAAACTGGTTAAAAACCATGGCAGAGGGGCACAAAATGAGACATTTGGGAAATAGTTTTAGTTCACGTGTGGAATTTTATACATAAGTGAAATGCCACACAGTGCTTTGCAGACTTGAAAACAATTCCCCTGATGACCTACCTCCCACCATCATCACACACACACACACACACACGAAATCATGGCTGAGTACAGAGGGGCCAGGTGAAGAAACACTATCACAGGCGTCAACAAAGGCGGAAGCCACTTTCAGCAGCAGCCTCTCCTGCTGGGGGCTCAAAGACAGCACGCCTCCTCTCCTCAGGAGGTGTAATATGGGAACCCCATCAATCACTTTGCCTCTTTATTCACTGCTTGGGCTATTAGCCAATGTAGCCCAAACACTGGAGAACAAGAGGACGCCACGCCACAAACATGCAAGCTTCCCAGACCCCACCCACACTGTTCTTCTTTTCCCGCTTAGGTCTAGGGTCTGGTACTCCTCCCTCAAACCAGTGACAGCGTATGGTATCCGCTTCCTGAGGGGGGCGGGGGCTAGGGCTGGTAGCTGTGCAAGTGAGGAGGCACAGCTGCGCCCAGCCAGACTGCTACCTCCTGGAAGGGCTATGCTACAAGTGAGTCACCATGAAAACAAGAAAGTTTGATCATATTACGCCTATACTGGCTCAGCTGCACTGGCTTCCTGTGCACTTAAGATGCGACTTTAAGGTTTTACTACTTACGTATAAAATACTACACGGTTTAGCTCCAGCCTATCTCGCCGATTGTATTGTACCATATGTCCCGACAAGAAATCTGCGTTCAAAGAACTCCGGCTTATTAGTGATTCCCAGAGCCAAAAAAAAGTCTGCGGGCTATAGAGCGTTTTCTATTCGGGCTCCAGTACTCTGGAATGCCCTCCCTGTAACAGTTAGAGATGCTACCTCAGTAGAAGCATTTAAGTCCCATCTTAAAACTCATTTGTATAATCTAGCCTTTAAATAGACCCCCCTTTTTTAGACCAGTTGATCTGCCGTTTCTTTTCTTCTCTCTTCTCCCCTGTCCCTTGCGAGGGGGAGTTGCATAGGTCCGGTGGCCATGGATGAAGTGCTGGCTGTCCAGAGTCGGGACCCCGGGTGGACCACTAGCCTGTGCATCGGTTGGGGACATCTCTGCGCTGCTGACCCGTCTCCGCTCGGGATGGTTTCCTGCTGGCCCCGCTGTGGACTGGACTCTCGCTGATGTGTTGGATCCACTGTGGACTGGACTTTCACAATGTTATGTCAGACCCACTCGACATCCATTGCTTTCGGTCTCCCCTAGAGGGGGGGGGGGTTACCCACATATGCGGTCCTCTCCAAGGTTTCTCATAGTCATTCACCGACGTCCCACTGGGGTGAGTTTTTCCTTGCCCGTATGTGGGCTCTGTACCGAGGATGTCGTTGTGGCTTGTGCAGCCCTTTGAGACACTTGTGATTTAGGGCTATATAAATAAACATTGATTGATTGATTGATTGATGAGATTTCTATGACTCAGCGGCTTGAAAGAATTTTGGCACTGGGGGCTACAGCGAAGCGTTGTTCAGCCCCAGCGTCGCCGCCCCTTCTGCCCTGGAGTTGCCTCCGCCATACCATGCTGTCCTCCTGCCAACTGCTGCTCCAGCTCTGCAGACGCCAACGGTGCAGCCGCTATCTGCTGCTCCTGCTGTGCTGCCGCCATCTGCTGCTCCTGCTATGCAGACGCCTACGGTGCAACCGCCATCTGCTGCTTCTGCTCTGCAGACGCCCACAGTGCAGCCGCCAACTGCTGTCCTTGCTCTGCAGACGCCAACGGTGCAGCCGCCATCTTTGTCTTCAGCGGGTCCGTCCACGATGGCGCCGCCATATTTGTCTTCAGCGGGTCCTTCCACGCCACCATCTGACTCTTCTCCGCTGGTTGCGAGGGCATATGGCCAGGCAACCCTCCGCCTAGTCCTCCCTACGCCCTCCCGTGACTTTGGACCTTTTTGTTTTTCTAGAATGTCTGGTATCCGTTTTGTGGGGGGCGGGATTCTGTCACGGCTGGTTACACCAGGCCGTGCCTTTATATTGGGTTTTGTTAGTGTACTCCGGTGTATTGTGTTAGTTCCTGTCCTGTGCTTTAATTTTGACGGCTCTTCCGGTTTGGTTGTTTTCCCATGGCTGCTTCACTTCTGACCGAGAGCATTTGACCTAAACCGTTTTCTGTTTGCAATCAAGACTATTTAGGGTTAATCCTTTTTCTACCTTTGTTGTCAGGACATTGAGGTAGTTATCTGTTCACTGGACTACAGAGGAGCGTTTTGATGTTATGCCTAATACGCACTACTTCGTGGACGCAGTCTGCTCCACATTTCCCGTGGGTGTTTTGTTTTGTTTTTCTTCATAGTCTATTCGGGCAGAGTACTTCTTGTTGCTCTCGCTTTTTACTCGTTTATCAATAAATACCCCTTTTTACCTCACGCTCCTACCTTGTTCATCTGCATCCTCAAAATCACTAAACAACCTCCAGCGTCTCCCATGACGCACCCTTTATCATCGCTTGACAACACAATGAAGCAGCAAGGGGTAGAGCTTTGTAATCTTCCCTGACAGGCAAGCAGACCGCTGGGCTGAAGGTCTAGCTGACTGCAGAGCCAGAGACGAGGCAGGAAGTGGCGTTGTGGGAAAACCCGCTTGGGACAAGGCAGGAAATGGCGTTGTAGGAAGATCCACTTGAGACGAGGCAGGCAGCGGCGTCGGAAGACTAGTTGAAGACGATGATGGCGGCGTCGTGGAAATACCCGCTAAAGATGATGATGGCGGAGTCGTGGAAAAACCCGCTGGAGACGAGCATGGCGGCGGCGTGGAAAGACCTGCTGGAGACGAGCACGGCGGCATCGTGGAAAGACCCGCTGGAAACGAGCATGGTGGTGTCGTGGAAAGCCCCGATGGAGACGATGACGGCGGCGTCGTGGAAAGACCCGATGAAGAAGATAATGGCGGCGTCGTGGAAAGATCAGCTGAAGACGATGGCGGCGTCGTGGATATACCCTATGAAGACGATGATGGCGGCGCTGTAGAAAGACCCGCTGGAAACGCGCATAGTGGCGTCATGGAAAGACCCGCTGGAGACAATGATGGCGGCGTTGTGGAAACACCCGCTGAAGACGATGATGGCGGCGTCGTGGAAAGACCCGCAGAAGACGATGATGGCGGCGTCGTGGGAAGACTTGCTGAAGACGATGATGGCGGCGTCGTGGAAAGACCCTCTGAAGACGATGACGGCGACGTTGTGGAAAAACCTGCTGAAGACGACGATGGCGTAGTCATGGAAATAACAGCTGTAGACAAGCATGGAGGCGTCGCGGAAAGACCGGCTTGAGACGAGCATGGCAGCGTCGTGGAAAGACCCGATGGAGACAAGCAAGGCTGTGCCATGGAAAGAACCTCTGGAGACGAGCAGGGCGGCTGGACTGTCGGCATGTCTAGAGCTGGAGCAGCAGGCGGCTGGACTGTCGGTGTGTCTAGAGTTGGAGCAGCAGGCGGCTGGAAAGTTGGTGTGTCTAAAGCTGGAGGCGAGGCTGAACCTGACGGCAGAGCTGAGACATGCGCCAAAGCTGGAGTGAGCTTGGCTGGAGCGAGTGGCGAAGCTGGAGAGAGCTAGGCTGGAGCGGGCACCAAAGCTGGAGCAAGCGACGAAGCTAGAGCAAGCTTGGCGGGAGCGGGCGTCGTCACACAAAGCTGATCCTCCTTTTCCAGCTTAATCAACACCTTCGGTACCACTCATCCATCCATGCCGTTCTGTACGTGGCTGGACAGGCGTCATGGCTGCTCGGCCAAGCTCTGCTTGAGCGGGCGTGGCTGATTAGGCAAGCTCAGCTAAAGCGAGCGTCGGACCTTGCCTATGGGGAGGCATGGACTGGCTAGCTGCATTAGCCTTATGAAAAATGTCCCAATTGTCAGCAGCCTTGAGTTAATGTCCTCAAGTGAAGGCTGCCTGGCAGACAAGATTGAGGAAAAAGTTACTGAATGACTTGTGAGGTCATTAAAGCGCACCTATGGCGTGGTGTCATTGCACTGTGACTGGTTAGAGTCCTGGATAACAGCCCACAACATGGACAGCTTGGGAACATGATTAATGGGGTTACCAAGCTGCGAAGGAGAGGGGGCAGAGGCTATCCGTACCACACTTGGATCCGTGGAAGGAATTGGTGCAGTCTGCGCGTCTGGCTTGCGAGGCGAAGCCGCTGAGGAGGGCTTCCGCCTCCGTCGACCCGCACGAGATTGCGATGGGTTGTGGTCCCCGGGACAAACGTATCATCGGGACCCCACATCAATGTCTCGTTCTCCTCTGGAGAATGACGAAGGCTTTCCACCTCCATCGTACCAATGATTGTCACACACACACTAGGTGTGGTGAAATTAACCTCTGCATTTGACCCATCCCCTTCTTCACCCCATGGGAGTTGAGGGGAGTAGTGAGCAGCACCGGTGGCCGCGTCCGTGAATATTTTAAAGAGAAAAGTGTGTGTAATAAACATGTATTTGGCCGGAAGTACTTCAAAGAGGTAACAACCTGTGAACTCTTGCTCACACACCAACATTATTATAGTTTATTATGGTTATTATCTAGAAAAATATTTTATGTATTTTATTTGTAATAATATTGTTTCTATTCATTATTTTAATAATTTCTCCTCACATTGTTCGCCTGTTAGCTGCTGATGATTTCATGACTCCTGACAAGGCTGTCCTGTCCTGTCCTGGTCTCACCAAACTCTCTCTCATCACTGTCAATCTTGAGTAGCACACACCACGTGATATTCCCCCAAGGGGGCGCCAGAGAGAGTCAATTAGTAAGTTTCCATGCACTGATATAGTCGGATTTCTCAAATAACAAGATTTCTTTTATTTTCACATGTAAAGTTCTAGTTTCCAAGCTTTATCTCTAATATGACTGTTGGCTATTTGCAGTGCACCTTTTGTACACTAGGGGGCAATTGTGGTCATATAACCGGCACATTTCCTTTACTTACTGTTATATTAATTTCACCTCATTGAAGCAGCCTTTTAAGATTGTTTTGTAAAGGTTTGTGTCGTAGAATTTCTGACCTTTTGACCTATATTTCTTGTCTTTTAAGAATGTCCGCTCATTTTCAATCCTCTTGTATTTTGTGCCATTGAATGGACCAGTTGTGGGACAAAAGTGAATATTAAGTTGTGCCAACCTGTCTACAGAATGTCTACAGAATGTGTTGACTGTCTAAAGGATTCGAGTTGTTATGGAACAGATAGGGAAAACAACAAGACATTGACGCATTTAGATAACAAACAATGACGCACAAGAGACATATAAAAAATGGCAGAACACCGGAACTGGACAGTGATTTTGGCTTGTGTGTGTCTTGTTTGCTCCGGAGTAACATGTGGTCTGTCTGCACGGCCAACTTAATTCAACCTGCACTTCTGATAATGGGTAAATAAATTTGTTGTACTAAACTACTTTTGTTGCCTGTTTAAGCTTCGGACAATCCACTACACAAATTGGCGTCACGAACAGGATGGTTTAGAAGCTACAGGTCGACAGCCGCTCCCGCTCTCTCTGTCAGGCAGACAGTGTGCTGCACGTGCGCATAACAAGGTAAGCGTTTTGCTTAAAGTGTAAACATTTTCTGCCTGGAGAGAGCCGGATCGATAAGACTAATTGCTGAATCTATTTTTGATAAAAGATAGGTTTAGTCAGGTTCTCCAAAAACAACCTGGAATGGGGTAAATTATGGTTGGATTGAGTTGTTTTATATGTGATCATTTGTCTGTGTGTTTGTTGAAAACTTGTGATCTCTTGTTTTTAACATAAGGGGATTGTTATTAGAATTTTGGTGGTTTGGAGTGTAGAAGCATAGACGATGTGAGACGAAAAATTTCTTTTAACCTCTTCATCCTCTGTCGTTGTTGGCAGAGGATGCTTTTTTCTGCAAGTACATTAGGTTAGCCGGAGTTAGACACAGCGAAATTTAAGGCAAGGTTGGCTAACTGGTGTGACATTTGGCCCACACAAATTTATGACGTCTATGAAGGTCCTACGTATCTGTCTATGTGGAAACTGCAGCCGGGTAAAAAGCCTGATATAAGGTGATCGTTCAGTGACTCCGGTAAAGGAGATCAACTGAGCCAAGTTGTCACGAATTTGGAAATTTGCTGCAGTATAGATGGATAGAGTTAAGGGCTCCATATGGTAGAGCCTTGGTGAAACTATATGGACTGACCAGACACGATGTACTGTAAGATTGGGGGGTGATTCCTGGTGATTCTACAGCGCCTTAGGCTGGTTATCCGTGTTGGTCAGGAAGGAAAAGCAGGGTTTGCTCCGCTAAACGGGTTAATCGCCGTTATATGAGTAAGAATGACCTGCGTGTGTTTGTTAATGAGACGGCCGATTCCACAAAAGCACGCGTGCATTAGTTGTTTATATTGGTCCGGACCAGGGGGGCGTGGTTTGTGGGATAAAAATGTGTGTTCTTTTTTATTTATATATATATATCTGCGTATTGTAATAACATTTGTGTAGCACCTGGTTTCTTATCTGTTTTAATTCCCCTCTGAAAAAATCAACCTCTCCCGTCACGCTTTTTTCGCACCCACGCTGATCTGCAAGAGCTGGGAAATTGTCCAAAATGTGTGTGTTTGTGACGAAATAGACAAAGTTATGTACAGAAAACATATGAGTGAATGATCCATCCATACAATTATCTTCTTCCGCTTATCAAGAGGTTGGATCGCAGAGGCAGCAGCCTAAGCAGGGAAGCTCCCCCTCTTTGGCGCTGCGAGCGAATTCCAGTCATTTGAATTTGTTTTAAACTATACTGGTGATTGTGACTGTGCGATATTACAGTTGTTTTACACACTGAGATTTTGAGTACGGGAAAAAAGGCTCTTGCTCGCTGGTAAATTCTCTGTGTGAGTGACTGTGTGACGCATATAAAGAAAAAGGAGTCTCAGCTGGGAGACATTTTGAGATAAGAGTGTGTCAGAAGTGGCGAGGCTGTGTGAGTGTCAGCTGTACGAGGCATTGGTTCGAAGAGGTGTGACACTGTTAGCATAGCATTGAGCTAGTTTAGCATTGAGCTAGGTTTAAAGAATAAATAAATAAATAAATAAAAAACTATATATATATATAGTGGACAGCTGTACTCAATCTGAAGAGAAGGCTGACAGGTTGGTTTTGATAATAGGAAAAATAAAATATACTGTATATGAATAAATAAACATTTAAATATCAATACATACATTTGGACTGGGACATTGAAGCATTGTTAAATTCATTAGTCATTAATTATGTGTGTAATATACTGTATTGAACAGCCTTGCTGCTTATCTGATCCATCCAGTTCCTGGGTGGAAGTTGAGACAAACACACACACACGCACATCATAGATTAGGACACATTGTAACTTTGAATTAATAGTTATACAACAAATAAATTAATAATATTGAATTTAAATTTGATACAGATAAATTGATTATACATTGACATTTTAATTTTTTTTTAGGAATAAACACACAATAAAATAAAAGATACATTTATATTCTAAAACATCTAAGGGCATCTGTGCAAACTGTGAAACATGTAGTCTGAAGAAGTACAGATAAGAGCCACTCAGCGCCATTGTCAAAACAAAACGTAGAGAAGCGTTAAACAAATTCTAATCAGAAGGAAGACAGACCAAAATATGAGAACTTAAGTAAACAGACAGCAAGTAAACCAGAAATAATAATGTAAATAAATAACAAAGAAAGCAAATTTCTATGTGACATTGGTGCATGTAGAATTACAAATAGAGAATAAAACTAAATGGAAATAACTGTCTGCAAGATGAGCATGACGTCATGAATTGTGCTCGGGTTAGTAATAGATAGATAGATAGACAGATAACACGTTATTGATTCCTTCAGGAGAGTTCCCTCAGGAAGAAGAAGTAAAAAGTAAACAGTAACTAATAAGGGTATAAATGGAAACAAAATAGAAAAATATTACAAGGAGTTCTAAAAATAGAACAGTGCAAAAATATTTAGTTGTTCTGGTGTCTTCAGGAGACATGGAAATGTACAACTGTGTGAGGCGTGTATGAGAAAAGGCAAAAACAGTGTCACGCCTTAGCTAATTGCTGACCTTTAATGTGCCTCATCTACATAGTTGATGACACGCCCTTTAGTGAATTGGTTGGTATGCTACTGGTTCCCTTAATAAATCTAGTTTGGCCCGACAGAATCCTTATTTAGCGTTAAGATCACACTGGGGAAGGTGGCAACCAGACTAGGAAGTGAGTGTGTCCATTTAGAGGAGGGGGCGGGACTTGATTGATGGATAAAAGACAACCAATGTTGCAGTCAAAAAATGTTTACAGTACATGTGTAGTGTCTGTTGCATGTTTTATGCCCCATTACAGACCAGAGACACAACACATGTGTCTTTGCTGTTGGTTGTGTCAAACACGTACATGTCGTTGTGTAACTCTCCTACTCCTAAACCACTGCACTCAAAACATTTGGCAAAACATGCAAACCGACTGGATTGCATTTGCTATTATGTTAGTGCTTGTTGTTTAGCCGGTAACTCAGTACACACCTTTCGTGCACTGGCAAACACAGGAGTGTAAAATTTGCGCAAAACTGGTTAAAAACCATGGCAGAGAGGCACAAAATGAGACATTTGGGAAATAGTTTTAGTTTACGTGTGGCATTTATTTTCACACAAAGTGCTTTGCAGACTTAAAAACAATTCCCAGATGATCCACCTCCCTTCATGTCTGCACCAGGTCGTCACTAGACCACGGCCACCTGGATGCTGACACAAAGTCCCCCCACAAACATGGCCGATATAATCCCCGATGCAGAAGGTTCCCGCTGAGGAACGATGGAAATTAAAAACAATAAAACCTTTACAAATGGTAAAAAACATTAGAATTAAGGATCAAATATGAAATTATGAAGATACAAATATATTCACAGTAAATATATAATAAATAAACAGAACTGAATAAAAAGTTAAGTATGCATAAATAAATAAAATAAATGTTAAATAAAAAAAACAAATAAGAAGAAGGGTTAAGCCTGCTGTTAAAAACATGAAGCTGTTCCATAGACGGGGGCCATAATTCGTCCCTTTTCCACCGCAGGAACTTTTACAGAAACTTTCCCCATTTACCCAAGTAAATCAATTTCCCCCTTTGTTTCCACCAAAAACTACCCGGGTAGATTTAGGCCTAACCCCAATGTTCCCCCTCACCCACTACCACTAGCCCACACCCACTGCCACTACACCCTCGAAATGCAGCAACAAGGGGTAGAGCTTTGTAATCTTCCCTAGGAATTGGGACACCACTTGCTACGTCACTGCATAGTTAACGTTTGGCCACGTAAGCAACTACGTCGTTACGTTTGCACGTATGTCCCACCTAGGTTTGTCCCCATACCGATGTTTTGGTACCAGTACCAATATTTTGGTACCAAAATGTATATTGATATGTATTTCGATACTTTTTGATTCTTCTCAAAATAAAGGGGGCGGCAAAAAATGTCATTATTGTCTTCATTTTAACATAAAATCTTATGATGAAACTCATGATTAAACATACAATTTTTATAGCACTCAAAAACACTTTACAACATTTCATATTACATAATGCCTGCCATAATCTGGATTGAGGTCAGAATAGAGTAGGAAGTTTTGTTGACATTGTATTAAATGCTTCATGATTTGCTACCAATTTTAAACTGAGTTTTAAGACAAATACAATGATTAGTAAAAGTACACAGATAAAAAGACATGTAGCAGGTAAAACACACATTGTTAAAGATAAAACACAAATGAAATATTTGTGACGAAATTCAGTCAATTCACTTGCATTAGTTTACGATATCACTCTTCCTTTCGACACTGTTTCTCCTTGTATGCGATGTGTGTGTGTGCGTTTTGACACATGAATGAGCCTCGGTGCAACAACGTCACCGCCGCACGGCATATTATGTTGATTGAAAAAAAAAAAAAAACAGTATTTTCCAAAGGCAGTCTTAACCTTTTTAATACATTAGTACCGCAGTACCTTGTTAGTAGCAGTACCGTACAACCCTGGTCCCAACAAATAAGACGGAGAAGAAGCCGCCATCGACGACTGTTGTCTCTTTTGAATTTTTAAAAGGTGTGTTATGTTAATGTTTAGCTTTACATTAGCTAGCGTGGCTAGCTGACTAACGTTACAAACTAATATGTATTATTTAGACTTAGACTTAGACTTAGACAAACTTTAATGATCCACAAGGGAAATTGTTCAACACAGTAGCTCAGTTACAATGATGGAAAGGACAATGCAGGTATAAATAGACTAATATAAAAATAAAAAAAATCTAACATATATACGAATATATACATATGTGTACAGAGTAATTTATATACAGATATATTATATTATGTCTAACATATATACAATATAAACCAATGACCATGTACAATATTACAGTATATACAGTCTATATGACAGCAGCAGCATAAAATAGAGAGTAGGTCCAGCAGGAAATAGAAAATAGACATTATAAACAAAGAGAAGTAGCTAACATGTCAGGTGTCAGGTAATAGGCAGATCATCTATTGCTGTATGGCGAGTGATTATACAGCTGGATGGAGTGTGGAATGAAGGAGTTCTTGAATCGCACAGTGCGGGAAGGAAGTTGAAGGAGCCTGTTGGAGTATGAACTCCGCTGTCCCTTAATTGTCAGGTGGAGTGGATGGGCAGGATTGTCCATGATGGCCAGCAGTTTGTCCAGTGACCTCCTGTCCCTCACTGACACAAACGCCTCCAATTGCGTGCCAATAGTTTGGCCGGCTTTCCGGATCAGATTATCAATCCGGTTTGAGTCCCTTTTGCTGGTGCTGCTCCCCCAACAAACCACTGCAAAGTACAGTGCACTGGCCACAACAGACTGATAAAATATCTCCAACAGCTTGCTGCACACATTGAATGACCTAAGCTTTCTCAGGAAAAAGAGTCTGCTCATGCCCTTCTTGTAAACAGCTTTGCAGTTGTCCTTCCAGTCCAGTCTGCTGTTCAAGTGGACTCCCAGGTACTTGTACTGCTCCACTACTGCCACCTCCCGGCCCTGGATCTTGATGGGCTCCACCGGGGTCACTTTCTTCCTGAAGTCGATGACCAGCTCCTTAGTCTTGTCCACATTAAGGACCAGATGGTTCGCCTGAGACCACTCCACAAAGTCAGCGATCAGTGTCCTGTACTCCAATTCCCGTCCCTCTCCGATACACCCGACCACAGCAGAGTCGTCAGAGTATTTCTGCAGGTGGCAGGACCTGGAACTATACTGGAAGTCTGAGGTGAACAGGAAAGGAGACAGGACGGTCCCCTGTGGAGCACCTACACCACTGACCACAGTATCCGACAGGGAGCTCCCCAGTCGCACAAACTGGGGCCTGTCAGACAAGTAATCAGTGATCCAGGAGACAATGGATGAACTGACACCCATCCTGAGCAACTTGTCACTCATCAGAATTGGCTGAATGGTGTTAAAGGCACTGGAGAAATCAAAAAACATGATCCTCACAGTGCCCTTCCCACCATCCAGGTGAGAGTGAGCATGATGCAGCAGGTAGATAACAGCATCGTCCACTCCTACATGGGGCTGATATGCAAACTGTAGAGGATCCAGGGAAGGAGCCACCAGTGGCCTCAGCTGATCCAGCACAAGTCTCTCGAGGACCTTCATGACCTGGGACGTCAGGGCTACAGGTCTGAAGTCATTTGAGCTCGATGGGATGGGCTTCTTGGGCACCGGCACAATGCAGGATGTTTTCCATAGCACTGGTATCCGTTCTAGCTTCTTACTCAGGTTGAAGATGGAGTGCAGGATCCCAGTTAGTTGAGCAGCGCAGGTCTTCAGGACCCAGGGGTTGACTCGGTCAGGGCCTGCTGACTTGGCTGGATTGACTTTCTCCAGCTGCCGTCTTACAAGTCCAGGTGTCAGACACACCGGGCTGGCTTCCTCAGTGGGGGAGGGGAGAGGGGGGGAAAAACGGCTGTGGCAGGTAAAAGAGAAGGAAGGGGATGTAGAGGTGTGAGAACAGGAGTAGTGGGGGGAGGGCCAGTAAGGGGTGCGTTGCTAAATCTGTTGAAAAACAAATTCAGCTCGTTGGCTCTATCTGCACCCCCATCCAGCAGTTTGGCTTTATTGTTGAAGCCTGCGATGGCCTTCATACCCTTCCAAACCTCACGAGTGTTGTTTTGTTGGAGTTTAACTTCAAGCTTCCTTCTATAGGCATCTTTCCCTTCTTCAAGATTAACTTTGAGCTGCCACTGAATCCTCTTCAACTCGTCCCGATCACCGGATCTGAAGGCTCGCTTCTTTTTATTTAGCAGCACCTTTAGCTGGCTGGTGATCCAGGGCTTGTTATTTGGGTAACAGTGGACAGTTTTTGTCGGGATGATGGAGTCCTCACAGAAATTGATGTAGTCAGTGATGCAGTCTGTGATTTTGTTGATATCTGTCCCATGAGGCTTACACAGTACTTCCCAGTCTGTAGTCTCAAAGCAGTCTTGTAAGGCTATGCCTGCCTCAATACTTCTCATTTGCACTGATTTAGTTGAGATGGGCTGCCTCCTCACAGCAGGAACGTAATGAGGTGTTAAAAGCACCAGATTGTGATCAGACCGTCCTAGGGGGTCAGGGCAGTGGCTCTGTATGCATCTTTTGAATTAGCATACAGTAGGTCCAGAGTTTTATTTTCCCGTGTTGCACAGTGTACATATTGATGGAAAGTGGGTAAAATAGAGTCCAGAGAAACATGATTAAAGTCACCCGAAATGAGAATGAGGGCATCGGGATGTTTGGTCTGTTGCTTAGCAACAGCGGCGTGAATGGTGTCACAAGCAGCAGTTTCGTCAGCAGAAGGAGGAACATACACTCCAATGAAGATTACAGAAGTAAATTCCCTTGGCAAATAATATGGCCGAATTCCAACAGCCAGAAGTTCAATGTCCGGCGTACAAACACACTCATTTACAGTAATATGAGCAGGATTACACCACCTCTCGTTCACCAAGATGGTAATCCCTCCGCCTTTTTTCTTACCGCTCAGGAGTGTGCTTCTATCCGCCCGTGAGGTTGTGAAGCCGGGTAGAGACGCGCTGTGGTCCGGGAAGTCCGCGTGTAGCCAAGTCTCCGTAAAGCACATGATGCTGCACACAGCGTACTCCTTTTGAGTTCGGACGAGCCCAAACAATTCGTCCATTTTATTCGCCAAAGACCGCACGTTCCCCATGAGGACAGAGGGGATGGCAGGCTTAAATTTCCTTCTGCGCTCCTTCATCTTTATGCCGGCACGGCGTCCCCTGCGCTTTTTCCGTACTTCCACGGGAAGGTCCGGCCGCGTTCCCCATAGCGCTGGTAAGGAGAGCGCAAACAGCTCCTCGCGGGTGTAAACAAAAGGTCTACTGCTCCGCTGATAAAAGCCAAACACAAAACGGCCCGAAAAGAAAAAGAAAAGTAACGAAAACACACAAAAGCGCCCAAGAACCATAATTAGTGGTTTATGGAAGGTAAGAGATTAAAAAAAGGCAAGAAAAGTTAATAATAATACCAAAAATAAAGTAAAATGGAAGGAATTCAAAGGAGCTACTGTGATGTGCTGCCACTCTTCCAGGCGCACTCAAAGCAATTGAGGAATTGGGGAATTTTCTCTGGCCCTACATGGGCGAGTCAGCATCTGAAATCCCTCACAGGACTAGATTCATACACCCTACCCCTCGTTATGCCCACGGCCCTTACATGCAAACAGTAATTGTAGGGATAGGACTAAAAAGTAGGGCGAGGGGGGTGTATTGGGACTATGCCTTAGTTCTTCAGGAACTTTTCACAGTTCCTGCCTGCTTGGTAGGACTTTTGGAAGGTTCCTGGAACCTTATCAGGTGCAGGCTGGGCTTTCCAACGCTGATTGCTTGAACACAGTTGGTGGCGTTCCTAAAACGTCCTTTTTGAACACAACAGCCACCATTACAGAATGTTAGACGACTTGTTTATTTCCCATTTCTTGTGTATTTCTACTTCAACAAACTTGACAACAGAGAGAAAGAAGAACGATCTTGCAATGTTTTTTGTTTTTTTTCACTCAGCTGTAGTACATTACAACCTGTGAACTCCCACTCACTCACCAACATTATTATATTTTATTATAGTTAGTATTTGGAATAATATTTGATGTATTTCACTCAGCTGTAGTACATTACAACCTGTGAACTCCCACTCACACACCAACATTATTATATTTTATTATAGTTAGTATTTGGAATAATATTTGATGTATTTCATTTGTTGAGGTGGCGACTTGTCCAGGGTGTACCCCGCCTACCGCCCAAATGCAGCTGAGATAGGCTCCAGCACCCCCCGCGACCCAGAAAGGGACAAGCGGTAGAAAATGGATGGATGAATGGATGTATTTCGTTTGTAAGAATATTGTTTTTATTATCTATTATTTTAATAATTTCTCCTCACATTGTTCGCCTGTTAGCTGCTGATGATGTCATGACTCCTGACAAGGGTGTCCTGTCCTGTCCTGTCCTGTCCTGTCCTGTCCTGTCCTGTCCTGTCCTGTCCTGGTCTCACCAAACTCCCTCTCGTCACTGGCAATCTTGAGTAGCACGCACCACATGATCTTCCCCCAAGGGGGCGCCAGAGATAGTCAATTAGTAGATTTCCATGCACTGATATAGTCTGATTTCTCAAATAACAAGGTTTCTTCTATTTTCACATGTAAAGTTCTAGTTTCCAAGCTCTATCTCTAATGCAGCGTTTCTCAAAGTGTGGGGCGCGCCCCACTGGTGGGGAATAGAGACATGACAGGTGGGGCGTGAGGAACGGGAGGAAATTTCACTTTAATTTTTTTATTTTTTTTAATTATATTTTTAGATTTTTTTTTTACTATGCTTTCATTTTCTATACACACTGTAAATCACTTTGTGATTCTGTCTGTGAAATCCGCTATATAAATAAATGTAAATTACTTATTTTTCCTGTAGGTTTAAAATTCTAGGTAGGAGCGCAAGTTTAACAGACATAGCAACAGTAACTAATGGGGGCGGGGCTAAGCGGAAGCTTTGTGAATGGCGAGTCACTGTGCGAGGATTTGCTGTTTTGGAAATACATAAAAAATAGAGCCACTGCTGATGAGCTGTTCAAGATAATGGACAGTTTCCTCAAAGAACACGACCTTAAATGGGAAAACTGTGTGGGTTTTTGCTCTGATGGCGCAGTTTTGGAAAAAATAAGTAATGGAGTATTGTTATTAGTTGCTTTCCCCAAAAAGCAATTGAATTGCTATCAGGAAAGGTAACTTTCATGCTACTTTTTTAGAAAAATCTTAAAATGTGTGTCGTGTGTAGTGTTTTGTATCACAGGGTACTACTGTATGTACTACTTGAAGAGAAAAAATGCCATCTGTGCAATGGTAGACAAACACGGTTGTATTAAAAATGTCAAAGTCAAGTTGTGTGGCACTTGTTGAAAGAGAACCACTGTTCTAGATGTTAGTTATGTTAATGTCCCATTCTATACTGTCCGTCAATTAAAAGTCTTCCAGAGAGAGAAAGCTTTTTTTTGTTTGCAAGGATAATGTCAAAATGAGACATCGGGGGAAATAGTTTTAGTTCAACGACTCATCAAATCAAACGTTATTTTTAAAGCACTTTTCATATGTAAAAGAAATGCAACACAAAGTGCTTTGCGGACTTCAAAACAATTCCCCATGACCCACCTCCCTCCATCATCAGACACACACTCACATTGTTGACTGCATGGCTGAGTACAGAGGAGCCAGGTGAAGAAACAAGAAAAAAAAATATTATGAAGATAAAATACAAACCCCGTTTCCATATGAGTTGGGAAATTGTGTTGGATGTAAATATATACGGAATACAATGATTTGCAAATTCTTTTCAACCCATATTCAATTGAATGCACTACTAAGACAAGATATTTGATGTTCAAACTCATAAACTTTATTTTTTGTTTGCAAATAATAATTAACTTAGAATTTCCTGGCTGCAACACGTGCCAAAGTAGTTGGGAAAGGGCATGTTCACCACTGTGTTACATGGCCTTTCCTTTTAACAACACTCAGTAAACGTTTGGGAACTGAGGAGACACATTTTTGAAGCTTCTCAGGTGGAATTCTTTCCCATTCTTGCTTGATGTACAGCTTAAGTTGTTCAACAGTCCGGGGGTCTCCGTTGTGCTATTTTAGGCTTCATAATGCGCCACACATTTTCAATGGGAGACAGGTCTGGACTACAGGCAGGCCAGTCTAGTACCCGCACTCTTTTACTATGAAGCCACGTTGATGTAACACATGGCTTGGCATTGTCTTACTGAAATAAGCAAGGGCGTCCATGGTAACGTTGCTTGGATGGCAGCATATGTTGCTCCAAAACCTGTATGTACCTTTCAGCATTAATGGCACCTTCACAGATGTGTAAGTTACCCATGTCTTGGGCACTAATACACCCCCATACCATCACAGATGCTGGCTTTTCAACTTTGCGCCTATAACAATCCGGATGGTTCTTTTCCTCTTTGGTCCGGAGGACACGACGTCCACAGTTTCCAAAAAACAATTTGAAATGTGGACTCGTCAGACCACAGAACACTTTTCCACTTTGTATCAGTCCATCTTAGATGAGCTCAGGCCCAGCGAAGCCGACGGTGTTTCTGGGTGTTGTTGATAAACGGTTTTTGCCTTGCATAGGAGAGTTTTAACTTGCACTTACAGATGTAGCGACCAACTGTAGTTACTGACAGTGGGTTTCTGAAGTGTTCCTGAGCCCATGTGGTGATATCCTTTACACACTGATGTCGCTTGTTGATGCAGTACAGCCTGAGGGATCGAAGGTCACGGGCTTAGCTGCTTACGTGCAGTGATTTCTCCAGATCCTCTGAACTCTTTGATGATATTACGGACCGTAGATGGTGAAATCCCTAAATTCCTTGCAATAGCTGGTTGAGAAAGGTTTTTCTTAAACTGTACAACAATTTGCTCACGCATTTGTTGACAAAGTGGTGACCCTCGCCCATCCTTGATTGTGGATGACTGAGCATTTTATAGAATCTACTTTTATACCCAATCATGGCACCCACCTGTTCCCAATTTGCCTGTTCACCTGTGGGATGTTCCAAATAAGTCTTTGATGAGCATTCCTCAACTTTATCAGTATTTATTGCCACCTTTCCCAACTTCTTTGTCACGTGTTGCTGGCATCAAATTCTAAAGTTAATGATTATTTGCAAAAAAAATATTTTTTTTATCAGTTTGAACATCATATATGTTGTCTTTGTAGCATATTCAATTGAATATGGGTTGAAAATGATTTGCAAATCATTGTATTCCGTTTATATTTACATCTAACACAATTTCCCAACTCATATGGAAACGGGGTTTGTATATCTTCACAGTAAATCAGTGGCGGATGCTGGTCTCTCAATGGGGCAGTGGCGTGCAGTCACTAGAGGCAGGGGAGGCGGGGCCTCACCTGCCATCATGGAAAGAAAAAAAAAAGAAAAACAAAAAAAAATTAATTAAATTGTTATATGTATCCAGTGATTATACTAAAGTTATTTTCCATTTAACTTCACCAGTTTTAGATTATTTTTATTTTTATTTTCACATTTGCCGTTCAAATACTGAGAAGAGACGGTGCCGTGATCAGCAGCCAGTTGAGGCACTTGTGCCTCACCATGGATTGCGACTCGGCTAACTGCTGGCCTGCTGTGCAGTGATACCGTATTGCTATATGAATTATATTATACATTTCCACAGTTTAGTTAGCTGAGGTATATAATGTACAGTGTATTTTGTCAACAACTGTATGTGTGTAACGTATTTTTAGTGCTGAGCGATCATAAATCTGCTGCGGAGACACACTGTGGGAGGCTCGTATCATAACCCCGCCTCCTGGTGCCAAGCACCTCCGCCGCAGAATGCACTGGCCGACGGGAGCACCGCGGCCACACCAACCAAAGCCCACACCCAAACCCTCCACGTGCAAGACCGAATCCACCCAAAAAAAGGCACTTAACAAGAAGCCAAAAAGTGCAAAAACAACAATGCTCGCGCTGCAGGAGCCGCGAACGACCGCAGGGACACAAAATTAGGTACACCTGCACTGCAGGTTCATATGTTTTTAAATTTGACTGTGATGATGCAGTCGTGCCTCACCAGACATTAACCTCACCGCACGCCACCGCCATGAGGGGAAGCTCAATTTCGGCCTACATCGTAAAATGTGTTGGTTTATTCATACGTAAATTCTACCCTCCGTTCCTTTTTAAGAAAGTGATCTGTGACCCAGTCGTACCAAGAAGGAGTCTTTTCCAGGGATTTGACAAGTGTCCTCTCAATAGCCAGCAGAGCTAGGCTGCTTAAACGGCCTTGGCCCATGGTGTTGCGGGTGTAAGATTTGAGCCGCTTTAATCAGGAGAAGCTCCTCTCTACACCTGCAGATGTAGCTCCAATCTAACCACTAATGACAATAGTTTGTACACCTGTGTGCATTATAAATGTGTATTTCTTGCTCAATAAAATCAATAAAACATTAAAATGACCTGCCATTATGTGCAGCTTGCTAGTGCAAAGTGTGTCCGCCTGTGAGTGCTTTGAGATGGTGGAGGGGCTCAGCAGCACCCGCTGCTCGGTAGGGACAGAAACTGCAGAGTGAAAGAAGTCAGTCTCCAAACACAAAAAACACCAGAAATAGAAGCTCTATTTGTCGCTAGTAATTTTTAAGAAAGAAAATGTCGCTAAGAGGATCAGGAAAGTCTCCGGTTCAACTCAGAACAACAGAATGAATGTTGAAAAATGCTCTCACAGAAGTTTACAACACAAGATCGCTGATTCGCTCATTTCGCTGTCAATCAAAAAGGGAATCAGCCTTAGACAGATCATCCGATCATCATGCAGAAGTTGAGCGTCCGGGCCGGCCGAGGCCAGCCCACTGCCCCGCAGACCTCCAGAGACGCTGAGCGTCCGATGGGCGGGACAAAGCCCAGCATTCATCCAATGACTCGTCTCGTTTCGTTGCAGTGTATGAACTCTGTGGACGGCCAGCGTCTACACTGTTTAAAGCACCGTGAAGCTGCTGGAATGAGAAAGAGGAAAGTCGCGTCGTTACCAGTGATAAGAAGCTGATTCTGAACAAAAGAGCGCGTTGTAGCGCATATTTAGTCAATAACATGTACACACACCACTATATATTTAATCACTTATTTTTTGACATTTTAGGGGAAGCTGAGCTTCCCCTGCAGTCTTAGAGCAATCACCACTGCAGTAAATATACAATAGAACAAAATAAAATCTAGCATGAATAATAAAAACAAGTATTAATGTGTTATGCCCATTTGATTGTAGACTCTTACTGACACCTTGTGGCGATAGGAAAGTACTACGCGTGATTTGTTTAGACACTTCCGGGTTGACGATTTCAGGAAGTCAATTTATGAGACAAATGAGAAGCAGACAAGTTGTGTTAGCCCTTACAAGCCTAGGAAAAGATAAGTCTGTAAGTAAACTGTTTAACTTGTTTATATACTTCAATATTAAGGGGGAATCAGTTCAATTTGATAGGAAGATGTTGATGGAAAAACGATTTTAATGGATGTTTTGAGGACATAAAATGGCTGCCAGTCATATATTTCCACCAGTGAAATATTTTCAACACTCAGAAGTATTGTTTGATGATAGTATTGTATATTTGTGTAAAGCTAATATTTACATATTGTGTATTACATTTCAGTATGTTATTTGAATCACATAGCTTATACATTTGTCATTGTGTGCATTTCAGTTTTACAAGTAAAGTGCAAGACAAAAGTAAAGATAAGTACAAGACTAAAGTAGTGTGCAAGATCAACAACAATAAAGAGCCTAAATGGATTAATTTGCTTTGGGACTTTATTGGAACATCTTGGATTGTTAGAGGTCTGCCAAGCTGTAAAACCTCAATACATATAGTGAGGGCAGAATGTAATGACTTCAATACAATTAATAAATGTTAAATAAATGCCAAATCAAAAAGAAGGACTTTAAATCTGCTCTTAAAAACATGTTGTTCCATAGTGAAAAGATGCCATTCTCTGACTTTGTGTCCTGACATCATAATTAAAATAGAAATAATAATTAGGGGACGAGTGCTGGAGGATCCCAGGATCTGCAAGGTTTTGTGGGATAAAAGCAAATCTGAAAGATAAGAAGGCCCAATACCATAAAACATTTATGAAACAAAGGAAGAAGAACTTTAAAATTGAACCTGAAACACAAAAAGATCCAATCTAGTGATTTTAAAACTGGTGTAATGTGGGCCCGCTTTCTGGTCTTCACTAGCACATGTACAGCTGAATTTTGTACTAATTGTAAAGATGCAATAACCTTTTAAAAGGACCAGAAATCAGGCATTACAATAGTCAATACGGCTTGTAATAAAATCATGCATTCACGTCTTTTTGTTGTTATGAGAGAGAATACAGCAAACTCTGGCTATGTTTTTAAGAAGGTAAAAATGTGTCTGGTGTCTTCAGGAGACATGGAAATGTACACTTGTGTGAGGCGTGTATGAGAAAAGGCAAAAACAGTGTCACGCCTTAGCTAATTGCTGACCTTTAATGTGCCTCTTTAACATAATTAATGACACACCCTGTAGTGAATTGGTTGGTATGTCTGTTGTGTGTTTTATGCCCCGATACAGACCACAACACGTGTCTTTGCTGTTGGTTGTGTCAAACACGTACACGCCGTTGTGTAACTCTCCTACTCCTAAACCACTGCACTCAAAACATTTGGCAAAACATGCAAACAGACTGGATTGCCTTTGCTATTATGTTAGTGCTTGTTTTTTAGGCGGTAACTCAGTACACACCTTTCGTGCACTGGTAAACACAGGAGTCTAAAATGTGAGCAAAACTGGTTAACAACCATGGCAGAGGGGCACACAATGAGACATTTGGGAAATAGTTTTAGTTTACGTGTGGCATTTCATTTCACACAAAGTGCTTTGCAGACTTAAAAACAATTCCCCGTTGACCCACCTCCCACCATGTCTGCACCAGGTCGTCACTAGACCACGGTCACCTGGATGCTGACACAAAGTCCCCCCACAAACATGGCCGATATAATCCCCGATGCAGAAGGTTCCTGCTGAAGAACGATGGAAATTAAAAATAATAAAACCTTTACAAATGGTAAAAAACATGAGAATTAAGGATCAAATATGAGTAAAGGAAATCATGAAGATACAATTATCTTCACATTAAATATATAATAAATAAACAGAACTAAATAAAAAGTAAAGTATAAATAAATACATAGAATGAATAAATGTTAAATTAAAAAGAAGGGTTAAGCCTGCTGTTAAAAACATGAAGCTGTTCCATAGACGGGGGCCATAATTTGTCCCTTTTCCACCGCAGGAACTTTTCCAGAAACTTTCCCCATTTACCCAAGTAAATCAATTTCCCCCTTTGTTTCCACCAAAAACTACCCGTGTAGATTTAGGCCTAACCCCAATGTTCCCCCTCACCCACTACCACTAGCCCACACCCACTACCACTACACCCTTGAAATGAAGCAACAAGGGGTAGAGCTTTGTAATCTTCCCTAGGAATTGGGACACCACTTGCTATGTCACTGCATAGTTAACGTTTGGCCACGTAAGCAACTACGTCGTTACGTTTGCACGTATGTCCCACCTAGGTTTGTCCCCATACCGATGTTTTGGTACCAGTACCAATATTTTGGTACCAAAATGTATATTGATATGTATTTCGATACTTTTTGATTCTTCTCAAAATAAAGGGGGCGGCAAAAAATTTCATTATTGTCTTCATTTTAACATAAAATCTTATGATAATCAATCAATCAATCAATCAATCAATGTTTATTTATATAGCCCTAAATCACAAGTGTCTCAGATTAAACATACAATTTTTATAGCACTCAAAAACACTTTACAACATTTCATATTACATAACGCCTGCCATAATCTGGATTGAGGTCAGAATAGAGTAGGAAGTTTTATTGACATTGTATTAAATGCTTCATGATTTGTTACCAATTTTAAACTGAGTTTTAAGACAAATACAATGATTAGTAAAAGTACACAGATAAAAAGACATGTAGCAGGTAAAACACACATTGTTAAAGATAAGACACAAATGAAATATTTGTGACGAAATTCAGTCAATTCACTTGCATTATTTTACGATATCACTCTTCCTTTCGACTCTGTTTCTTCTTGTATGCGATGTGTGTGTGTGCGTTTTGACACATGAATGAGCCTCGGTGCAACAACGTCACCGCCGCATAGCAGCATATGTTGATTGAAAAGAAAAAAAAAATACCAGTATTTTCCAAAGGCAGTATTAACCTTTTTAATTCATTAGTACCGCAGTACCTTGTTAGTAGCAGTACCGTACAACCCTGGTCCCACCATTACACAACAAACCCGACAGCAATTGAGTTGTTTTTTTCATCGTTCCTCATGCTTTGGTTGATGAATAAACAAATAAACAACACAGAGAAGAAGCCGCCATCGACGACTGTTGTCTCTTTTGAATTTTTAGAAGGTGTGTTATGTTAATGTTTAGCCTTATGTTAGCTAGCGTTACAAACTAATATGTATTATTTAACTAATGCAGAAATTGGGGAATTTTCTCTGGCCCTACCTGGGCGAGTCAGCATCTGAAATCCCTCACAGGACTAGATTCATACCCCCTACCCCTCGTTATGCCCACGACCCTTGCATGCAAAGAGTAATTGTAGGGATAGGACTAAAAAGCAGGGCGAGGGGGGTGTATTGGGACTGGGGCTTAGTTCTTCAGGAACTATGCACAGTTCCTGCTTGCTTGGTAGGTTCCTGGAACCTTATCAGGTGCATGCTGGGCTTTCCAACGCTGATTGCTTGAACACAGTTGGTGGCGTTCCTAAAACGTCCTTTTTGAACACAACAGCCACCTTTACAGAATGTTAGATGACTTGTTTATTTCCCATTTCTCGTGTATTTCTACTACAACAAACTTGACAACAGAGAGAAAGAAGAACGATCTTGCAATGTTTTTTGTTTTTTTTCACTCAGCCGTAGTACATTACAACCTGTGAACTCCCACTCACACACCAACATTATTATATTTTATTATAGTTAGTATTTGGAATAATATTTGATGTATTTCATTTGTTGAGGTGGCGACTTGTCCAGGGTGTACCCCGCCTACCGCCCAAATGCAGCTGAGATAGACTCCAGCACCGCCCGCGACCCCGAAAGGGACAAGCGGTAGAAAATGGATGGATGTATTTCATTTGTAAGAATATTGTTTTTATTATCTATTATTTTAATAATTTCTTCTCACATTGTTCGCCTGTTAGCTGCTGATGATGTCATGACTCCTGACAAGGGTGTCCTGTCCTGTCCTGGTCTCACCAAACTCCCTCTCGCCACTGGCAATCTTGAGTACCACGCACCACATGATCTTCCCCCAAGGGGGCGCCAGAGATGGTCAATTAGTAAGTTTCCATGCACTGATCTAGTCGGATTTCTCAAATAACAAGGTTTCTTCTATTTTCACATGGAAAGTTCTAGTTTCCAAGCTCTATCTCTAATGTGACTGTTGGCTATTTGCAGTGCGCCTTTTGTACACTAGGGGGCGATTGTGGTCATTTTACAGGCACATTTCCTTTACTTACTGTTATATTAATTTCACCTCATAGAAGCAGCCTTTTAGGGTTGTTTTGTAATGTTTTGCAAAAATATTTAGTTGTTTATTAATTGTCTCTGTCTAAGGTAACTGCAGTGTCCTAACAAAGTATCGCTGCATGACACTGAACCGGCTTTGTGACTGTTTCCATGCTAGTTAAATAACAATGTCATCACCTTCAAGATATACAGTGTGCGTTCTGCTGCAGATCAATTCTGATGAGATTTTCAGACCGACTCATAAATAATGTTTTAAATGTGACTGGAGAGAAAAATTCACCAGGAAATCATGACAGACAAAAAAAGTAATTTGCAGGTTTTTATTGATTAAAACACCCAGAGTGTAGATGAACAATCAAAAATTGAACATCAAGAGTATGTGAACGAAACCAACGACAAACTCTTTGACTTGTTTATCATCAAGCAAAAATGTAAAAAAAAAACAACAACAGAGCCAAACAAGAAAACAAACACACAAATGTCCTATAAAAAGTAGTTTTTTTTACAGAACTTAGTCGTAGAAATCTTGTTTTTCTGTCTTCCACCGTCACACTGACAAGCGCTGGTCTGCAGACCCCACCCTCCACTCTCTAGCTTCAGAAAATATTTATTTAATAGCAGTAAAGAAGCAAATTTGGGACCGATTAAAAAGCTTATTGGCCAATTTATGGCATGCAGAGTCAGTTTGCTCATGCCTTGTATGATTAAGGGCCGCTGTTGACGTTTACATCTACTTGACGCAAACATATGGCTTGTCGACACTGCAGGCGTTGGTGCCGCACGTTCCAGCTGTGAGAAACCAAAACAACTTGTGAAATCTTCTACCAATCAGATCCAGTGTACAAGTTGTTGTTCTACATACCAGGTCCATCAATGTACGCACAGTCAACACTTGGTGAACTTCCACAGCCCTGCAAGACAATCACGTTTCATTGATTCACTTTAAAAAAAAAGAGACACTACCTTACTTGGAATCTGCACCCATAAAAGAGTGTATGTGTTGTGTTGGCAGCAGTGATGCAGTGCTAGAACATGGGAATGTGTGGACAGTGGTCCCCACTTTTGTGCACACACCCCAAAGACAGACAGAACCACAACCTGGTAGACAGCCCGCAAAAGACCAATGCAGGGACGAGGCAAGGCAAACCCAGAAGACCGTCCCTAGCAGGGCAGCTCAAAGCCCAGAGTGTTGGTGAAAGCAGTCTAGCCAGACCAGATAGCCACAAGTACTCACAGAGTCACAACTGAAAGCCCACCACATAGCAGCTTGACCTCAGACCGCCACCCACCCTTCCCCTTCAGTTGACTTTGCTACTGGTCACACCTGGCTGGCGAGATCTATCGAGGTGTCTACGAAGACATTGCCATTAGCGTCTTCGATCAGATCAACAACGAAATTTTTGTTTGTATCATTGATGATCACCAGTTGAGCACCAAGGCCCCTGCAGTCTTTCTGATGAGACAAAGTACAAAACAGGATCACTCAGTTGAATCCTCTTATTGGCACAGTTTACAACGTGAAATCCATCCATACCTGTGCTTCTTCATAAGACACTGGATTGTCTTTTAAGATGTAACATTCATTGTTAAAGGGTGTCCAGCCAGTAAGACAGCTGCCTGCAACACAATTGTTCTTTGAAAAACAAACAGGAAATATGTGAAAAAAGTGTCTTGCTGTATTAGCTACCAACCAAATACTCCACTGATCCCACACAGGAGGAAGAAGACGCGAAGAGAAAAAGCCATCTGTGCAATGATAGACAAACACTGTTGTATTAAAAATGTCAAAGTAAGTCAAGTTGTGTCGTCTTACCTTTGCAGTGAAGATGTTTGATACTGAGGACAACAACGAGCCATCCTTTTATATGCTAGCTTGACACCGCCCTGGAAAGTTTGGTATGTTATTTACCTGACGATTATCCCCAACAAAACAAACGTTAAAAGTCGGACTTAATTAGGCTTATTAAGTTAAACTATTAAAGTTAAGACAATTAAAATGAAAGCCTAAATTGTTAAGTTGAGGATAAATCGGCGACTTGTGGTGGGGTGTGGCACTAACACCTCCCAAGTTGTTTTTACTTAATGATTATGCTCTAATCATTGTAAATACAGGTTCGGTAAGGTTAGGAGGCAGTTTTGGAAAAAATAAGTAATGGAGTATTGTTATTAGTTGCTTTCCCCAAAAAGCAATTGAATTGCTACCAGGAATGGTAACTTTCATGCTACTTTTTTAGAAAAATCTTAAAATGTGTGTCGTGTGTAGTGTTTTGTATCACAGGGTACTACTGTATGTACTACTTGAAGAGAAAAAATGCCATCTGTGCAATGGTAGACAAACACGGTTGTATTAAAAATGTCAAAGTCAAGTTGTGTGGCACTTGTTGAAAGAGAACCACTGTTCTAGATGTTAGTTATGTTAATGTCCCATTCTATACTGTCCGTCAATTAAAAGTCTTCCAGAGAGAGAAAGCTTTTTTTGTTTGCAAGGATGATGTCAAAATGAGACATCGGGGGAAATAGTTTTAGTTCACCGACTCATCAAATCAAACGTTATTTTTAAAGCACTTTTCATATGTAAAAGAAATGCAACACAAAGTGCTTTGCGGACTTCAAAACAATTCCCCATGACCCACCTCCCTCCATCATCAGACACACACTCACATTGTTGACTGCATGGCTGAGTACAGAGGAGCCAGGTGAAGAAACAAGAAAAAAAAATATTATGAAGATAAAATACAAACCCCGTTTCCATATGAGTTGGGAAATTGTGTTAGATGTAAATATAAACGGAATACAATGATTTGCAAATTCTTTTCAACCCATATTCAATTGAATGCACTACTAAGACAAGATATTTGATGTTCAAACTCATAAACTTTATTTTTTGTTTGCAAATAATAATTAACTTAGAATTTCCTGGCTGCAACACGTGCCAAAGTAGTTGGGAAAGGGCATGTTCACCACTGTGTTACATGGCCTTTCCTTTTAACAACACTCAGTAAACGTTTGGGAACTGAGGAGACACATTTTTGAAGCTTCTCAGGTGGAATTCTTTCCCATTCTTGCTTGATGTACAGCTTAAGTTGTTCAACAGTCCGGGGGTCTCCCTTGTGCTATTTTAGGCTTCATAATGCGCCACACATTTTCAATGGGAGACAGGTCTGGACTACAGGCAGGCCAGTCTAGTACCCGCACTCTTTTACTATGAAGCCACGTTGATGTAACACGTGGCTTGGCATTGTCTTACTGAAATAAGCAGGGGCGTCCATGGTAACGTTGCTTGGATGGCAGCATATGTTGCTCCA
The DNA here is from genome assembly GCF_033978785.1 of Entelurus aequoreus. Lineage (NCBI taxonomy): Eukaryota > Metazoa > Chordata > Actinopteri > Syngnathiformes > Syngnathidae > Entelurus > Entelurus aequoreus. The sequence continues at coordinate 20,016,552 of NC_084735.1, read as the reverse complement.
AAACCTGTATGTACCTTTCAGCATTAATGGCACCTTCACAGATGTGTAAGTTACCCATGTCTTGGGCACTAATACACCCCCATACCATCACAGATGCTGGCTTTTCAACTTTGCACCTATAACAATCCGGATGGTTCTTTTCCTCTTTGGTCCGGAGGACACGACGTCCACAGTTTCCAAAAAACAATTTGAAATGTGGACTCGTCAGACCACAGAACACTTTTCCAATTTGTATCAGTCCATCTTAGATGAGCTCAGGCCCAGCGAAGCCGACGGTGTTTCTGGGTGTTGTTGATAAACGGTTTTTGCCTTGCATAGGAGAGTTTTAACTTGCACTTACAGATGTAGCGACCAACTGTAGTTACTGACAGTGGGTTTCTGAAGTGTTCCTGAGCCCATGTGGTGATATCCTTTACACACTGATGTCGCTTGTTGATACAGTACAGCCTGAGGGATGGAAGGTCACGGGCTTAGCTGCTTACGTGCAGTGATTTCTCCAGATCCTCTGAACTCTTTGATGATATTACGGAGCGTAGATGGTGAAATCCCTAAATTCCTTGCAATAGCTGGTTGAGAAAGGTTTTTCTTAAACTGTACAACAACTTGCTCACGCATTTGTTGACAAAGTGGTGACCCTCGCCCCATCCTTGATTGTGGATGACTGAGCATTTCATAGAATCTACTTTTATACCCAATCATGGCACCCACCTGTTCCCAATTTGCCTGTTCACCTGTGGGATGTTCCAAATAAGTCTTTGATGAGCATTCCTCAACTTTATCAGTATTTATTGCCACCTTTCCCAACTTCTTTGTCACGTGTTGCTGGCATCAAATTCTAAAGTAAATGATTATTTGCAAAAATAATAATTTTTTTTATCAGTTTGAACATCAAATATGTTGTCTTTGTAGCATATTCAATTGAATATGGGTTGAAAATGATTTGCAAATCATTGTATTCCGTTTATATTTACATCTAACACAATTTCCCAACTCATATGGAAACGGGGTTTGTATATCTTCACAGTAAATCAGTGGCGGATGCTGGTCTCTCAATGAGGGGAAGCTCAATTTCGGCCTACATCGTAAAATGTGTTGGTTTATTCATACGTAAATTCTACCCTCCGTTCCTTTTTAAGAAAGTGATCTGTGACCCAGTCGTACCAAGAAGGAGTCTTTTCCAGGGATTTGACAAGTGTCCTCTCAATGGCCAGCAGAGCTAGGCTGCTTAAACGGCCTTGGCCCATGGTGTTGCGGGTGTAAGATTTGAGCCGCTTTAAACAGGAGAAGCTCCTCTCTACACCTGCAGATGTAGCTCCAATCTAACCACTAATGACAATAGTTTATACTCTTGTGTGCATTATAAATGTATATTTCTCGCTCAATAAAATCAATAAAACATTAAAAAGATCTGCCATTATGTGCAGCTCGCTACCTAGTTGAGCGTCCGGGCCGGCCGAGGCCAGCCCACTGCCCCGTAGACCCCCAGAGACGCTGAGCGTCCGATGGGCGGGACAAAGCCCAGCATTCATCCAATGACTCGTCTCGTTTCTCTGCAGTGTATGAACTCTGTGGACACAACACTATATATTTAACCACTTTTTTTTTTGACATTTTAGGGGAAGTTGAGCTTCCCTTGCAGTCTTAAAGCAATCACCACTGCAGTAAATATATAACAGAACCAAATAAAATCTAGCATGAATAATAAAAACAAGTATTAATGTGTTATGCCCATTTGATTGTAGACTCTTACTGACACTTTGTGGCGATAGGAAAGTACTACGCGTGATTTGTTTAGACACTTCCGGATTGACGATTTCAGGAAGTCAGTTTATGAGACAAATGAGAAGCAGACAAGTTGTGTTAGCCCTTACAAGCCTTGGAAAAGATAAGTCTGTAAGTAAACTGTTTAACTTGTTTATATACTTCAATATTAAGGGGGAATTAGTTCAATTTGATAGGAAGATGTTGATGGAAAAACGATTTTAATGGATGTTTTGAGGACATAAAATGGCTGCCAGTCATATATTTCCACCAGAGAAACATTTTCAACACTCAGAAGTATTGTTTGATGATAGTGTTGTATATTTGTGTAAAGCTAATATTTACATATTGTGTATTACATTTCAGTATGTTATTTGAATCACGTAGCTTATACATTTGTCATTGTGTGCATTTCAGTTTTACAAGTAAAGTGCAAGACAAAAGTAAAGATAAGTACAAGACTAAAGTAGTGTGCAAGATCAACAACAATAAAGAGCCTAAATGGATTAATTTGCTTTGGAACTTTATTGGAACGTATTGGATTGTTAGAGGTCTGCCAAGCTGTAAAACCTCAATACATATAGTGAGGGCAGAATGTAATGACTTCAATAAAATTAATAAATGTTAAATAAAAGCCAAATCAAAAAGAAGGACTTTAAATCTGCTCTTAAAAACATGTTGTTCCATAGTAAAAAGATGCCATTCTCTGACTTTGTATCCTGACATCATCATTAAAAAAGAAATAATAATTAGGAGACGAGTGCTGGAGGATCCCAGGATCTGCAAGGTTTTGTGGGATAAAAGCAAATCTGAAAGATAAGAAGGCCCAATACCATAAAACATTTATGAAACAAAGGAAGAAGAACTTTAAAATTGAACCTGAAACACAAAAAGATCCAATGTAGTGATTTTAAAACTGGTGTAATGTGGGCCCGCTTTCTGGTCTTCACTAGCGCATGTCCAGCTGAATTTTGTACTAATTGTAAAGATGCAATAACCTTTTAAAAGGACCAGAAATCAGGCATTACAATAGTCAATACGGCTTGTAATAAAATCATGCATTCACGTCTTTTTGTTGTTATGAGAGAGAATACAGCAAACTCTGGCTATGTTTTTAAGATGATAAAAATGTGTCTGGTGTCTTCAGGAGACATGGAAATATACACCTGTGTGAGGCGTGTATGAGAAAAGGCAAAAACAGTGTTACGCCTTAGCTAATTGCTGACCTTTAATGTGCCTCTTTAACATAATTAATGACACACCCTGTAGTGAATTGGTTGGTATGTCTGTTGTGTGTCTTATGGCCCGATACAGACCAGAGACACAACACATGTGTCTTTGCTGTTGGTTGTGTCAAACACGTTCACGCCGTTGTGTAACTCTCCTACTCCTAAACCACTGCACTCAAAACATTTGGCAAAACATGCAAACAGACTGGATTGCCTTTGCCATTATGTTATCAAAAAGGGAATCAGCCTTAGACAGATCATCCGATCATCATGCAGAAGTTGAGCGTCCGGGCCGGCCGAGGCCAGCCCACTGCCCCGTAGACCACCAGAGACGCTGAGCGTCCGATGGGCGGGACAAAGCCCAGCATTCATCCAATGACTCGTCTCGTTTTGCTGCAGTGTATGAACTCTGTGGACGGCCAGCGTCTACACTGTTTAAAGCACCGTGAAGCTGCGGGAATGAGAGAGAGGAAAGTCGCGTCGTTACCAGTGATAAGAAGCTGATTCTGAACAAAAGAGCGTGTTGTAGTGCATATTTAGTCAATAACATGTACACACAACACTATATATTTAACCACTTATTTTTTGACATTTTAGGGAAGCTGGGCTTCCCTTGCAGTCTTAGAGCAATCACCACTGCAGTAAATATACAATAGAACAAAATAAAATCTAGCATGAATTATAAAAACAAGTATTAATGTGTTATGCCCATTTGATTGTAGACTCTTACTGACACCTTGTGGCGATAGGAAAGTACTACGCGTGATTTGTTTAGACACTTCCGGGTTGACGATTTCAGGAAGTCAATTTATGAGACAAATGAGAAGCAGACAAGTTGTGTTAGCCCTTACAAGCCTTGGAAAAGATAAGTCTGTAAGTAAACTGTTTAACTTGTTTATATACTTCAATATTAAGGTGGAATCGGTTCAATTTGATAGTAAGATGTTGATGGAAACACGATTTTAATGGATGTTTTGAGGACATAAAATGGCTGCCAGTCATATTTACACCAACTAAATATTTTCAACACTTAGAAGTGTTGTTTGAGGATAGTGTTGTATATTTGTGTAAAGCTAATATTTACATATTGTGTATTACATTTCAGTATGTTATTTGAATCACGTAGCTTATACATTTGTCATTGTGTGCATTTCAGTTTTACAAGTAAAGTGCAAGACAAAAGTAAAGATAAGTACAAGACTAAAGTAGTGTGCAAGATCAACAACAATAAAGAGCCTAAATGGATTAATTTGCTTTGGAACTTTATTGGAACATCTTGGATTGTTAGAGGTCTGCCAAGCTGTAAAACCTTAATACATATAGTGAGGGCAGAATGTAATGACTTCAATAAAATTAATAAATGGTAAATAAAAGCCAAATCAAAAAGAAGGATTTTAAATCTGCTCTTAAAATCATGAAGTTGTTCCATAATGAAAAGATGCCATCCTCTGACTTTGTGTCCTGATATCATTAAAATAGAAATAATAATTAGGGGACGAGTGCTGGAGGATCCCAGGATCTGCAAGGTTTTGTGGGATAAAAGCAAATCTGAAAGATAAGAAGGCCCAATACCATAAAACATTTATGAAACAAAGGAAGAAGAACTTTAAAATTGATCCTGAAACACAAAGAGACTCAATCTAGTGATTTTAAAACTGGTGTAATGTGGGCCCGCTTTCTGGTCTTCACTAGCACATGTCCAGCTGAATTTTGTACTAACTGTAAAGATGCAATAACCTTTTAAAAGGACCAGAAATCAGGCATTACAATAGTCAATACGGCTTGTAATAAAATCATGCATTCACGTCTTTTTGTTGTTATGAGAGAGAATACAGCAAACTCTGGCTATGTTTTTAAGAAGGTAAAAATGTGTCTGGTGTCTTCAGGAGACATGGAAATGTACACTTGTGTGAGGCGTGTATGAGAAAAGGCAAAAACAGTGTCACGCCTTAGCTAATTGCTGACCTTTAATGTGCCTCTTTAACATAATTAATGACACACCCTGTAGTGAATTGGTTGGTATGTCTGTTGTGTGTCTTATGCCCCGATACAGACCAGAGACACAACACATGTGTCTTTGCTGTTGGTTGTGTCAAACACGTACACGCCGTTGTGTAACTCTCCTACTCCTAAACCGCTGCACTCAAAACATTTGGCAAAACATGCAAACAGACTGGATTGCCTTTGCTATTATGTTAGTGCTTGTTTTTTAGGCGGTAACTCAGTACACACCTTTTGTGGCCTGGCAAACACTGGAGTCTAAAATGTGAGCAAAACTGGTTAACAACCGTGGCAGAGGGGCACAAAATTAGACATTTGGGAAATACTTTTAGTTTACGTGTGGCATTTCATACATAAATGAAATGCCACACAAAGTGCTTTGCAGACTTAAAAACAATTCCCCGATGACCCACCTCCCTTCATGCCTGGACCAGGTCGTCACTAGACCACGGCCACCTGGATGCTGACACAAAGTCCCCCCACAAACATGGCCGATATAATCCCCGATGCAGAAGGTTCCCGAAACGTATGTTTCTTGTGTAGACGAAGCAGGGAGAACAACGTTTAACTACTTATCCACTCTTGTTGCTCACACGACACAATTGTCGTGTGCATAGCTCAGACTTACTTCCTGTTCCTGGCCAAAGGGCTTAGCCTTATGGGTAATGCAGTATACAAACATTCACTTCCCCGTTGGCATGTTTTTTTGTATTTATGTAATAGTTACCTAACCAGGGTAAGACAATTGAAAACACATTTTAATTTGTAATGCTGACCTTTCAAAAACGCAGCATTTACATGTTAGAGATGTTGAAGTGTGATGATAATCTCTCATCGCCTCTCATGTACAAACAAAAATTAGCTCTCAACAGTTCACAAATGCTCTTAACGTGCGGGGGTAAATGTGTTAGAACATAAATGAATGTTTAAACTTACTTCAAGTGTAAAACATACACAGAGAATGTCTGCAACTTCTGGACGACAGAGCAGACAGCAGACAATCAGGTTATTTTCTTTATGTTATTAGTTATAATTAAAACATTACAGTAATTGGACAATGATCTCTGAGAATGTAAAATTAAAAAAAAAACAAGAAGTCCTGAATGGACTCATTAATTGTTACTGACGCAATAACGCTAGAACTGCTGTCTGTGTTTTTCAGCAAAGTTAAGAAAAAAAATGATGGCTTATTCGGTGAAGAAATAATGCCCCCTAGTGGTCATGTGGCCCAAAGCAGCCACTTGGTTTGTGTTTTGCAGAAGTGTCCACATTTTTCTTACTGAGGGCCGAAGGATGCGGAGGACACTTTGTTACTGATATTTTCATACATTATAAAAATGTTCTTTAAAAAAAAAAAGTTTGATTATTAATCAAATAAAAAAGGCAGTTTAACTTTTTCTCTTTATATTATATGATTCAAATAATAAAAAAATATTTTAAAAAATTGCCATTATTGGTCTTTTATTTAAAAAGAAAACCACGCAATTGTCATATTTGAACAATTCAATTATTATTTTTTTTCTTTTTACTTTTTTTTTTTTTCCATGATGGCACGTGATACCCCGCCTCGCCTGCCTCCCCTGACTGCACGTCACTGTTGTGGATATATGTTTGTTTAATTAAAAAAATTAAAATCAGTAAGTAATGCGCAAGCGCAGTGGCACACATCGCCCATACCAGCCTGGATTTTACTCCGTATCGGATCGGAAAGAAAATCAGTGGCGGTATTTTAAAACACCACGTGTACAGAATGGCGAGTGTTCTGTATATTCGTCGAATGAAGACAAATAAAAAAATATTGTTTTACTTTATTTATCAAGTTATGGCGACGGCGTAGCTCCTCCTCCCAAGCGTGCACAACTTCCGGGTTGTTGCCACTCGCCTGCTTTGCGACAGCTGTCACGCCAATTTTGTTCCCATTAGAAAAACCTTCCTACCCCCATTTACTTCCGGGGTCATTTCCGCTTACGTCATTTCCTCTTACGTCTTTGACAGCAATCGATAGCACTTCGTTTGACTCTTTTTTATAATACAGCGTTAACAAAACGTCTGTATTAATCGGACAAGTATTAATCTGACAAATTAATTTGAGGATATTCCTGACTGCACATTTGACTCGTGGGCATATGCGGAAATTAATAACAGTGTACAATAAGTTAATTAATTATCAATCAACATTATTAAACTTTATTAAAACTAAATTTATTCGTTAAATTCAGTTTTTTTTTAGTTCTCTGTGTAAGTGAAGTAAATTAAAATGACATTTACGTGCACATATGTACCTCAGTGAAGTCAGATGACCCGTGGTCAGACAAACGACAGTATTTAGAATAAGAACATAATAATAAAGAAAAACCTTGTGTATTTCTTCAAGACTTTAAAATGAGGCAAAAAACTGCAATGTAAAATGTTTTTTTATTGTTTACAAATGTTTTGTTCCAAACATTGCGCGAGCTGCACCTAAAGAATGGGGAACACAGATAAAGGACAAAGCGTCAATTATAATCACAAGTGGTGGTCACCTCAGAAGTAGACATGTTATAGTGAAAAGCTCTTAAACCACATCAAGGTACAAACCAATAAAGGTTTTTAGATTATTATTTTTGAACCAGTTATTTTTCCCCCATCTTACATATTTCTCCAATCATTTTTTTTTATGGAGCAACATAGGTATGCTACAATTTATTCACTTTTGTGTCATGGCATACCAGTACTGTATTCAGTTAATCTTTGATGACGCAGTCGATGGCCTGGACTGAGTTTCTGGATACCCTAAAGACTGGCTGAAGAATGCCCTGCAATAGGCCGCTCACCTTGTCCGTCCAATAACAGAACCTCTGGCCATGCCTTTGGGGAAATTGAAGAAAAGCTCTTCAGATTACAGTTACTAATCCATCCATCCATCCATCCATCCATTTTCTACCGCTTGTCCCTCTTTGGGGTCGTGGGGGGTCGGTGTAGCCTATCTCAGCTGCATTCGGGCGGAAGGCAGGGTACGCCCTGGACAAGTCGCCACCTCATCGCAGGCAGTTACTAATCATGATAAACAATACATCAGATATTTCAAGAAGTTGTCCTACCCTTCAATGCCAAAGCGCTCCATTAGAAGGACACACCACCAACGCCGGATTGACTGCATGTCCAGCTAGAGCAGATATAACAATGAGTTCATTATTTTTACCTCTCAGAGCCGCTTATTTTGAAATCTTTTAAATATCTAAATCCTTACCACACTGTAGTGAAAAGTAGTGTCCGTACAGAGCCAGAGGGAGTACTAAAAATAGAAAATGGTAATTTTTCTGAGCACATGTAATAATGGTGTAATGAAAAAAATATTTCTCTACTTTGTAATAATCTACTAAATTGATGAAAAGAGCCGTCAACATCAATACTGGAAATGTGATAAATAGGAATATCTCTGGAAGCAATAATTGCAACCAAATATTTTTGTAATTTGATACTGTGTTTCACATCATTGTGGGGGAAGTTTAACCTACTCTTCTTCTTTAAAAATGCTCAACTTACCATGAGCATGAAAACACCACAGTCATTCCCCGAGGTCTGGCGTGGGATCTCCTGGTAATACACATTAGCACCATGAAAATGTATACAGCCTTTGGGTTTACTACAAGACATTTATATTTTATAGAGTAAACCTATTACCTGCATGTCTTTTCCAGTGAGCTCACTCCAGCTTCCTGGGATGATGTGCTGCGCAATGCTCCTGCAGTAAAAAAGCCAAATGTGAATAAAATAAAATGCAATAAGCCACTTGGCACATTAAAACATGAAGACAAATTGTAAATAAACAAGTGAAAATTCTATTAGAACACTGCCAAAGCATGAACAAAATCACGTTTCACCAGTACTGGTCCATGACTCTGTGGTTGGGGACCCCTGTTGCACACCACTGGAACATGGCCAGAATGGGAACATAGCCGAAAGAAGAACATGTCTAAAACATGAGCATAGCGGGGAAGGGAAAGATGACTAGAACAGAACCATAGCCAAAACCAGAACATGGCTGGAACAAAAAGTGGCCAAAATGGAACTGTGGCCAGGATTATTATAAAGGGACCTAAAGATGGATCTGTACACCTCATCACCAAAACCAGATGGCCAAAGGGCAAACTGAGAGTCCAGCAAGAGAATTTCTCTCTTTGCCGGCCTCAACACCTATAATGGTCAATTCAGAAAGAGGCATAAATAATGTAATTGCACAAGAATTATAAGATATCTCCAGTATTTTTCTTTTCAACACTTACACAGAGAAGGTAATGCTCTGGCCCGTTGTGCTTGCTCCACGCTGGGAAGAGGAGTGCATCCTTTAGATGTGCATCCCTCTGTAGTAAACATTTATGAATATTTTAGAAAGAAATTTCAGATTAGTGTAGCTATTATCATTCAAATTTCATTGTAATCACTGGAAGGCTTGACATTGGATCGACGTCTTTGTGCTTCCACGTTGGTACAATATACATGTTGGCAATGAAGACATCTTTGCCCTGGAACAGTTTTGAATCCAAAAACATGAGGATATGTGAGGTTTTATATTAACCATTGAATCAGATTTTTTTATGACAAAAAGCAGCCTCTGTTGTGCAGCTCTAAGAAATCATACATGTCTCTGAGCAGCTTCCTGAACCAGCTGGAGGCAAGCATTTCCAATCTGTCATCACATTACAGATGTAACAAAGTTATACATATCCATGGAATAAGCAGTCAAGTGAAACAAACATAACAGTTACGGTACTGACCGTGGAGTCCATGTCTCTGAGACCAAAACTCTTCTCGGGTTAAACACACCCCTCCCTCTTTAACGATCAGCTCCATAGCTGGACGATCGCAGGCCAAAACATACTCGAGCTGTTCATGAGAAAATTTTACATTACTCGACTTGAAGATAACCATGGCCACTTCACAAAGCAATAAATGTATATATTTTTAATATATACTGGCTCCAATGTCAAAATTTTACTCAATTTGAAACCTGCTCACCAGTTGTTTCTGGTCGGGGTGCAGCTCCTTTTTCCAGGGTGATGTGGGGCCAGCAGATGTATGGTCCGTGAAACAGTGACACTGGACATGTGTCAATCATACAAATAGTTAGAAAGCTACATGTATGGACACATAAACACTTTTTTTCTGAAAAAGTATAAATAGGCATATTATGATACAGGGGAGGGATATTAAGATCTCTGAACAAAAATGCCTGTAAACAGCATTCAGTTTGACATACTCGGGCGCAGAGGTTTCAGTGATGCATACGGGGTCATCATATGCTTGGGCTTTCCATCCAGGGTCTCCAGCCTAACCATATTGTTTGGAAGAACCTCCATAACTCTGTAACATCAAGGGAATGAGTCCTGGCTTGGTCATCACCAATATGACAATCATGAAACATTTTACCAGTAACGTTGTGGTTAGAATTCAACATTGCATTCAAGCATGTGAGTACATTCAGACTGAATTACAATCCTAGAGTACAATAGTCAAAGACCACCATTTAGTTACCTCTTTCTTAAATAATCGGTCAGAGTGAGACAATATCTGTTCCCCTTAGACGACTTTTTCACAGGTCCAAAGAGGTCCACACCTAGAGCATGAATTCCAGTTCTCAGTTTAGCAAATATTTGAATTTAGACTGCATGAGTTTTTGTATAGTTGTGCGTGAAAAGGTGAGGGATGTGTGAATAAACCCACTCACCAACCATGTACCAAGGTGATACGACCTTGATGGGCTTCAGCTCAGGCGCCTCGGTCTTTCATTTTTCAAAGCGCTGGCAGTCAGGACATGTGCGCACCTAAAAGCAATAATAAAGGGAAACATATTGTAGATATGATTTGATTCCACAACACTTTGCGACCTACTACTAACTACTAACCTGAGTGTTTCAACTAAAAATAAAAATTAAAAGCAAATATCTTCCTTCTAGGAGCTTGCTTACCCAATCCAATGTGTCCTTTGTGATGGACCGCCAATAAAACCGGGGAGCAATCTTCGCTTGCATCCTCCGTGGTCCAAAATGGCCTGCATGGGCTTCGGTTAACACAGCCACTTTCTCCTCCTCTGTCCAAATGACCCTTCTGTTCCCATGGTACAGGACCTCTTCTACACAGGACAACAGCACACACAATATTGTAGTGAAATGGTTTCAACAATAATGTTGATTTAAAGTACAGACATTTAACATTATTATATATTAATTAATATTAGTGAAATGGTTTCAACAATAATGTTGATTTAAAGTAGTACAGACATTTAACAGTATTATATATTAATTAATATTAGTGAAATGGTTTCAACAATAATGTTGATTTAAAGTACAGACATTTAACATTATTATATATTAATTAATATTAGTGAAATGGTTTCAACAATAATGTTGATTTAAAGTAGTACAGACATTTAACAGTATTATATATTAATTAATATTTTTTGCACGTTACCACGAAGACAGAAGTTCCCAGCAGCGGCCCGAACACTCCGCTTGAAATGTTTCGAAGCATGCTGGTGTTTGACATAAGTCCCCTGGGAAAGATAAAGACGAATATCATTCAGTGACACCACCATTTTCAGGAGATTTGGATATCGATTCTATCGATCGCTGTCAATGACGTAAGAGGAAATGACTATATTATAAAAAAAAATAAAAAAAACCAGCGACGGGCAGTAAGAGGAAATGACGTACGTAAGAGGAAATGACGTAAGCGGAAATTACCCCGGAAGTAAATTGGGCCTAAAAGGTTTTTGTAATGGGAAGAAAATTGGCGTGACACAGCCACTGTACAAGAGTCTCGATAATAGTTGGCGCACGATAAATATAGGTGTTGAAATATGTTGAATTCACTCCAAATACGAAGGGTAGTGTTGTAGTGTTTGGCACTTAAATCGGCTAACAGGGAAGTGTTGACTGACCGGCGTTAGCTAGCCTCCTGCTAGCTAGCATGTTGCCTTTCCAACAACGTCAGATAATAACATTCACTACTTTGTTTTAAGATTTATTTTTAAAGCACCATGGCCGGGTTGCGATGTCGTAAAGTAGATACTTCAGGGGATGGCAAAGAGGAGAACGAGCCCACACAAACCGACGGTAAGTATGGCTTTTAGCTAACAAGAGTTGTTTACTGTTAGCCTCTGCTATCTTATAGATCAGTGTTTTTCAACTAGTGTGCCGTGAGATGATCTAATTTCACCTATTTGGGTTAAAAGTATGTTTTGCAAACCAGTAATTATAGTCTGCAAATGATGTGCTGTCTAGAGCTCGGCAGAGTAACCGTGTAATACTCTTCCATTTCAGTAGGTGGCAGCCTGTAGCTAATTGCTTTGTAGATGTCGGAAACAGCGGTATGCAGGGTGCAGGTAAAAAGGTATCTAATGCTTAAACCAAAAATAAACGAAAGGTGAGTGCCCCTAAGAAAAGGCATCGAAGCTTAGGGAAGACTATGCAGAACGAAACTAAAACTGAACTGGCTGCAAAGTAAATAAAAACAGAACGCTGGACGACAGCAAAGACTTACTGTGGAGCAAAGACGGCGTCCACAATGTACATCCGAACATGACGTGACAATCAACAATGTCCCCACAAAGAATGATAAAAACAACTAAAACTCAACACAACTAAGTCAGTCTAGCCTACTCAGTGGCCTAGTGGTTAGAGTGTCCGCCCTGTAGGTTGTGAGTTCAAACCCCGGCCGAGTCATACCAAAGACTATAAAAATGGGACCCGTTGCCTCCCTGCTTGACACTCAGCATCAAGGGTTGGAATTGGGGGTTAAATCACCAAAAATTATTCCCGGGCGCGGCACCGCTGCTGCCCACTGCTCCCCTCACCTCCCAGGGGGTGATCAAGGGGATGGGTCAAATGCAGAGGACAAACTTCACCACACCTAGTGTGTGTGTGACAATCATTGGTACTTGATTGCTGAAACAAAGCAGATGCGGGAAATATCGCTCAAAGGAAGACATGAAACTGCCACAGGAAAATACCAAAAAACAGGAAAAGCCACCAAAATAGGAGCGCAAGACAAGAACTAAAACACTACACACAGGAAAACAGCAAAAAAGTCAAAATAAGTCAGGGTGCGATGTGACAAGTGGTGACAGTACACCTACTTTGAGACAAGAGCTATATTGATACATGCTTGGTTATGGTTTAAAGTTATATCCAACAATTGCGACAACGACTTTTTACTGCCAACTGAGTTTTGTTTTTTAATGTCTGCTGGTGGTGTGCCTCCTTTTTTGCGTTGAAAAAATGTGCCTTGGCTCGAAAAAGGTTGAAAAACACTGTTATAGATAGTCCAGGGGTGTCCAAAGTGTGGCTTGGGGGCCATTTGTAGCCTGCAGCTCATTTTTAACGGCCCTGCACAAGATAAAATACTAATAAGAAAAGAAAAAAAAGTGAAATAAAATGGCAAACAAATGTAACAATATTGATTGTTTTTTTCTTAATACATGGGATTCCTTTAGCGAAGGATAATGGGTAATTTGGGTGTCATAACCTTGTTTATTCGCCTGCGGCAGCTTATTCGCCTGCAGCATCCATCCATCCATTTTCTACCACTTGTCCCTTTTGAGGTCGCGGGTGGTGCTGGAGCCTATCTCAGCTGCATTCGGGCGGTAGGCTGGGTACACCCTGGACAAGTCGCCACCTCAAAGTAGGGCCAACACAGTTAGACAACATTCACACTCGTATTCACACACTAGGGACTATTTAGTGTCGCCAATCAACCTATCCCCAGGTGCATGTCTTTGGAGGTGGGAGGAAGCCAGAGTACCCACAAGCAGTGACAGGGAGAACATGCAAACTCCTCACAGAAAGATCCCGAGCCCGGGATTGCACTCAGGACCTTCGTATTGTGAGGCACATGCACTAACCCCTGTGCCACCGTGCTTCACCTGCAGCGGTTTTCTTAATATATTTCGTACTTTTGCTTCGACAATGGCGTCAACTTCGGGAAATTTGAAAGAGAACGTGAAAGTTTCCTTACAGACAGACGTCAGATGGGGTTTGCAAAGCCAGGTATTTACAGAAATTGAAGGATATTGACGATAAAGATCCGTATGAGATGGGAAAAGGCGAATGGACTACTGATTTGGAATCTTACCCTATCGTCAACTATTTGGTGAACAATGTAAGTGCCTACACTCTGGATAAGCTCAAGGGCTACAAGTCGCTCGAAGCGTACAATTACTATGTGTGTGGATGGGTACAGGAAATTAATCTGGCTACAAAGGAAGAAAAATGTGTGCTCATCGCTCGTGATGTTACCCAGTCTGGGTGGGTAACATCATAAAGGTCTGCTCTTTTTCCTAATATTTATAAACAACAACTGTGTAAGACTAAAACACATTCAATCACATTATTCAATTACATTATAACAGCCCTTATTGACGTTATTGTCGAAGCAAAAGTACGAAAAATATTTAGAAAACTGCCTCGGGCGGATCAACAAAGTTATGACACACAAGATGCCGGCTGCCGCAAGTTTACCCATAATCCTTCGCTAACAAAAACCCATGTATAGAGAGCCGTGCTTGGTTAAAAGTGTTTGCATAAACGCTTCACTAAGTTTTGACACACAAGATGGCGGACGTCATCGGATGACGTCATCGGGAACCTATCTATAGCAGTCAGTAAGGATGTCAAGGTATGAACATTTCTTACCACGGTTATTGTTACCGAAATTATCACTGTTATCATTATTATCGCAATATTTTTAAATGTGCTAAAATGTTTTATTAACTACTTATCTTGAAAAAAATTTTAAACAACATAACACATTTTAAATGTATGTATGCACCTCAAGTAGAAAATTGAATGTGCTCATGAAAGCAACACAAGCATTATAAACAAAGTAATATGGCAGAAACAAAATAATACTATAAATAAATAGAAATAAATGTAAAAATTGTGCAAGATGGCAACTTATGGACATACGACGTAACTGCACTTTTTCAGCCTAAAATTGTCTTTTTAAAAATTCCATCCATTCATCCACCCATTTTCTACCGCAAAATTGATTCTTAAAAAAAAAGAAGTATTTTTTAGTTGCTTTTTGAAAATTATGAATCGATTTAGAATTTGGTTGAACAACAATCTCGATTCAGATGTGAATCTTTTTTCTTGTGCACCCCAATTATATGACCTTTTTTTAACACTTTTATGAGTGGGGCCTTTTTGGATCCCCAATAATTTTAGTGGGATTCTTATTTTAATCTGCCATCACTCAAAAAATAGTAATGAATTAAAATATTTTTATCCATGAATTATTGACTTATTTAAGGCTCCAATTATTTCACATCAAATATTCCACTTTGAACATTTTTTTGTGGAAAATATTGCATATTTTGTGTTTTTGCCATACAAAATAGGGTTTTGACAAAAAGGGCAAAACAATATCTTTATAGATAGCCATTCAAGCATTGAATAAAAAAATGTACATATTGTATTGGTTCTGAAAATGAAACATTTCAAAATGTCCCCCGCATGCATTGATTTTTCAGTTTGGACACCCCTTCTCTAGTCCATCCAACGAGTTGGGAGTCCGGAAACTTGTTAAACTCTTCGCTCCCTCTCTCTCTGTCTTTCACATCCATCCAATCCATTTAGATGTTAAAGGAGAAGAAGAGGAAGAGTTGAAAGATGACGACGACGACGAAAAAAAACCGGAGGATTCGACCAAGGCTGTGTCAACTGTGAGGAAACCAAAGACTTCTGCTAGTACGTTTGCACGTCAGTCATTTGCAACACCTCTATATTCAACATCAACATGATATGAGCCAGTACTTAAGTATCAAAAGTCCTATCTTCACTTGGAGTGAATGCATACTAACTGTAGATACACTTTGTCCTTAACCTTACAACAGCCATAGAAACTAATAATTCATAGATGATTTATACATTTTCAATCATACTCATTGAGCCAGACGAGCATTGGCAGGACAAGTAAACTCCACATAGCGAATCATTGCAACGGAGATCCAAAACCGAACTGTGAGTCTTTGTGTTTGCATACACGCTCCGCTTAGTTTTGACACACAAGTTGGCAGACGTCATCGGATGACGTAATCGGAAACCTATTTGTTGTTATTTTTGTGCAAAATTGGTCAGACGTGCGTCGTGTGGTGTTGCAGAAACCGCACAAATTCAAGACAAGGAACCACAAAGTACTACGGTATTCCTAAGGTCATTGTAAAGCAGGCAAAAGAAACTAAGCGGCTGTCGACGGCAAGGCGCAACCTGTGGCTGGCTAGAATCAGTGAAGCTGGATTTACTCCTGCTGCAGCAAAATGACACTATAAAGTTTGCTCTGATCATTTTGTAACATGGAATGTGCGTTGAATGATGTTGTTTTACTTGTCGATGATAAAGGCTTTTGTAATGTAATGGAATAATGTGATTGAATGTGTTTATTAGTCTTACACAGTTGTTGTTTATTAATATTCGGAAAAAGAGCAGACTTTTATGATGTTACCCACCCAGACTGGGTAACATCACGAGCGATGAGCACACATTTATCTTCCTTTATAGCCAGATTGTTTGTTCATGTATAGATGTATTTATAGTCAAAATATTAATTAAGATTATTTTTTATCAATATTGAAATCACGATTATTAATCCTGATAATTACTTATGTTAGGTAAAACAGTGTTTGGGTTGGGTGTGAACGCAATGCCATCATGTAATTTGTAATATCTATTAAAAAAGCTATAGTTAAACGTTATCCATATGTTTAAAGACAATTATTTGTTTTTGTTCATTAATAGTATCAACCTGTCAGCTTTTTCTCATTACACGATTCCTTTATCTCTATTTTTACATTTTGATAGAGAGAGATCTTTTTTTAAAAGTTATATACATTAACATGCACTAATGTATGTACATGTGTATGCTGTATCGGGACAGATACATTAAGAGTTTGAGCAGGAATCTGTCGTATTGGTATTAATTATACACCATTAAACATTAACAAAATGCTATGTTACATGAATCGTTTTTAAAGTAATAACTTTGTAATGAAAAAAACAAGTAATTTAACACAACATAGTGTTTACTTTTTGATATCCATATAAAACACAAAGCAGTTTGGCTAATGAAGATGAAGTCTAATAAACAAGCTTTGTTCTTCTCCAACAACACCATGTGGTTCAGTGCAACAGTTTGGCCAACAAAAATAAACAGGAGCGATACCTCCCACTTCTAATACACAATCTTTGTGCCTCACTGACAACAGCTTGCGTTCATCAAATATTTTTCTCCTCCAAGGTATACTTTTAGTGTGGGACAAATGCGGTTGTCTCCAATATTGTTCACACCTGTCGTCATCTAATAACAGCAGTGTGCTCTTAAACGCACGCCGAGACTCAGTGGAAGTCGAAGCGGGTGAAAGGAAGCAATCGGCTCCGTTTACTCGAAGGGAACATCTCCAGAAATAAGTCTGTGTAGTTGCCGGCATGTTTTCTTGAGCTTAACAGCACTAGTGCTCATAGGCTGACGCTGCGTCATTTCAGTTTCCAGGAAGTGAGCAGTGTTGCCTAAAATGCATTAATAAATGAAGTTTTTTCGGTAATTAAAAATTTAAACCATATTATTAACCGCCTGGAATTCTACCACGGTTTATCATTATACCATTTACCGTTACATCCCTAGTAGTCAGTGCTCAAAAACATAACAATGAATCCAAATCAATGTTGTCATGAATTATTGACCTAATTAAGGCTCCAAAATTCCACTTTGAAATATTTTTGGGGGCAGAATATTGCTTTCCATATAAAAATATGTTTTCTTTGAGCAAAAGTGCATAAAAGAAACATGAAAAAATAGTATTGTATGTATATATATATATATATATATATATATATATATATATATATATATATATATATATATATATATATATATATATATATATATATATATATATATATATATATATATATACACAGTATATATTAAATATACATTAGTATAGTAGTAATGGTTTAAATGAAAATGTTTCAAAACATGTTACAGGTTAGAAAAGCTCCTTCTGGTTGCATGGACACAGCCTAAAAATGTCTGTTTAAAAATTCCATCCATCCACCCATTTTCTACCGCAAAATTGATTCTTAAAAAAAAAGAAAAAAATGTTTTATTTTATTTCTTTTTTTTGTCGCTTTTTGAAAATTATGAATCGATCTAGAATTTAGATGAACAACAATCTCGATTCAGATTCAAATTTTTTTGTGCACTACAATTATGTGACCTTTTTTTTTTTACACTTTTATGAGTGGGGCCTTTGTGGATCACCAAGAATTTTAGTGGGATTTTTTTTTTAATCTATCATCGCTCAAAAAATAATAATTAATTAAAATAATTTTTTCCATGAATTATTGACCTATTTAAGGCTCCAATTTTTCCACTTTAAACATTTTGTTGTGAAAAATACTGCATATTTGGTGTTTTTGCCAAAAAAAAAACGGTTTTGACAGAAAGGGCAACACAAATATTTTTTTATAGATAAATAGCCATTCAAGCATTGAATTAAAAAAATTGTACTTATTGTATTGGTTCTGAAAATGAAACATTTCAAAATGTCCCCCGCATGCATTGATTTTTCAGTTTGGACACCGTTTCTCTAATCCAGCCAATGAGTCGGGATTCGGGAAACTTGTTAAACTCTTCGCTCCCTCTCTCTCTGTCTTTCACATCCATCCAATCCATTTAGATGTTAAAGGAGAAGAAGAGGAAGAATTGAAAGATGACGACGACGAAAAAAAAACGGAGGCTTCGACCAAGCCTGTGTTGACTGTGAGGAAACGAAAGACATCTGCTAGTACGTTTGCACGTCAGACATTTACAATTATTATTTGCTTATTCAACATCAACATGATTTGAGCCAGTACTTAAGTATCAAAACTCATATCTTCAGTTGGAGTGAATGCATACTAACTGTAGATACACTTTGTCCTTAACCTTACAACAGCCATGGAAACTAATAATTCATAGATGATTTATACATTTTCAATCATACTCATTGACCCAGACAAGCATTGGCAGGACATGTAAACTCCACATAGCGAATCATTGCAACGGAGATCCAAAATCGAACTGTGAGGAATTTTTGATTAATTTAACTTTTTATTTACTGTCTCCAGTGAGTGTATTCCAGCGTGTGCTGAGGAATATCTTTGGATGCCTGGCGGCGGTGGCGTGCGGCATGCTGTACGCCATCTACCTCTCGGCCTTCCACGAGAGGAAGTTCTGGTTTTCCACGAGACAGGTGAGTGACAGCCGCTCTCTTCCCATGCCACGTCCTCACGTGTTGTCTCTCAGGAGCTGGAGCGGGAAATCACCTTCCAAGGAGGCAGCGGCGTTTACTATTACTACTACAAGCACATGCTGGCGGCAACGTCTTTCGAAAAAGGTCATCCTTTTCCTTCCCGGTGAATACAAAACGAGGAGGTCAACAGACCTGATGGTGCTGTTTTGTGCGGAACAGGCTTCTACGAGCTGATGACTGACGACGGCACGCTTGCAGGACAAACCATCAACGCTGTGGAGCGTCTGTCTCTGTATCCCGAAATGATCACAAGCTACCTTTTCAGACTTGTAGGCAGCCAGGTCAGTATCATGGAGATCGTTCAGAACGTTGACTGATGCTTTGTCGACTAAGGGCGTACTCATGTGAGGCCAATCGGACCGTGTCATGGCCCACTTAATACAGAAAGCACGGAACTGATCCACGTCAAAGCATGTCACACTTTTCCTCATTTGGCAAAATTAGATGAGGAGGGCATGCAATGCACATGTGCAACGTCACTGAGTCATAGCGTGACTGTAAGTTACTGTAAGTTCTCAATGACAACCTTAATCACATAATTCATGATAGAGATCGACTGATGTGTTTTTTTCAGGGCCAATACCAATTGTTAGTAGTCGATGAGGCCGATAATTGATATTTAAGCCTATATTCATCTGCAGTGAACGTTTTTTAAACATGAATATTTTAAGTCAGTAAACGGCTGGACAAGGCTTTAAGTTGTTGAGTTTTTTTTAATTTTAGGAAACCTGTGACCAGTAGCGACATGATTATTTCTGCGGCGGTAATGTTGCAGACAGACAACTATTTTTACCGACCAGTAGCAACTCGAGATGTCCGATAATGGCTTTTTTGCCGATTACTGATATTCCGATATTGTCCAACTCTTAATTACCAATTCCGATATCAACCGATACCGATATATACAGTCGTGGAATTAACACATCGTTATGCCTAATTTTGTTGTGATGCCCCGCTGGATGCATTAAACAATGTAACAAGGTTTTCCAAAATAAATCAACTTAAGTTATGGGAAAAAAATGCCAACATGGCACTGCCATATTTATTATTGAAGTCACAAAGTGCATTATTTTTTTTAACATGCCTCAAAACAGCAGCTTGGAATTTGGGACACGCTCTCCCTGAGAGAGCATGAGGAGGTTGAGGTGGGTGGGGTTGGGGGGGCGGGTTGAGGGGGTCGGGGGGGTAGCGGGGGCGGGTATATTGTAGCATTCCGGAAGAGTTAGTGCTGCAAGGGGTTCTGGGTATTTGTTCTGTTGTGTTTATGTTGTATTACGGTGTGGATGTTCTACCGAAATGTGTTTGTCATTCTTGTTTGGTTCACAGTGTGGCTCATATTTGTAACAGTGTTAAAGTTGTTTATACGGCCACCCTCAGTGTGACTTGTATGGCTGTTGACCAAGTATGCATTGCATTCACTTGTGTATGCGAAAAGCCGTAGATATTATGTGATTGGGCCGGCACGCAAAGGCAGTGCCTTTAAGGTTTATTGGCGCCCTGTACTTCTCCCTACGTCCGTGTACCACTCCGTACAGCGGCGTTTTAAAAAGTCATTCATTTTACTTTTTGAAACCAATACCGATAATTTCCGATTATTACATTTTAAAGCATTTATCGGACATCTCTAGTAGCAACATAATGTTTTCTGCGGCGGTAATGTTGCAGACAGACATTTCTTTTTACCAGTTCAAATCGCTGTACAGACAGGTCGAAATAACTAATCCCAGACCAAGCCATCAAGCCACTGTGCCTACATTTAACTCACCACAGAAGAGGCTACACAGTTTAAACCAATCAGAAACCACGTAAGGCGGGTCTTGGCGTTTTTTCTTTCTCACGCATAAGCTGTACGTTGTTTCTGATTGGTTTTAATTGTGTGGCGTCTTTCGTACACGGATCTGAATACTCAGATTGAAATACAAACAAACCAATTAGTGCATACACGCGCGAATTGGATTACACACGCACAGATTGAGATACATGGCGGCATGGCGTAGTGGGTAGAGCGCCCGTGTCAGAAACCTGAGGGTTGCAGGTTCGCTCCCCGCCTCTTACCATGCCGTTGTGTCCTTGGGCAGGACACTTCACCCTTGCCCCCGGTGCCGCTCACACCGGTGAATGAATGTTGAATGAATGATAGGTGGTGGTCGGAGGGGCCGTAGGCGCAAATTGGCAGCCACGCTTCCGTCAGTCTACCCCAGGGCAGCTGTGGCTACGAAAGTAGCTTACCACCACCAGGTGTGAATGAATGATGGGTTTTTAACATGTAAAGCGACTTTGGGTACTTAGAAAAGCGCTATACAAATCCCAGGTATTATTATGTTTGCAAATAATTTTGCTACAATAATACTTCTATCTTAGAGTGGTACGCCCTGACTTAGACTTGGATGTTCCTCTGTTCATGCAGGATTCGATGGAACCCATCTTATTCTACGTGGCCTTGCTGTTCGCCCTCCAGGCGGTGTACGCCACGGCGCTCTTCGTGTGCAGCTGGGTAATGAGCGGCACCTGGGTGGCCGGCGTGCTGGCGGTGGCCTGGTATGTCATCAGCAGGTCAGTCCTGTTCATGGTAAGATGTGGAGGTTTGATATATGAACGTGACGGGAGCGCGTGTCCATGCCGCTTAGAACCGACGTCACCAGAGTGGACCAGGCGGTTCCTCTGCGGGAACACTGGGCTCTGCCGTTCTACTCCTGTCAGGTGGCGGCGCTGACCGGCTTCCTGTGCCACAACATCCGCTCAACCGCTGAGGTGGGACTTTGAGAAATGCACCTTCGGACTTAAGTGACGGCTGACAGACGTCTTCCTTCCAGATGTGGTGCTATCTGACCATGAGCGCCACCACCTTCTCCTTCCTGCTGCTATGGGAACACAGCCACTACGTGCTCTTCGTCCAAGCCGTCTCGCTCTTTCTACTCGACTCATTCGACCTAGTGCCGCCTCGTAAGGTGAGCACGCATTTTTTAATTTTTCCCCTGGTGCACCATTCACCTTCTCTCCCTTCTTTGGCAGATGTCCGACATTCACAAAGTCTACATCAGCTCCTTGCTGCTGGCCTACTTATTTCGCTTTCACAACACGTCGTTGCTCGCCTCGCCTCTGCTCAGCCTCCTGATTGGCTCCGTGCTTGTGAGGTACCTCCAGGTAGTGTAGCTGGCCCCCATCAGCTCACCTTTATCGCCTTTTATCCAGAATAGCATAATCCAGGGGTGTCTAAAGTGCGGCCTGCGGGTAATTTTCATTGTTTTTTATTGGCCACCTGCATATTCTTAAAATATAATACTTCTTTATTAACCCTTGGGGATTCCCCAAATGTGGTTAATGTTATAGGCCCGGGGACCCAAAAGGGTTTCAGCCATAAAAGTCTGAAAAGTAAGTCATATATTTTTTTTTTTTACTTTCAAGATCTATCCACCCATACAAAGTTTTTTTAATGTTTTTTTGTTTTTTCTTTAATGCTAGGGGTGTCAAACTCGTTTTCACTGAGGGCCGCATCGCAGTAATGGCTGCCCTCAGGAAACCGCTTGTAACATTAAATAATACGACTATAAAGGATTGATCAAGCTATAATTACCCAATTGTCTATGCATTTACCGTACATATATTTTTTTACATACATCGTAAAAAAAACTTTTTAGATTTTACGGTAAAGAAACTGGCCAGAATTTCACCGTAAAATTTACGGGGGTTTTATAGAATAGTAAAGTAAATGGAGAAATTTTAAATATGGCATGGTTAAAAAGTGGTATACGACTGTTTTTTATTTTTACAGTTTTTTTGGTAAAATCTACTGTGATTTCTAGGGATGTATACTGAGTATCCGTATTTTTTTGTTCCAGCTGACTGATGTAATTATGACACGCTGTCACAGTTCAGCTGCCACTGCTACACATTGAAATCAGCTTGGAATAATGACAAATAAGGAAGCAACACCATACAAAAGTTTTGTAAAAACAATATTTCCTTCTCAAAAGTCACGCTTGCTGTGTCAGTTTGAAGTGAACGCACTTTACTCAGGAGGAAACACCACCGTGTTTTATTTACCTTTTCTACAGACTCATTAATTCACAGGCCAATATGAATCCACTCAAAAAAGTATACAATTGAGGTAATATAATAATCCATAATGTTGCTTTAAAGCAAGATAGCATCCACTGTGACTGACAGGTCTCTGGTTGCCGAATGACATCACTTCATTGCGCCGTGTTTGCGTGTCATCAAAACACATCTGGTTTAAATGTTTTTCAGTTTGTTTTCTCTCTTGACAACAAACTGGACGATCGAGAATTTTACATTTGCTCAATGAGTCTTTTTATTTATATATTATATAATACACACACACACACACATACATCGGTAACTGTCAACACTCGATATGGCTTCCGGTCCATCACTCAAATACGTCTGTGTGCATCATAAACACAAGTAACAATTCCTATGTTACAAACTGCACACCCACACAACATGTTAATTGATTGTATTGATTTGCATGACATATTTGGTATGATATATCATGTAAAAATGTGCTCTGCACCTACATGCCATATATCAGGGGTCCTCAAGTACAAATCTTGAAGGTCCACAAATGTTATTTTGAAACAGGCTGGGTCCGTTTATTATCGGTCAAGCTTATATAGTAGCAGGAGGTAGGTAGTAGTTTAACATTTTCTTAAAATTAACAAAAATAAAATAAATATCCAATAAAATACATGAAAGATTTTCTTTGAAACAAAAATAAATAAGAACTTAAATAAAACTTTCAGTTTTAACAAAAAATAAATACTTTTAAACACAACCCTCCTATCCCTGGTAAACAAATGACCTCAACAGATCTCATTCATGTGCCACTGCAAATATAACTAGACAACTGTGTGCCTGCAGCGAAAGGTTCCATGCATGTGGCATGAGAGCTGTATGACCCAGGTGGTAACAGCCTATCAGCGCGTCGTTGTGATAGAGATGACAACCCATACTCTGATTGGCTGATTCCGCAGCTAATCAGAGCGGCGTTCTCTCGCTCTCACTCCGTCTCTCTCTCTTCCTCTCTCTGAGGGAGAGCGAGAGAGAGAGACGGAGTGAGTGAGACGCGGAGAAGTGTAAACGAAACGTGGAGATATTTGACTAAAAACAACAAAGAACGTTGACTTGCGCTAGCGATGACTCAAAGATAAATACAATTATTATATTTTTTTATAATAATTATAATTATTTAAAAAAATATATATATATATATTTAAATATATATATATATATATATATATATATATATTTATTTATTTTTTTACTATAATTCGTGCTGGGTCCGGACGGACACGTCGCTGGGTCCGGACATGGACCGCGGTCCGCCTGTTGAGGATCACTGCCATATATAAATATTATTTACGGCTGAGTGTAATTGTAATGAATAGAAACACAGTGATGGATCTGTGTGGTCTTTACAAGAAGATGACATAACTGCATTTCACCTTACACTGCACACACAGTTGACTTCTTTAAAACTTAAAAAAACAGGTGTTGATAAAAGACTTCCCTGCCCTGAGATGTTACAGTACATCATGTTGGAGGTGTTATCCTTATGGCTTAATTTGTGCTAATATAAATGTTAGTTAAAATGCATTTTTTCACATATTTATTTCCACAATCATTAAGGAATATTGATTGGGGACAGCGTGGCGAAGTTGGTAGAGTGGCCGTGCCAGCAATCGGAAGGTTGCTGGTTACTGGGGTTCAATCCCCACCTTCTACCATCCTAGTCACGTCCGTTGTGTCCTTGGGCAAGACACTTCACCCTTGCTCCTGATGGCTGCTGGTTAGCGCCTTGCATGGCAGCTCCCGCCATCAGTGTGTGAATGTGTGTGTGAATGGGGGAATGTGGAAATACTGTCAAAGCGCTTTGAGTACCTTGAAGGTAGAAAAGCGCTATACAAGTATAACCCATTTATCATTTATTTATAAGGGTATCACACTGATAAAATCTTAACAATATACATACTTTGCCATTTCTACAGTGTAACATTTGAATAATAGCTTGTTTTGAAATTATAAGCTAAGCAGATATTTAGGTATTAATTCTTATTTAATTATTTTTTGAATGTATGATAGTATTATATCATAATATTTGTTGTATTTTTAGATAATATTGCAGTTGAGAAGATAAGCAGTTGCATGTAGTACATGTATTTTTTGCCTGTCAAAAGGGAAAGAACAAATACATTTAGTCCATCCATCCATTTTCTACCGCTTGTCCCTTTCGGGATTGCGGGGGGGCGCTGGAGCCTATCTAAGCTGCATTCGGGCGGAAGGCGGGGTACACCCTGGACAAGTTGCCACCTCATCACAGGGCCAACACAGATAGACAGACAACATTCACACTCACATTCACACACTAGGGCCAATTTAGTGTTGCCAATCAACCTATCCCCAGGTGCATGTCTTCGGAGGTGGGAGGAAGCCAGAGTACCCGGAGGGAACCTTTAGTCATTAAAGATAAAATACCTTTGACGCATATTATTTCCAATCTTTTGCGGGCTACATAAAATGATGTGGCGCGCCAGATCTGGCCCCTGGGCCTTAAATTCGACACCTGTGTTTTATGCCTTTTTTGTCAAAGTAAAAAAAGGCCACAAACCATGCAATATTTTCCCATAAAAAAATGTCCACGTCAAATATTTCATGTGAAGTGATTGGAGCCTTAAATAGGTCAATAATTCATAATAACATTGCTTTTGATTCTAAATTACGCTTCGGGATTCCCCAGGAGGAAGTCGCAAATGTTGCTCTGGAGAGGGAAGTCTGGGGGTCTTTGCTGGAGCTGCTGTCCCCGCGACCCGATTCCGGATAAGCGGTTGAAGATGGATGGATGGATGGATTAGTTGTATTAAAAATCCACATAGTAGTTCCCTTCTCCCTCGAGGGTCCTACTGATAAATGTGTTATATTAAGTCCTATATTAATTTATACTTTCAACACTTACATTTCTAGATCAACTTCATTATCTGTTGTTATTAAGTTTTTATTATCTATTTGTTTTTGTATGTTTTATACCCTTTTTGTTAAAGAAACACCATTGTTATCTTTGGCAAAAACACAAACTATCCAATATTTTCCCCATAAAAATTCAAATGTCAAATAATTGAAGTGAAGTGATTGGAGCCTTAATAGGTCAATAATTCATAACCACGTTGAGTTTGATTTTTGAGCATTCACTGTATTTTTGTCACCTATAACACATAGTGAATATGTTTTCTTCTCTCACACCCACTGGAAGAAGTTTGGACACCCCTGGTATAAACAATCTGCCCTATAACTTTGTAGTTCTCCCTTGGTGTGTTTTGCGCCCCTTAGCGGTGTCAATGTGAGGTACAGCATTCCAAGTGCTTTCTCTCCTGTGATTTTGCAGCAAAAAATGAAGAAGGGCCCTCTTTTGGCCAGAGTAATGAAGCTCTTCCTTCACTTCCACCTGGTCTTCTCCACCGGCATCACCTTCAATTATCTGATCAAGGTAGTACTTCAAGATAAGCTGTGGGATTCCGATGACTTGATTGCAATCTGTTTTCTTTTATTTGCAGAAAGTGCTACCTGGAAGTGATGGTGAATTCATCTTGAAGTTCCTGGAAGTGAAATTTGGGCTCAACACAACAACGTAAATGACAGACTGTGTTTTTGGGGATGATGACGTGTTCTGATGTTCTGCTGTGCTTCTCTGCCAGCGACTTTGTGACAAACCTCCTCCTATGCCAAGAAAGCCTGCAATTTCCTGGCCAGGAGTTGTTCCTGCGCCTCACGCAGGCCTCTGTCCTTCCTTTCTATCTGCTGGTCCTGACCGTGTGCCTGCTGTCCACAGTGGAGACCATTTATAGAAGACTCAGGTCAGTCTAATTCATTTTTGACTGTTCCTAAGGCGCCAACCTTCACTACGCCGTCTTGCTTCTCCCTTTCTAAACCCTCCTGCGTAGCGTGATGTGTACTTTTACACACAAAGGTTTTGTAAATGTTTATTTACATACATTAATTGTTTCCAAACGGTGCCTTAGATGCAGCAGTAAATTGGCTGATCAAACAAAACAGCGGAAGCTGGCTCTCCAATCAGCTAGACAGACTTAACTCCACGGTGACGTTTTGGGGAATTTACGAAACTGAAACAGTACGAAAAGAATGCCTTCGCAAGTTAGTAATACTTAATACAGACACTTGTAAAGGCATATTAGCTAATGCTAACAACGCTAGGTTCATTACATTACGATAGCACGTACCGATATGCATGAAAACACTCCTACAGACATCACCCATGGGACGGTTTAGTAAGTATAAATAGTTTGTTATATTGTAAAACGAACAAACGTTTGTTTGTAGTGATCAATGAAGAATGGGACGGTCCTTTTACTTTCGGTTTAAAGCTCTAAAAAGAAGGGTACCGCAGCGCCTGCAGTGAGCAAACTCATCCAAAAGATGAGAACATCACAAATAAAAAACATTTTCAATATCTTTGCTTCCTTTTTTAATTTTTTTAAACTATTAGCATTATGGCTGTCAGCAAAGAAAAATCCATGAATTAGCTGCACCGTTTTATAAGCCGCAGGATTCAAAGCGTAGTAGCGGTTTAGAATTTACAATATGTCTCATCAGCCCACTTTCACAAAAGCCTTCTCCTCTAAATTCAGGTCCATATTTACATTAAAGTGACAGTTGTAACACATCAAATAGTTCCTCTCCTATAACATTCGCCATCTCTCTTCAATTTCCCGTGTTCACAAGGGACGGATGTTTTATAGTCGCAACAAATAATCAATTAAATCAATTAATAAATCAATCGGCTCTTTGCACTTCGGCACTTGGCGATCACTTCAGCAGCATTGTTGTTGCTTTTTTGTTGCTAATTGATATCCATTTAAAAAATATATATACCGTATCTTTCGGACTATAAGTCGCTCCGGAGTATAAGTCGCAACGGCTGAAAATGCATAATAAAGAAGGAAAAAAACATATTTAAGTCGCACTGGAGTATAAGTCGCATTTTTGGGGGAAATGTATTTGATAAAACCCAACACCAAGAATAGACATTTAAAAGGCAATTTAAAATAAATAAAGAATAGTGAACAACAGGCTGAATAAGTGTACGTTATATCAGTGGTCCCCAACCTTTTTGTAGCTGCGGACCGGTCAACGCTTGAAAATTTGTCCCACGGACCGGTGGGGGGGGGGGTATTTTAAAAAAAAATATATATATATATTTTTTTAACATATAAAAACATATAAAAATATATATATTTTTTTTTTAAACATAAATAAATACAATCATGTGTGCTTACGGACTGTATCCCTGAAGACTGTATTGATCTATATTGATATATAATGTATATATTGTGTTTTTTATGTTGATTTTATTAAAAAAAAAAAAAAAAAAAAAACTTTTTTTTTTTTAATTTCTTGTGCGGCCCGGTACCAATCGGTCCGCGGCCCGGTGGTTGGGGACCACTGCGTTATATGACGCATAAATAACCAACTGAGAATGTGCCTGGTATATTAACGTAACATATTATGGTAAGAGTCATTCAAATAACTATAACATATAGAACATGCTATACGTTTACCAAACAATCTGTCACTCCTAATCGCTAAATCCCATGAAATCTTATACGTCTAGTCCAGGGGTCGGCAACCCAAAATGTTGAAGGAGCCATATTGGACCAAAAATACAAAAACAAATCTGTCTGGAGCCGCAAAAAATTAAAAGCCATATTACATGCAGATAGTGTGTCATGAGATATAAATTTAATTAAGAGGATTTAAAGGAAACTAAATTACCTCAAATATACCTACAAATGAGGCATAATGATGCAATATGTACATCCAGCTAGCCTAAATAGCATGTTAGCATCGATTAGCTTGCAGTCATGCAGTGACCAAATATGTCTGATTAGCACTCCACACAAGTCACTAACATCAACAAAACTCACCTTTGTGCATTCATGCACAACGTTAAAAGTTTGGTGGAAAAAAATGAGACAGAAAAAGAAGTGGCACAAAACACGTCCTGGAAAGTCGGAGAAAGTTATACATGTAAACAAACTACGGTGAGTTCAAGGACTGCCAAAATTAGTAGGACAAAACGACGCTTGCCAAATACTCGAATCAGTGAAGCATGTTTGATATAAACAGTGTGCTTTATAACAATTAGAGAGGTTTGTGTCATGTTTGTCCTCCTACAGAAACCATATTAACACAAAAAAAAAATGTTTTCCCCTCATCTTTTTCCATTTTTCATACATTTTTGCAAAAGCTCCAGAGAGCCACTAGGGAGGCGCTAAAGAGCCGCGTGAGGCTCTAGAGCCGCGGGTTGCCGACCCCCGGTCTAGTCTCTTACGTGAATGAGCTAAATAATATTATTCGATATTTTACGGTAATCTGTTAATAATTTCACACATAAGTCGCTCCTCAGTATAAGTCGCACCCCCGGCCAAACTATGAAAAAAAACTGCGACTTATAGTCCGAAAAATACGGTGTTTAAGGTTGGGTTTTGGTGGAACAGTAAATACTCATGTTTAAAAAAATAAATAAAAATGTGTGTTATTAATCGTGATTACAATATCAATCAAAAATAATCATGATTATTATTTTTTTCCATAACTGCCCAAGCCCTACTATATGGGTGGTATTTCATGTTTAGAGGACTCTAATAAAGTTCAAAACATTGACTGTCGTGAATAATTTGTTTATGCTCGAACTATGACAATATTTGTTTTATTAATAATAATCTTACTTCATGAAAGTTTGTTTATCACGGACAAGCTTGGTCAGCTGTGATAAACGAGGGACTGCTGTGGCTCATTTAGTGAACTTTCTGGGATCATAAAAGGACGACGACGGCGTAGTGACCCCGCAGGAATATATTTTTATACCGTATTTTTCGGACTATAAGTCGCAGTTTTTTTCATAGTTTGGCCGGGGGTGCGACTTATACTCAGGAGCGACTTATGTGTGAAATTATTAACACATTAGCGTAAAATATCAAATAATATTATTTATCTCATTCACGTAAGAGACTAGACGTATAAGATTTCATGGGATTTAGCGATTAGGAGTGACAGATTGTTTGGTAAACGTATAGCATGTTCTTTATGTTAGTTATTTGAATGACTCTTACCATAATATGTTACGTTAACATACCAGGCACGTTCTCAGTTGGTTATTTATGCCTCATATAACATACACTTATTCAGCCTGTTGTTCACTATTCTTTTTTTTTTTTAAATTGCCTTTCAAATGTCTATTCTTGGTGTTGGCTTTTATCAAATACATTTCCCCCAAAAATGCGACTTATACTCCAGTGCGACTTATATATATTTTTTTTTCTTCTTTATTATGCATTTTCGGCCGGTGCGATTTATACTCCGGAGTGACTTATACTCCGAAAAATACGGTAAGTGATGGTGTGACACACTTCTCTTCCTCGACGCAGTGGTCAGACGATGCGAAGCAACCTAAAGCTGGAAGACATGCGCGTTGGAGAGCGTCCCGAGGTGGTCTATCACGTTTTCCACACGGTCCTTTTCGGAGGCCTGACGATGCTCTTCGACGGGTGAGTGATAAATGTTCCTCGGATATACCCCCCACGCCCTCCTCGCTTCAAGTGTGCCCTCTCTTCTCACGCAGGATGAAGTACGTGTGGACGCCGTACGTCTGCATGTTCACCGCGTTCGGCGTGTGCTCTCCTGGCCTCTGGATGACCGTCTTCAGGTGGCTTAAGGTCAAGTCCATCCACCCTGTCGTGCTGGTGAGCGAGCGCAGTCACTTTCTTGACAGCGCAGCACCGTGTTTGCATTTTGCTCTGCTTGCTTGCAGTCGTTAATCCTGAGCACGGCCGTTCCGACCATCATCGGCTTCAGTCTGTGGAGAGAGGTAAGACTCTGGTTCGTCTTCCATTCCCTTCCGATACATTTTTAACACCTGCGTCCTTTTTTCCGTGCTGCAGTACTGCCCCCGCGTCCTGGCCGAGTTATCCGACCTGCCGGAGTTCTATGATCCAGATACCGCAGAGATGATCCGCTGGATCAGGCAAGTCGTCCCACATGTGTGTATGAAAGTCTCAATGGCGGCCACAAACATCTCCCATCTGTCTTCAGGACTCAAGTTCCGGCGGCTGCTGTGTTTGCAGGAAGCCCTCAGCTGCTGGGAGCGGTCAAGCTGGGTTCTGGTTCGGCTGTAACCAGCTTACCGCTTCACTCGGACATGGACTTGCTGAGGAGGAGCGAGGACGTGAGTGCGGGGCCTGGCCCGTTGTATAAACACTAGGGGTGTCAAAAAAATACATTTCCGAATGTTTTGCGATTTTTATTCATAACCATTCTTAATCGATTAAAAAAAAATCTAATATGATAATAAAATACTAGAGATGTCCGATAATATCGGGCTGCTGATGTTATCGGCCGATAAATGCTTTAAAATGTAATATCGGAAATTATCGGTATCGGTTTCAAAAAGTAAAATGTATGACTTTTTAAAACGCAGCTGTACGGAGTGGTACACGGACGTAGGGAGAAGTACAGAGCGCCAATAAACCTTAAAGGCACTGCCTTTGCGTGCCGGCCCAATCACATAATATCTACGGCTTTTCACACACACAAGCGAATGCAACGCATACTTGGTCAACAGGTCACACTGAGGGTGGCCGTATAAACAACTTTAACACTGTTACAAATATGCACCACACTGTGAACCCACACCAAACAAGAATGACAAACACATTTCGGGAGAACATCCGCACCGTAACACAACAGAACAAATACTCAGAACCCCTTGCAGCACTAACTCTTCTGGGACGCTACAATATACACCCCCCGCTACCCCCCCTGGACTTTGTGTCCCTGCAGACCTACCAGGTGTACGCCATGAGATCCGCAGAGGACGTCTACAAGATCCTGACCTCGCACAAGACAAACTACGTGATCGTGGAGGAGTCCATTTGTAACGAGCTCAGTTCAAACAAGGGCTGTCGCATCAAAGACCTGCTGGACGTCGCCAATGGCCACGTGAGTCCATTTTTATAACACACGGGTCCATTCGCGTCTCAAAATGTGTTTTGCGTGTCCCTCCTCGCAGGTGATATACGACAAAGGGGAGACGTACGCCTTCTCTAAGCACAGACGCTTCTGCCAAGAGATCAAGATGAACAACTCGCCCTACACCAACTACTTCACGCGCGTCTTCAGGAACCGCTCCTACCACGTCTACAAAGTCAACACGGTCATCTCCTTCCAGTCCTGACAGGAGGGTTTGCTGTTCACCGTGACTTTGTATGGACCTTCACGCATATGCTGTAATAATCACTGTTCTGTATGTCATTTCTGCCCAAACATGGACTTACTGTACTTCTAAATGCAGTACCTGTTACAATTACCCATGTGTTCATGATGTCACAATAAGGCGACAATGAAGTATTGTTTCCATCTTTCCCTAAAGCGGGTGTGTCAATAATGCCATTATCATTTTTAAAAAAAACTTAATATGAGGGGGAAAAAATTAAATCTTTACGCTAACATGTTTTTTTTCTATATAACTTCTAAGCATATTGGATTAGTCTAAGCCTTTGCATCCTACTGTATGTGCTCTTCAGTTAGTACAACACCAACAAGCTTAGTACTCGCATTGTGTCGCTTTTGTTGACTTTTCAGCCAGCTGAACGATTCGATTCCTTGGTTGTCTGAGCCGTGCCTCAATAAAGCAGGGTTCCGTTTGAGGCTGTTGCTGACATTTTGCCTTCAAAGTAGCGCCTCTCGGTCCTTATGCCTTATGTTCTAATTGTGTTGTTTTGTTTGTGTTATAAACTGACTTTCTGACCACTGAGCCCTAATATTTGTCTGCGTCTGTGTGTGAGACAACATGTTTATTTGTGACGGACCCCACATTAAGTTGTGTTGTAGCAAGCTAGCTATCTTTTTTTTTTTTTAATTAAAAAGCTGGATATTTATGACTTGCAACATATGGAGGTTAAGTTGTCTTTTTTTGTTCACTGAAATTTTTGCATTTGGATTTTGTGAAAATAATTGTTTTGACATCAAGTTATGCTGACAATTGAAGTAAAATGTGTTTCAGTAAGAAATTAAATGCAGAAATAATTGTCATAATATTTGTGTCACGTGACTGCAAACTTAACACATCATTGGCTGGTTCCGAGACAGGAACGCTTGCTTCCGTCTTAATTTACCGGAAGTGGGTCTTGTTTGATTGATTGAAGATTTTATTAGTAGATTGCACAGTACAGTGCATATTCCGTACAATTGACCACTAAATGGTAACACCCTAATAAGTTTTTCAACTTGTTTAAGTCGGGGTCCACGTAAATCAATTCATGGTAAGTTGGTGAGTTTACAACCAACGACTATTTCTGCACTGAATTTTAAAACACTGTATTTTAACTGAATTGTTAAACGGTAATTATGCTCACATTTATGAATTTATGTTTACAAAACTCCTCTCTGAGCTGCCACCTTACCGTGGTAGAGGAGTTTGCGTGTCCCAATGATCCTAGGAGCTATGTTGTCCGGGGGCTTTATTCCCCCTGGTAGGGTCTCCCAAGACAAACTGGTCCTAGGTGAGGGATCAGACAAAGAGCAGCTCGAAGACCTCAATGAAAAATAAAACCTATGGACCCAGATTTCCCTCGCCCGGACGCGGGTCACCGGGGCCCCCCTCTGGAGCCAGGCCCGGAGGTGGGGCACGATGGCGAGCGCCTGGTGGCCGGGCCTGTCCCCATGGGGCCCGGCCGGGCACAGCCCGAAGAGGCAACGTGGGTTCCCCCTCCAATGGGCTCACCACCCATAGCAGGGGTCATAGAGGTCGGGTGCGATGTGAGCTGGGCGGCAGCCGAAGGCAGGGCACTTGGCGGTCCGATCCTCGGCTACAGAAGCTAGCTCTTGGGACGTGGAACGTCACCTCGCTGGGGGGGAAGGAGCCTGAGCTAGTGCGCGAGGTGGAGAAGTTCCAACTAGACATAGTCGGACTCACTTCGACGCACAGCAAGGGCTCTGGAACCAGTTCTCTCGAGAGGGGCTGGACTCTCTTCTACTCTGGCGTTGCCGGCAGTGAGAGGCGACGGGCTGGGGTGGCAATTCTTGTTGCCCCCCCGGCTCAGAGCCTGCATGTTGGAGTTCAACCCGGTGGACGAGAGGGTAGCTTCCCTCCGCCTTCGGGTGGGGGAACGGGTCCTGACTGGTTTGCGCTTACGCGCCAAACCGCAGCTCAGAGTACCCACCCTTTTTGGATTCACTCGGGGGAGTACTTGAGAGTGCTCCCCCGGGTGATTCCCTCGTTCTATTGGGGGACTTCAATGCTCATGTTGGCAGCGACAGTGAAACCTGGAGAGGCGTGATTGGGAAGAATGGTTGCCCGGATCTGAACCCGAGCGGTGTTTTGTTATTGGACTTTTGTGCCCGTCACAGATTGTCCATAACGAACACCATGTTCAAACATAAGGGTGTCCATATGTGCACTTGGCACCAGGACACCCTAGGCCGCAGTTCCATGATCGACTTTGTAGTTGTGTCGTCGGATTTGCGGCCTCATGTTTTGGACACTCGGGTGAAGAGAGGGGCGGAGCTTTCTACCGATCACCACCTGGTGGTGAGTTGGCTGCGATGGTGGGGGAGGATGCCGGACAGACCTGGCAGGCCCAAACGCATTGTGAGGGTTTGCTGGGAACGTCTGGCAGAGTCTCCTGTCAGAGAGAGTTTCAATTCCCACCTCCGGAAGAACTTTGAACATGTCACGAGGGAGGTGCTGGACATTGAGTCCGAATGAACCATGTTCCGCACCTCTATTGTCGAGGCGGCTGATTGGAGCTGTGGCCGCAAGGTAGTTGGTGCCTGTCGTGGCGGTAATCCTAGAACCCGTTGGTGGACACCGGCGGTGAGGGATGCCATCAAGCTAAAGAAGGAGTCCTATCGGGTTCTTTTGGCTCATAGGACTCCTGAGGCAGCGGACAGGTACCGACAGGCCAAGCGGTGTGCGGCTTCGGCGGTCGCGGAGGCAAAAACTCGGACATGGGAGGAGTTCGGGGAAGCCATGGAAAACGACTTCCGGACGGCTTCGAAGCGATTCTGGACCACCATCCGCCGCCTCAGGAAGGGGAAGCAGTGCACTATCAACACCGTGTATAGTGAGGATGGTGTTCTGCTGACCTCGACTGCGGATGTTGTGGATCGGTGGAGGGGAATACTTCGAAGACCTCCTCAATCCCACCAACACGTCTTCCTATGAGGAAGTAGTGACTGGGGAATCTGTGGTGGGCTCTCCTATTTCTAGGGCTGAGGTTGCTGAGGTAGTTAAAAAGCTCCTCTGTGGCAAGGCCCCGGGGGTGGATGAGAACCGCCCGGAGTTCCTTAAGGCTCTGGATGCTGTGGGGCTGTCTTGGTTGACAAGACTCTGCAGCATCGCATGGACATCGGGGGCGGTACCTCTGGATTGGCAGACCGGGGTGGTGGTTCCTCTCTTTAAGAAGGGGAACCGGAGGGTGGGTTCTAACTATCGTGGGATCACACTCCTCAGCCTTCCCGGTAAGGTCTATTCAGGTGTGCTGGAGAGGAGGCTACGCCGGATAGTCGAACCTCGGATTCAGGAGGAACAGTGTGGTTTTCGTCCTGGTCGTGGAACTGTGGACCAGCTCTATACTCCCGGCAGGGTCCTTGAGGGTGCATGGGAGTTTGCCCAACCAGTCTACATGTGTTTTGTGGACTTGGAGAAGGCATTCGACCGTGTCCCTCGGGAAGTCCTGTGGGGAGTGCTCAGAGAGTATGGGGTATCGGACTGTCTGATTGTGGCGGTCCGCTCCCTGTGTGATCAGTGCCAGAGTTTGGTCCGCATTGCCGGCAGTAAGTCGGACACGTCTCCAGTGAGAGTTGGACTCCGCCAAGGCTGCCCTTTGTCACCGATTCTGTTCATAACTTTTATGGACAGAATTTCTAGGCGCAGTCAAGGCGTTGAGGGGATCTGGTTTGGTGGCTGCAGGATTAGGTCTCTGCTTTTTGCAGATGATGTGGTCCTGATGGCTTCATCTGGCCAGGATCTTCAGCTCTCGCTGGATCGGTTCGCAGCTGAGTGTGAAGCGACTGGGATGAGAATCAGCACCTCCAAGTCCGAATCCATGGTTCTCGCCCGGAAAAGGGTGGAGTGCCATCTCCGGGTTGCGGGGGAGACCCTGCCCCAAGTGGAGGAGTTCAAGTAACTCGGAGTCTTGTTCACGAGTGAGGGAGGAGTGGATCGTGAGATCGACAGGCGGATCGGTGCGGCGTCTTCGGTAATGCGGACGCTGTATCGATCCGTTGTGGTGAAGAAGGAGCTGAGCCGGAAGGCAAAGCTCTCAATTTACCGGTCGATCTACTTTCCCATCCTCACCTATGGTCATGAGCTTTGGGTTATGACCGAAAGGACAAGATCACGGGTACAAGCGGCCGAAATGAGTTTCCTCCGCCGGGTGGCGGGGCTCTCCCTTAGAGATAGGGTGAGAAGCTCTGCCATCCGGGGGGAGCTCAAAGTAAAACCGCTCCTCCTCCACATCGAGAGGAGCCAGATGAGGTGGTTCGGGCATCTGGTCAGGATGCCACCCGAACGCCTCCCTAGGGAGGTGTTTAGGGCACGTCCGACCGGTAGGAGGCCACGAGGAAGACCCAGGACACGTTGGGAAGACTATGTCTCCCGGCTGGCCTGAGAACGCCTCGGGATCCCCCGGGAGGAGCTGGACGAAGTGGCTGGGGAGAGGGAAGTCTGGGCTTCCCTGCTTAAGCTGCTGCCCCCGCGAACCGACCTCGGATAAGCGGAAGAAGATGGATGGATGGATGGATGGATGGATGGATGGATGGATGGATGTTTACAAAATTCAAATGCGAAAACATTCAGTGTTAAAAAAGCTTTCATATTAAAGACACAAATTGAACTCCATACAACACAACTACAAATGTGTCCCATTTTGGAGTGTTTTCACTCGCCCCAAAAAAAATTAATTTTACGGAGACACGTTTTTTTACACCGACATAAAACAACTGTTTTAATACACGACGTGTATATATATATAAAAAAGTAAAATCGTTACCGTATAAATATGCGTAAACGCAACGCAGTTTGTAACTTCCTGATGACGAACCACAACCGGAAGTGAGCGAAGGGGATGGCGAAGCGCAGAATGAATTATGTGAGAAACAGCAGTCCGTGTTGCTCTCCCTGCTTCCTGGGGTCAATTTTTAGATATTTATACAATTTTTTATTCTGCTAGATCATTGTTTATCCACTAAGGTAAGCCAATTCGTCCATAGTTTGTGAGCTCGCTAGAAAATGAAGTGTAAGGAAAACACGCCAGAGGTAGAGAGGTGCGCTTGATTTAAAAATATCGGTTGCTGTGTACTGTCTTAGCAATGCTGTGCGCGCACCTCCATTGACCACATAAACAAAGCCCCGCCCAGTTGGGCCGCAGTGGACACTTAAACAACCGTACTTGCGCCAAACTCCACATTGGTTTTGAGATAAATTGCATCTTTTTTAATGTACACCCTCACCTTATAAATCAATAGTGTCCAAATTGCAGCTCGGGGCCTGTTTGCAGTCCGCAGATTGTTAAAAATAAAAATGTATTATTTATTATCAATGAGGTACGTTATTAGATATTACACACGTTTGCGTCGTCATTTATTCCATAACTTAGCACATAGCATATTATAGCGTTACTAGGAGTGATGCCAGCTTCCCAGCATGCTTTGCAGCACCTTTTTAGTCAATAATTGTTCAAACTATGTGTTTATCGCTGAACTATGTTATTGTCGATTATTGATATTATTATTTTTACAACGCTTTAAAGGACTTGATGTTGCCTTCTATTACTAATGAAAAGCAGTACTAAGGGTTGTCAAAAGTAGTTTAGTTTATTATTTCTTCGGTCAGTGGTCAACAATTTAAACAAAAAGTTTTACATAAACAAACAGTTGTACATTCATAAATTGAAAATGTTGCAGACCGACAGGGTTTAGGCTGAAGTTGAACACTTATTGCGCCTAACCCCTATAAACAATGTCAAATACAGGATGAGCTTCCTAAAAATATGAAATTTCCTTTGCACAACATATTATAAATACACCTTGTACACAACATAAGGACTGTTCAATTATATACACAGTAAAGACATGTGAAATATCCTTGTACACGTGTTAGTTAAACTTTTGTACCAATTATATACTATATACAAACAATTATACATCCATTATTATTTATATCCCACATTTAGTTTGTAATTAACAATAATCATAGTATTAACTACTGTGTTGATTCAAGAGTGATATATTTTTCCAAGACATTGGTCTTAAAGTGTTTCTTAAATGTGTGAATGGAACTGGAACATTTTAAGGAATCATCCAAACTGTTCCACAGATGAACCCCCCTGACAGAAACACATCTACTTTTTAAGCTTGTTCTTGTGTTTGCTTTCTGAAAGACAGCTGAGCCTCTGAGGTCATAGGGACTCTTGTACCTATATAGTATACATATATAAGTACCGATACTTCAGTACCAAGTTGATACCAACAAGCAAAGGATACAACGATACCTGTGTACCTGTGTTTAGCCTATTTGACGTAACCTGTATAATAACCAAGCTGTAGCGACATTGTTATTGTAAGAGCAAATACTGAGGAACTTTTTTCTAGCGTACTCTGTCAGGTTCAAACACTGATGACATCTATTAAACAGACAAGAAGCAAGGAATCATGCAAAAGACAAAGTTACATTTTGCTCAATTGAGGAGGATTTTTTAGGCTGTACTCTAGTTACAGATCCAAACTACGCTCTAAAGTCCAGCCCACGTGCTTCCTCTATTTATTTGGGAGGTCCCTGGTTACATCACTGAAGCTGTCGCTGAAGGAAGGGGGTAATCTCGACAGCTCCAGTTAGACACAATATATGACTATTAATTTCATTTCATTTCATTTTTATTTATCTCCTTCATTGATGTGCATCTTTGATCGATAGACAATTATACCACGATTATTCAATTATACAGTAACACACCAATGCCTGAGAAGGAGCAGGATGAAGAAAAATCTTATATTTTCCTGCCCCCTTCAACATAATACGTAGTCTTACTTAATTATATCATATAAACCAACAATTACATCCAAATATAACGAAAACAAACAAAAAAACACAAGTGCAAAACTTCATGAAGTACAAACCGAACAAAAAAACCAAAAGAAGTAATATACACCTCACGGGATGATACAAAACAAATACAAAACCAGGAAAAAAATAAGTAAAATAATAAATATAAAGCAAAATGTAAACACTTATGGCTGTCCATATGATTTTATTGTTCTGTTTTTATATATTTTTTTCAATTGGAATATATTTTTACAATCTTTTATCTCATTGTAAAGAGAATTCCATAGTTTAACCCCCACCACTGATATACACATTTGTTTTAAAGTTGTCCTTGAATACTGATGTTGGAAATGACCTTTTCTTCTATGCTCTTCATTCTCACAAGTGATGACAAACATTTTTTGTAAATTTGCTGGTAATGTTTTACTTTTAGCCTTAAACATGACACATAATGTCTGTAACTTTACTAGCTCCTGCAATTTCAATAAACCCGAATTAATAAATAATATGTTAGTGTGTTCTAAGTAATCTACTTTATGAATAATCCTTATAGCTCTTTTCTATTAATGAAATGCAAATGTGTTGACTCTCGTGATATCGCCCTGTCTCTGCTTTGTCTGGGTCAAGGCACTCGATGTACGGCCTTGGCAGTCAGCAGGCCGATTCTGGAAACAAACACTGTTACGAGACTGGCTTTGCACAGATAGAAAAAGTACAACTTCAGCACAATTGATAATAACTATAGCAACGGCCCTTAAGCATAAGAGTTGTGTGATAATATATACATAATTATTCTAACAACTCACCCATTGGCGTGCCAGCTACGGCGAGGGACAAGCTAGCTTTTGCATCAGCACCCAAATCACGTTTGAATTTGTAATGCCAAACACAACGCGATACGACACCAATCTGTGCTGACTGAAAAAACAGTATCTGTAAAGTGTTGGCCCACATTTCATGTTTTGTTTGTACACTGCTAGCTTGACAGCATATGTACTGTAGTTGTAATAACATGCATGATTTGCTGCGTGAATCATGATCAATATTAAAGTGATTAATTAGTTATCTGTTTCGTCCAGCTGGCAGGGGAAGATTTGTTCCTGTTTATTTTGGGTAAGCATGCCATTTATGTCGGCATAGCTTGGCTCCAAGTTCCTCATTTACTCTCTCGGCTTCCGTCTGCTCCAACGTTTCAACCTTCCTCTGTGCTCGCTTCCAGAGGCAGTTGTTCATCCTCTGTATATTTAGCTTCAAAAAGATCAGGTTGTGAATCCTCATTTGTCAAAAATGAGTCATCTCCGTTGTCTGTTACCCAGTGTGCCATGATTAGAAAACACTTGCGGAAGTAGGAACACACATTTGTTGTCAGACGTACGCCGCTATGGAAACGGAAATAAATGCATTGAAGAAATTAGTCCTGGCAATGCTTAAAATGACCAAAACACTGTAAATATTGTACATATTACATATTCTTGTGAACTTGTCTGTTACTACATTATATATAGACTTTCAGTTACAGGTGGGAATCTTTGGGCACCTCACGATTCGATCACTATTACGATTCAGGAGCTACAATCGATTATTGAAGAAATTAGTCCTGGCAATGCTTAAAATGACCAAAACACTGTAAATATTGTACATATTACATATTGTTGTGAACTTGTCT
This sequence comes from Entelurus aequoreus, assembly GCF_033978785.1. NCBI lineage: Eukaryota > Metazoa > Chordata > Actinopteri > Syngnathiformes > Syngnathidae > Entelurus > Entelurus aequoreus. The sequence continues at coordinate 19,975,432 of NC_084735.1, read as the reverse complement.
GTTACTACATTATATATAGACTTTCAGTTACAGGTGGAAATCTTTGGGCACCTCACGATTCGATCACTATTACGATTCAGGAGCTACAATCGATTATTGATGCATCTTTAATTTATGTATATTGATGCAGTTTTACATTTTTGTTTTATTTCACTAAATAAGCGTTTATCACTGGCAACTTTTTATCAATTTATCAAATGAATGGAAATGTGTATAAAACTGGAACATAAGTGTCTAAAATAAAAGATCTGGTGGGATCTCTCGGTGAGGTGGCTCCCTGTAGTCAGCCAAATTTTAAAACTGTCTGCATTACTTTATTTACAATAAATAAAACGATTATCAACGTTTACCAATTGATTTTATAATCATATATGTCCAAATTAAGATGCATCTAAAAATCGATTATCGAAAACATGTGTTCTTGTCTGTCATAATGATTGTGAACAATAGGCTAAATTCCCCCCAAAAATTGCAGTTCTCCTTTAGCGTTAAGGATTCTTGTGATTTCTGAATATTTGTGAGGGCACCAAAGCGACTTCTCTGTGTGTGCATGTGTTGGCAGAGCAGGGCATACGGAGGACAGTTTAGCTTGTTGTTGTTTTGGTTTTGGCTTATTGTTAAATAGAAAGTAGATCCATCGCCACTTGTTATGTATGTGTGTATATAAAAGTTGATAAAGGGTTTTGAAGGCTACAACGGTCACTCCCGTTTTTTAATCATCTTTAAACACCCACCCCCACCCCCCTAAAAAAAAAACCACATCTGTATCATTTATTATTCTCGTCTCGCATAATGATTGTGAACAGTAGGCTAAATTCCCCCCCAAAACTGCAGTTCTCCTTTAAAGTTAAGGATTTCTGATTGTTTGTGAGGGCACCAAAGGGACGTCTCTGTGTGTGCACGGGTTGGCAGAGCAGAGCATACGGAGGACAGTTTAGCTTGTTGTTTTTGTTTTGGCTTATTATTAAATAGAAAATAGACCCATCGCCACTTGTTATGTATGTGTGTATATAAAAGTTGATAAAGGGTTTTGAAGGCTACAACGGTCACTCCCGTTTTTTAATCATCTTTAAACACCCACCCCCACCCCCCTAAAAAAAAAACCACATCTGTATTCTCGTCTCGCATAATGATTGTGAGCAGTAGGCTAAATTCCCCCCAAAAACTGCAGTTCTCCTTTAGCGTTAAGGATTTCTGATTGTTTGTGAGGGCACCAAAGGGACGTCTCTGTGTGTGCACGGGTTGGCAGAGCAGAGCATACGGAGGACAGTTTAGCTTGTTGTTTTTGTTTTGGCTTATTATTAAGTAGAAAATAGATCCATCGCCAACTGTTATGTACATATGTGTGTATATAAAAGTTGATAGAGGGTTTTAAAGGCTACAACGGTCACTCCTGTTGTTTAATCATCTTTAAACCCCCCCCCAAAAAAACAAAAAAACATCTGTATTCTTGTCTCTCATGATGATTGTGAACAATAGGCTAAATTCCCCCCAAAACGGCAGTTCTCCTTTAGCGTTAAGGATTTCTGATTGTTTGTGAGGGCACCAAAGGGACTTCTCTGTGTGTGCACGTGTTGGCAGAGCAGAGCATGCGGCGGACAGTTCAGCTTGTTGTTGTTTTTAGTTTGGCTTATTATTAAATAGAAAGTAGATCCATCGCCACCTGTTATGTATGTGTGTATATAAAAGTTGATAGAGGGTTTTGAAGGCTAAAATGGTCACTCCCGTTTTTTAATCATCTTTAACCCCCACCCCAAAACACATCTGTGTTCTTGTCTCATAATGATTCTGAACAATAGGCTAAATTCACCACAAAACTGAAGTTCTCCTTTAGCGTTAAGGATTTCTGATTGTTTGTGAGGGCACCAAAGGGACTTCTCTTTGTGTGCACGTGTTGGCAGAGCAGAGCATGCGGCGGACAGTTTAGCTTGTTGTTGTTTTTGTTTTGGCTTATTATTAAATAGAAAGTAGATCCATCGCCACCTGTTTAGGGCTGCAACAACTAATCGATTAAATCGATTATACAAATAGTTGCAGATTAATTTAGTCATCGATTTGTTGGATCTATGCTATGCGCATGCGCAAAGGCTTTTTATTTTTTATTTAAAACATTTTTTAAATTTTATTTTTAATAAACCTTTATTTATAAACTGCAACATTTACAAACAGCCGAGAAACAATAATCAAAATAAGTATGGTGCCAGTATGCTGTTTTTTTTCCAATAAAATACCGGATAGGATAGAAATGTAGTTTGTCTCCTTTATCCGATTATTAATCGATTAATCGAAGTAATAATCGACAGATTAATCGATTATCAAATTAATCGTTAGTTGCAGCCCTACACCTGTTATGTATGTGTGTATATAAAAGTTGATAGAGGTCACTCCCGTTTTTTAATCATCTTTAAACCCCCACACCCCAAAAAAAACACATATCAATCAATGTTTATTTATATAGCCCTAAATCACAAGTGTCTCAAAGGGCTGTACAAGCCACAATGACATCCTCGGTACAGAGCCCACATACGGGCTCATATGTATTCTTGTCTCTCATAATGATTGTAAACAATAGGCTAAATTCCTCCCAAAAAGTTCTCCTGTAGCGTTAAGGATTCTTGTGATTTCTGATTGTTTGTGAGGGCACCGAAGGGACTTCTCTGTGTGTGCATGTGTTGAACTATAAATATTGTGTTCAAAGTGTATAAACCTCAACTAAAATTAGGACTTTTGTCCAGTCTGAACCCTTTATTTATGTTGTTTTTTGTATAGAAATTTGCTTTGCTATACAAACTTTTCGAATTCCGAACCCTGTTGGTAAATCGAGGTTCCACTGTGCAAATAAAGTAAAAGACTGATTTGTGCTCAGCAGGGCAGGATGAGTGCGGAGGCGGCCGATCGGGTCGCCGCTGTGACGAGCAGCCGGCCCAGCACGCCTCTTCAGACTTCCTGGTTTGAGTTCCTCCTGGACCCCGCCTTGTTGGAGAAACACCTGCAGATGTGCTACGCAGGTCGGCGCAAGCCCAAAGCATGCTCAGGAATGTATTATTATTATTCTGACCTGTGCGTTGTCCTCAGACCCGACCCCCGTGCAGCTCATCGTCCAGTTCTTGGAGCAGGCGTCCAAGCCGTCCGTGAACGAGCAGAATCAAGTGCAGCCTCCGGCGGACAACCGGCGGAACCGCACCTTGAAGCTGCTGGCCCTGAAGGTGGCGGCGTACATGAAGTGGGACCTGGATGTGCTGGAAAAAGGGTGCGTTTGGCCGTACCGCATGCGTAAAAGGTGTCCCGATCAGTCACGTGCGCTTACCCCCACATCAGCTTGACCATCCCCGTCTTGAACATGCTACTCAACGAGCTCCTGTGCGTGAGCAAGGTGCCGCCAGGGGTGAAACACGTGGACCTGGACTTGTCCACCCTGCCCCCGACCACGGCCATGGCGGTCCTCATCTACAACCGCTGGTGAGTGCCGACGGCAGCCGCAATAAGGCAGAGATTAAACGCTGACGCCGCTGTCACGCTTTCCTAAAGGGCCATCAGGACCATCGTGCTGAGCAGCTTCCCCGAGAAGCAAACCAAACCGGGGCCGCATCAGATGAACATGCAAGTTGTCCCTCCTAAATCAGCCGGTTGGAGCCATTCTGGGCACGAAGGTTGATTATTCTGCTTCCCTGCAGGTTGAATGTGGTGCAGCAGGAGAAAGAGATGACGGACAACATCCTCAGTGTCGTAAGCAAACATCGAAATGAGTAAACCTTTGTTTACGGCAGGGGGTGTCCAAACTTTCTCCACTGAAAAATCCTAGCATGTGGGGGCCATTTTGAAATACAATATATAGATTTATTTTTATTTTATTTACTTATTTTTTTTACTTCAGGGCTCCCCTAAAGCTTGGTCCCAAGGACCCAAAAATGTTAAAAATAAGTCATATAAAAAAAAAATTCGACACTTATGCCCTGAGATCGGTAGGTTGTGAGTTCAAACCCCGGCCGAGTCATACCAAAGACTATAAAAAAATGGGACCCATTACCTCCCTGCTTGGCACTCAGCATCAAGGGTTGGAATTGGGGGTTAAATCACCAAAAATAATTCTTGGGCGCGGCCACCGCTGCTGCTCACTGCTCCCCTCGCCTCCCAGGGGGTGATCAAGGGTGATGGGTCAAATGCAGAGAATAATTTCGCCACACTTAGTGTGTGTGTGTGTGACAATCATTGGTACTTTAACTTAAAGGCCTACTGAAATGAAATGTTCTTATTTAAACGGGGATAGCAGATCCATTCTGTGTCATACTTGATAATTTCGCGATATTGGCATATTTTTGCTGAAAGTAGAGAACATCGACGATAAAGTTCGCAAATTTTGGTCGCTGATAAAAAAAGCCTTGCCTGTACCGGAAGTAGCGTGACGTCGCAGGTTGAAGGGCTCCTCACATTTCCCCTTTGTTTACACCAGCAGCGAGAGCGATTAGGACCGAGAAAGTGACGATTACCCCATTAATTTGAGCGAGGATGAAAGATTTGTGGATGAGTAACGTGAGAGTGAAGGACTAGAGTGCAGTGCAGGACGTTTCTTTTTTCGCTCTGACCATAACTTAGGTACAAGGGCTCATTGGATTCCACACTTTCTCCTTTTTCTATTGTGGATCACGGATTTGTATTTTAAACCACCTCGGATACTATATCCTCTTGAAAATGAGAGTCGAGAACGCGAAATGGACATTCACAGTGACTTTTATCTCCGAGACAATATATCGGCAAAGCACTTTAGTTACGGAGCTAACGTGATAAAATCGTGCTTAAATGCAGATTTAAGCACGATCTGTCTATTTTGGAAGGATAGACAGAAAATCAACAATACTACCAAACTCTGGACCTGTAACCACACGGTTAATGCTGTACCGCCTGGCGAAGCCTAGCAATGCTGTTGCTAACGACGCCATTGAAGCTAACTTAGCTACTGGACCTCAACAGAGCTCTGCTAAAAACATATACTCGAGTGCGACTTGTATGTGTTTTTTTCCTTCTTTATTATGTATTTTCGGCCGGTGCGACTTATACTCCGGAGCGACTTAGAGTCCGAAAAATACGGTACTTGTTTTCACTGTCTAGATCAGGGGTGTCAAACTCATTTTAGCTCATGGAGGAAAATCTGTGCACACGCGGACCGGGCTATTAAAATCATGGCATTAAAAATAAAAAAGAAAGACAACTTCAGATGGTTTTCTTTGTCTTACTTTGGCCAAAAATAGAACAAACACATTCTGAAAATATTACAATAAAAATATAGAAAAAAATACCAGCAGCGGTGAAGTTTAGATCCATGAAAGAAAGAAGAAAGTGAATGAATGTTTATAACTGAATACATTTACATATGCATAAAAATTTGTTTTCTTTTGTATTATTTTTTTAATGAATTAAGTAACATTTATGACAACCTTTTTCCAAAACATAATATAGACTGTGAGATATAACAGGATAATGCATACATTTATCATTTGTTTTCAAAACGCTTACAAAAAAGTGGGACCCCAAAAATTTACCGTTGGACCCCATTTTTATGACTTGATTTTGAAAATTCCTAGTGCCATCACTGATGGGGTATTGGTGTGTGCAAAACAGCAGCAGGCGGCTGTGGCCTGCGGGCCGGTTCTAATACTAATCAAATATCATCCCGGGGGCCATAGATCATTCATTCGGGCCTTGACTTTGACACCCCTGCTCTAGATCAATAATTCTCAAACTGTGGTATGTGTACCACTTGTGGTACGCAGGCTCCATCTAGTGGTACGCCAAGGAATATTTTCCTATATTTAAACACACTGCTACTGTTCAAACCGTGTGTAATGATACAGTGGCCAAAAATATCATATATGCCTCTGCCTTGTTTTTAATGAATACTTAGTCCTACCATGCTACAGTATTTTAACGTTGGTCATTATGGTGGTACTTGGAGAGCCAAGTTGTTTTCTGGGGTGGTACTTAAGAGATCGGTAGGTCGTGAGTTCAAACCCCGGCCGAGTCATACCAAAGACTATAAAAATGGGGCCCATTACCTCCCTGCTTGGCACTCAGCAACAAGGGTTGGAATTGGGGGTTAAATCCCCAAAAATGACTCCCGGGCGTGGCCACCGCTGCTGCTCACTGCTCTCCTCACCTCCCAGGGGGTGATCAAGGGTGATGGGTTAAATGCAGAGAATAATTTCGCCACACCTAGTGTGTGTGTGACAATCATTGGTACTTTTAACTTTAACTTTAACTTGGAGAGCCAAGTTTTTTTCTGGGGTGGTACTTGCTGGAAACAGTTTGAGAACCACTGCTCTAGATCAACTTCAGATCTATCCATCAATTATAAGTTATTAATCATTTTTAAATGTAAAAAAACAAAAACTTTTACACAAAATATGCAATATTTTCTCCCAAAAATATTTTAAAGTGTAATACTTGATGTGAAGTAATTGGAGCCTTCAATATGTCAATAATTTATAACAACGTTGATTTTGATTGATTATTTTTGGAGCAATGAAAGCTGTAAAGACAAAAAATGCCTGCATGGCAGCTTTGTGTAGTTCGAGTCAACGTTGCAACTTTTTCTCGTTACATTTCACCTGTTTGCTCTTTTATTCCACTTTTTATTTTTATTTTTGTAATAGTATATTTAGAATGGGCCCCGAGCTGCACTTTGGACATACGGGTTATTGAGATACTCGTCTCTGGTCAATAACCGCAACAATATATTTAAAAAAAATACAGTGTTCTGATTGGACAATGTCTGCCATTCTTGTGTCCAGTTGAAAGAGCAGGCTAGCGACTCCATCAGTGTCCTGGCGGGAGCTCTACGGCTGAAGAAGGACTTCTATGTGCACACCATGAGGACCCTGGACTTGCTGGCCGCGGACGCCGCCGCCGCCAACGGCGAGACCGAATCCTCCACGGCGGGGCTCCGCATCAGCGCCGACGAGCTACACTGCCAGGTGGGTCCTGCAAGTTGAGCTGAGCAATCACTTTTGATGTATTTATATATATATTTTTTTTTGTATTTTTTTTTCAAGGTTCACTACGACTTGGGGGCCATTTTCTTCCAGCAAGGCTGCACGGACCAGCCGGCGTTTGAGAAGGCCCGAGATCACTTCAGGCAGACTAAAGAGCTCCTGAAGAAGGTGCACACTCACTGTCACCAGTACGCGATATGAGCGCTGGGAAGAAAAAAATCACATTCAAATCACACAATTCTGAATGGATTCAAAATATTCAAGAATATATATTTTTTTAAAGAAGTTTTTTAGGCCATCTTTGTGTAGCAGCCAAGAGGAGCTTTTGTAATCTGCATTAAGAGTGTTTTAACTTTAGTACAAAATAACACATTGCAAGAATCATATTGATTTTAGACAGACTGACCATACGTCCTCCTTTTGCGGGGCTGTCCGGGCGGAGTTTCTTAAATGCCTCAAATGTCCGGCATTTTGAGTTAGAGTTGCGTGTATTTTCAATGTACGTTCAGGGTTAAGAAGGGGTTAAAAACAAAACACATTTGTGAGAGAGGGGCAGAGACAGAGAGCGAGGGAGTGGAGAGACAGACAAGACACCCGGTTTGCTTTTTTTTTTTTTTATTGTATCGATTATCGCTTTCCGCCGGTGTTTTGTTTTGTTTATATTTGCCGGGTCAAATTTCCGTCCCCGTTTATTGCGTTTTTATTTTGGTTCGCCAAAAGTTTTATCAATGACAACTACTGCCTCAGTTTGCACAAGTTTACCGCGAGGGGCTGTCAAAACAAAAACATTTTGAAATGAGGGATAGATCTGAAGTTGCTGTAGACTCCAGAGATTTAAGCGTTAAATATAAAATGTATGTATGCCCTGGCACACCATTATCATCATTTCCTGACCAAAGCAAAACACTTTTTACACTTTTATACTGAAATAAATACACCTACAACTTATAAAATAAAAACATAGAAAAAACTACCAGCAGCGGTAAAGTTCAGATTCATGAAGGAAAGAAGAAAGTAAATGAATGTTTATAACTGAATCAGTGTTTCCCATAAACCACCAAGATACCTGTGGTGGTGGGGGCGTGGCTATGGGCGTGGTTATCGTGACATCATCAAGTAATTTGCATAATTTACTACAATGATATGATTTTCTCTAAAAAGGCTCAAAAAATTTATACTTACTAATTAATAACAGTTTTGTTTTAAACGTCCATCCATCCATCCATTTTACAATATAATTACAACACTTTATGTACATATATATATACAGATTTGAACAATAAGTTATTCACTGAAATATATTTATTAATTGTGGTTCTTACAAAAAACATATCTTATAAAAATATAAAAGCTAAAATGTCTCTTAAAGCTCTGCCCCTTTAATTAGTGCATACTAAATAATTTAACTTTAGCCTACTACTACAACCATATTATTTACCAGCAACATAAAGTGAAACAGAGGCAGAGGTGTCCTGCCACAGTCAGTAACAAATAAACAGAAAACAGTAGTGGTGGTAGATAGACACAAAGCTTCATCAAACATCTGATCCACTGAACAAAGCGCTCCAAAAATCTTGATCCTACACTTCTCTTTTGTAAAGTAAATCTGAACAGCCGATATGGGCATCTACATCAACTATATGATTTGCCTATAAAGCTTGACAGGACACAAAAAAACAAAACAAAAAAATTATTTTAAAAAAAAATAAAAAATTTTTGTGCCGGCCCGCCACGAAATAATTCAGGCTGCCACAAAATTTTTTTTATTTTTTTTTAATAAAATGTGAATGTGTGGGAAACACTGTGAATACATTTACATATGCATACAAATTTGTTTTTTTTGTTTATTTTTTTTTAAAATTAATTAAGTAACGTTTATGACAACCTTTTTCCAAAACACAATATAGAATGTGAGATATAACATGATAATGCATACGTTTATCATTTTTTTTCAAAACGCTTACAAAAAAATGGGACCCCAAAAATTTACTGTGGGACCCATTTTTATGACTTCATGGGGTCCCTGGGACCCCATTTTGAAAATTCCTAGCGCCAACACTGCTGTCAACAGAGGAGAAAAAAATGCTTTATTTAAATAAATATATTATTTATAAAGCAAGTACGAGTATCATTGGCAGATTTTCACCTCTTCCGCCTTGGCACGCATATATGTGTCCTCTTTTTGGGATTTCACAATATGGTCAGCCTATTTTAGATCAAATCATGAGCCTGGGATTCGAATTGAATCAAGATTTGTTGTAAGAGTCATCCATAAGTCTATGGTTAGAGTGTCTGCCCTGAGATCGATAGGTTGTGAGTTCAAACCCTAGCCGAGTCATACCAAAGACTATAAAAATGGCACCCATTACCTCCCTGCTTGGCACTCAGCATCAAGGGTTGGAATTGGGGGTTAAATCACCAAAAATGATTCCCGGGCGCGGTCACTGCTGTTGCTCACTGCTCCCCTCACCTCCCAGGGGGTGATCAAGGGTGATGGGTCAAATGCAGAGAAAATTTTTGCCACACCTAGTGTGTGTGTGTGACAATCATTGGTACTTTAACTTTAACTTAACTGAAGGTTTAAGTGGGAAACGCACGGCCCGCCACTTCCCCTGGTTAGCGCTCTCGTATTGACTCGATTGCAGGTTTTTTCTTTATAAAAACTTGTATTGGTGGAGGGGCAAGGTCATTCAAAACCCTAAAAACAAAACATACATCCAAAAATGTCCGATAGTTGTCCAAATCTAAAATATTATACTTGCTCGGAATATTACAATAATGATAGTGAAGGTGCTTTCTGTCTTCTTAAAGAGAGACTTGACGGGTCTTAAGGTGAATAGGAAATCTTGCTTCTTATATTGGCTGTTATGAGATGAGATGCACCTCTGCCTTTGTCCTTCAGCTGGACTCCGCAATCCACGTCCACCTGGATGAGAAGCGTCTCGCGGGTTACTGGAACGCCTGCAAAGCCCTGACCGGCGATTGCGACTCATGCGACTCGCAGACAACTCACTACGACCAGATCAACATGATGATCAGCGCTCGCAGCTACCAGGTGGGCGTCGCCACTGTGCCGGTCAGCGTGCTTTTGTGGAACTTTTGAGATTTTTCTCACTTTTGCAGGCGGTAGTGGAAGCTTTCGTCAAGGACAACGTGGGCCGCAGCTTGCCGAAGCACTTCAGGTGCTCTGTACTCAGGGAGCTCTTGCACAAGGCCCAGCAAGGGTGAGACACGTCTCCATGTTAGTATTAGTATTATTATTGTTATTGATGGGCGTCTTTATGCAGGGAAGCGGGCCTGGACGAGGTTTGTCACAAGTTGTGTGTCTGCAACGCCGTGCGTGACGCTCTGGAAGGCGAAGTGCTGGGCTTGCGCTTCCAGCAGCTGCTCCTGAAGCCCAGTAAACGCCTGGTGGACTTCATTTTAGAGGTAATCCATCTCGGACTGCACGATTTTGAGAAAAAACATAATTGCGATTTTTCCCTCCAGAAGTGCGACTCGATTTGCGATTTTTATATTTTATACCGTATTTTTTGGACTATAAGTCGCAGTTTTTTTCATAGTTGGCCGGGGGTGCGACTTATACTCAGGAGCGGCTTATGTGTGAAATTATTAACACATTACCGTAAAATATCAAATAATATTATTTAGCTCATTCACGTAAGAGACTAGACGTATAAGATTTCATGGGATTTAGCAATTAGGAGTTACAGATTGTTTGGTAAACGTATAGCATGTTCTATATGTTATAGTTATTTGAATGACTCTTACCATAATATGTTACGTTAACATACCAGGCACGTTCTCAGTTGGTTATTTATGCCTCATATAACGTACACTTATTCAGCCTGTTGTTCACTATTCTTTATTTATTTTAAATTGCCTTTCAAATGTCTATTCTTGGTGTTAGGTTTTATCAAATAAATTTCCCCAAATAGTGCGACTAATACATGTTTTTTTCCTTCTTTATTATGCATTTTCGGCCGGTGCGACTTATACTCCGGGGCAACTTATACTCCGGGGCAACTTATACTCCGAAAAATACGGTACATTAAAAAAGCATTAAACTGCGAAAATAACGAGCGAAGACATGTTACTTTAGACCAGGGGTGTCAAACTGTTTTTTATTGAGGGCCACATCGCAGTTATGGTTGCCCTCAGAGGGCCGCTTTTAACAATGAGTAATATATGAATATAAATGTGTATATATATATACAATACATTAACAATATATTTTTTTACTTAAGCTGCAAAAAAAATATTTAAATATACTTTTTTTACAGTACGAGCAGTTTTTTTTTTACAGCATATAAAACAATTGAATAAATGGAATGGAATGGAAAAACAATAGCACTGTTTTTACCGGTAATATTCAAGCAACGGTGCTGCCAGTTTGTTTGTTTTTTACTGTAAAATGTTGTTGTTTTAATGTTTTTTTTTGTTAGTTTTTTAATGTTTTAGTGTCTTACTGTATATGAAAACAAACTAAAAGCACCAAAGTTAATTTTATGGTAAAAAACTGAATTTAACCGTAAAATCTATTGTCAATTTTAGAGTCTACAATTTGATTGATAATTTGTTTTGAAATCATAAGTCAAGCCGATATTTAAGTACAGTATTTATCTTTATTGTCACAAAAAAAAATTTTGGGATACATAATATAATATTTTGATTATATTGAATTTGAAAAGATATGCAATTGCATGCAGTACATGATTTTTAATGTCAAAAGGGAAAGAACAAATATATTTGGTAAGAAAAGATTGAGCATTTTATTCACGCAAATTATTTCCAGGCTTTCACGGGCCACATAAAATAATGTGGCTGGCCAGATTGGGCCCCCGGGCCTTGAGTTT
>NC_084735.1:19916090-19958590 GCF_033978785.1 Entelurus aequoreus | reverse complement strand
CTCATGTTGCACAATGAAATGTAAGCATAGGATGAAGTGTGCATTCCTGTAACTTTCTCTAGTAACAGCATTCCATGATTAATATAAATAAATTAACATTAATAATAAATGACAGTAAAATACGCACACGTATGACCAGTGTTGGGACTAACGCGTTTACTGTAACGCCGTTAGTTTCGGCGGTAACTAGTAATCTAACGCGTTATTTTTTTATATACAGTAACTCAGTTACCGTTACTGCATGATGCGTTACTGCGTTATTTTACGTTATTTTTATGTAGTATCGGCTAGAAACTGAAGATCTGAGTGTGTTTTATTGGAGCGCTCCGGTGGAAAAGAAGAGGCGTGCTTTCCCCCACCCACAGAAAGCACGCCTCCCCCCAGAGCCGTACTTCGGGTCTAACAACCTTCACTTTACCCGGAAGAGGGTCTTTACAGCTGAGGGTGAATGACGAGCCCGGCGGTTTGTTGCAACTTTGTGACTTTATTGGACGCAGCCATCCACCAAGCTAGAACACCTGCACGCACTCACTGTCGCCGCTCCCTCACCTCTCTCGCCCACTCACTCACTGACGTCACTCACCTCTCATGCTGTCATATCTTAAAGGGCCACACACACACACACACATACGCTACTCTCATAACAACTAACAAGACATCATGGCGAAGCCAGAAGTCGAGTTTTTTAACATGGAGACGTTCTCAATACTTTTCTTTTGTCGAGCACAAAGAAAATAACATTTTAGTTAAATGTAAGTTGTGTCTTGGATCAAAGATCCTATCTACTTAGAGTTAAAGTTAAAGTGCCATTATGTTGCAGCTATTTAAAATAGTTTTGTCAATTTTTTCTGGCCTAAAATGAATTCGCCCTTTGAAACATATCTTTGTCTTTGTGTGTTGTATGTAGACCACATTGTTTGTGTGTTGTATGTAGACCACATTGTTTGTGTGTTGTATGTAGACCACATTGTTTGTGTGTTGTATGTAGACCACATTGCTTTCTGAGTTCAGTGATGCAAATGCATGTCAAGTTGATCAACAGATTGTATTATTCTCCAGTGCAATAACAGTACTGAAATGAAGGCTAAAAGGGCATTAATGGGAGCCTTAAAAAAAGAAGTAACAAAATAGTTACTTTTCACAGTAACGCATTACTTTTTGGTGTAAGTAACTGAGTTAGTAACTGAGTTACTTTTGAAATAAAGTAACTAGTAATTGTAACTAGTTACTGGTTTTCAGTAACTAACCCAACACTGCGTATGACTGAGGAGTCAAAGTGTAACTTTGTGTGGTGTTTGAGTTGTCCGACTTTTTGTGTGGCCATAAACGCACCAGTGGTTTAGTGGTATGAGTGTTGGTGACAGATGACACGTTGGTTTTGGCCTGGTTTGTACGGCAGAAAATGACTAGTTTTTCCAGATAGAAGTATTTTACTCATGTTTTTGGTGTGTTTATGGCCGAATATAAACAGTTTTGCTCAATAAAGTCATCGATATAATTCCTGGCCTCGAAGCATCTCGATAGACGTTACAATAATTGAACGGTGTTCAATTGAACGGTTTTGCAACGTTCATATTGTTGTTACTCAGCAACAGATGTTTATTGGGATAAGGTAAACATCTGTTCAGTATTTTAACATAAAAGTGTTTAATTGTAAGGCATTAAAAGCCACAAAATGCAACAGGTCCATCAGACCCACAAACACTGGCTGAGTAACAACAATATGAAAGGTAATAGTGTTTCCCGTGAATATCATATTGTCAGGTTCAAACACTGATGACATCTATTAAACAAGACAAGAAGCAAAGAATCAAACAGAGACAGAATTCAATTTGGACTCAATTGAGGAGAGACGCCGGGACACTGTACTCTTGTACAATCTCCAGCACGCTTTGGCGAAAGATTGTACAACTCCTCCTTTATTAGACTTTCCCTGACCACATGACCACAGCTGCTTCCAGAAGGGAAGTGGGTCGTAAACAGCGTTGCCTTTGCCTACAGAACAGTTCAAAATAAAAGGTCGCAAACACTTCACAGAAAAGGTCGTAAACAAGTTCAAAAAGAGGTTCGTAAAACAGTTCAAAAAGAGGTTCGTAAAACAGTTGAAAAAGGGGTTGCCTGGAGGGGACTCCGGTCCTGCCTCCTCCTCGCTTCCACAGTCCTTGGGAAAGACAATATCTTTCTGTTTGATTCCAATACATGAAAGACACAGGAACATCTTCATCTTGCTCCCCCCCTACACGGTGGAGTTTTACGAGCCTTACTCTTGGTAGGTTTCAAAGGCAGCTTTTGTCTTCTTGCCAGGAACTCAATATACCGTATTTTTCGGATTATAAATCGCTCCGGAGTATACGTCGCACCGGCCGAAAATGCATAGTAAAGAAGGAAAAAACATATATACGTCGCATTTTTTGGGGAAATTTTTTTGATAAAACCCAACACCAAGAATAGACATTTGAAAGGCAATTTAAAATAAATAAAGAATAGTGAACAACAGGCTGAATAAGTGTACGTTATATGATGCATAAATAACCAACTGAGAACGTGCCTGGTATGTTAACGTAACATATTATGGTAAGAGTCATTCAAATAACTATAACATATAGAACAGGCTATACTTTTACCAAAAAATCTGTCACTCCTAATCGCTAAATCCGATAAAATGTTCTTCCTCGTTGTCGCTCCTGGTATGCGCCGCTAGCGTCTTTTCTTTCTGCTGCTCGATCGCCGTTTTCTGCTGCATATTTCACTACGTCCAGCTTGTAATCTGCAGTATAGGATTTCCTTTTCGGTGCCATTTTTGTTCAGCCCTTCTCAGTTTTTATGAGTTACCGCCAATGTTGAAATAATCCATTTTAATAGCTACGGCAGTAGCATATAGCATATAGCAGTTAGCATCCCATGACCCACAATGCACTTCTGCCATGACCCTCCGCCGCCGATTTCTTATTGGTTGACGTGTGTGTGACGATTGCTGACATTCTCTTCCGTGAATTAGATAAATAATATTATTTGATATTTGATACGGCAGGGGTCACCAACCTTTTTGAAACCAAGAGCTACTTCTTGGGTACTGATTGATGCGAAGGGCTACCAGTTTGATACACACTTAAATAAATTGCCAGAAATAGCCAATTTGCTCAATTTACCTTTAACTCTATGTTATTATTAATAATTAATGATATTTATCTTTGTGGAAACACTGATCATCTTAATGATTTCTCACAATAAATATATATAGAAACAGATAAATATCAATATGCAACACTTTATTTTTATATTTTCTCTAAGTGCACATTTTTCAAATTGAACATTTTCAAATGATCACTTCTGAAACAGTCTTGTGAAATCACAATACCCCATTTTAACTAGCTAGCCACTAACCTTTTTTAACAAATCATGAATTACTTTGCACCATGTTTGTACAAATAATAACTCATGTAAAATACAAAAGTCAACTCTCAAATTTTTAAATAAATCATGTCACACTTTGAACTGGACACCAAATCTTTTATCTGTTTCTTTGTCAGTTAGTGAAGACCAAGTCTTTAAAATATTTTCTTGGATTTTCAAATTCTATTTGAGTTTTGTCTCTCTTAGAATAAAAAATGTCGAGCAAAGCGAGACCAGCTTGCTAGTAAATAAATAACATTTAAAAAATAGAGGCAGCTCACTGGTAAGTGCTGCTATTTGAGCTATTTTTCGAACAGGCCAGCGGGTTACTCATCTGGTCCTTACGGGCTATCTGGTGCCCGCGGGCACCGCGTTGGTGACCCCTGTGATACGGTAATGTGTTAATAATTTCACACATAAATCGCTCTAGAGTACCGTAATTTCCGGACTATTAGCCGCACCAGCTAAATTTAGGGGAAAATACAGATTGCTCCATATATAAGCCGCACCCGACTATAAGCCGCAGGGTTTTGATATGTAATTACCGTAGTATATAGGGGTTCCTGCTACCACGGAGGGGATTGTCGGGACAGAGATGACTGTTTGGGAACGCAAAACGTCCCATTTATTAACAATAAATCTTTCAATCATTCAATCAAACTTTCACATCTTTGACATGGCGAACAGCATTCGTGCAGAGTACAAATAATACAACGGTGCAAAGTAATACAAAGTGCTCGCCTGTACGTTATCAAAATAACCAGCCTACCGGTATATGAAAAGTCAGTCTTTAATCATTGTGTCATCGTCTTCCTCCTGCGTACTAAAACCACCGAAATCCTCTTCGTCGGTGTCGGAGAAGAACAGGCCGTAAATAAGCCGCACCGTTGTATAAGCCGCAGGGACCAGAACGAGGGGAAAAAGTAGCGGCTTATAGTCCGGAAACTACGGTATATGTCGCACCCACGGGCAAACTATGAAAAAAACTGCGATTTATAATCCGAAAAATACGGTAATACAAAGTTTTTGTGATAACTTAGAAACAATTATTCTAACACACATTCCATTTTTTGAACCTTCAGCTGGGCCAGCTCCTGGCGTCCACGTGCAAAGAGCTCCCGGGTCCCAAAGAGAGCCGGCGCACTGCCAAGGAGCTTTGGGACGTGGTGGTGCAGATCTGCAGCGTCTCCATCCAGCACAAGCGCAGCAACGACGGCCGAGTGGGCCTGATCAAGCACCGGGAGTCCTCCATGGGCATCCTGCACAGGTGCTCTCCACGCTCCACAAGCCGGTCTGGTATCGGAGAACCTTCTAATTACTCTGATCCCTTCTCGTCCTTCCAGGAGTAAATTGATGACATTTGTCACCAAGATCAGAGTGAGTACGCCATACGAACGCAATGGCGCGACTTGTTGTGACGCCTTTATCGTGTTTTGGTCCCAGGAGCCGTTGGTGCTGACGACCCTCATCTCGCTTTTTGTGAGGCTGCACTCCATCGTGAGGGTACGTCGTCCACTTCCCGCCACTCTCCTCGCGCAAGTGACACGTTGCTAACCCTCCCTGCGCCCTCGCCCCCCCCCCTCCCTCCCAGGATGACATCGTCAACGAAGTGACCGCCGAGCATCTCTCCATCTGGCCGTCGTCTCTCCCCAAGTTAGTGGGCTCTGACCTCCTCCTCCTCCTCCTTCTCCTCCTCCTCCGCCCCGCTAAAAAGGCGTGTACGTGTGCAGCATACAGGCGGTGGACGTGGAGGCCGTGGCGGTGACGGTTAAAGAGCTGGTGACCTACGCCCTCACGCTCAACCCCAACAACCAGTCGTGGCTCATCACGCAGGCCGACATCTACTTTGGTATGGAAGCAACGCAGCTGCACTTTTTTCTTCGCCTTTTTGGCACATGGAAACTAAATGTTAGCTCTAGAGATGTCCGATAATATCGGACTGCCGATAGAATCGGCCGATAAATGCTTTAAAATGTAATATCGGAAATTATCGCTAAATGTTTCAAAAAGGAAAATGTATGACTTTTTAAAACGCAGCTGTACGGAGTGGTACACGGACGTAGAGAGAAGTACAGAGCGCCAATAAACCTTAAAGGCACTGCCTTTACGTGCCGGCCCAATCACATAATATCTACGGCTTTTCACACACACAAGTGAATGCAATGCATTCTTGGTCAACAGCCATACAGGTCACACTGAGGGTGTCCGTATAAACAACTTTAACACTGTTACAAATATGCGCCACACTGTGAACCCACACCAAACAAGAATGACAAACACATTTCGTAACACAACAGAACAAATACCCAGAACCCCTTGCAGCTTTAACTCTTCCGGGACGCTACAATATACACCCCCCCCTACCCCCACAACCCCGCCCACCTCATGTCCCAAATTCCAAGCTGCTGTTTTGAGGCATGTTACAAAAAAATAATGCACTTTGTGACTTCAATAATAAATATGGCAGTGCCATGTTGGCATTTTTTTCCCCCATAACTTGAGTTGATTTATTTTGGAAAACCTTGTTACATTGTTTAATGCATCCAGCGGAGCATCACAACAAAATTAGGCATAATAATGCGTTAATTCCACGACTGTATATATCGTATCGGTTGATATCGGAATCGGTAATTAAGAGTTGGACAATATCGGCAAAAAAGCCATTATCGGACATCTCTAGTTAGCTCAATTAAAACATTTTAGCAGTAGTAGCTTTGTTATTGTGAGTAAGCATGTTACTACATTACATATCTACTTGCAGCGTGTGTATAAAACCTTAATGGCGGCGTTTATAGGCGCAATACATCGACTTGCACTATTGGCTGACTCTTGCTAGCGTTTAATTATGAATTAGAATTCTTTAAAAAAAAAAAGAACAACATACAGTATGTGTTGTTGTCTCACATAAGGATTGTGAATGATAGCCAAAATTCCAAAAACAGGTTAGTTACCCTTAAAATGGCCCACCACTTCTTTTAAAGTGGCCATCCGCTTCATTTGATGTGACCAGCCACTAAATTTGATTTGACCAGCCACGTCGTTTGCAGTGGACAGCCACTTAATTTGATGTGACTCGACACTTCATTTATTGAGGCCCGCCACTTAATTTTAATGACCCGCTGCTTCATTTACTGTAAGGTGGCCCGCCCCCTTCATTTAAAGTGGCCTGCCCGCATCATATGATGTGACCAGGCAACTAAATCTGATGTGGCCCACCTAGTCATTTACTTTAATGTGGCCTGGCCCGCTCGCCTCATTTAAGATGGCCCACCACTTAATTGTATTGGCCCGCTACTTCATTTACTGTAAGGTGGCCCACCCGCGTCTTTTGATGTGACCAGCCACTAAATTTGATTTGGCCAGCCACTTCAAATAATGTGGCTCGATGCTTCATTTATTGCAGCCCGCCACTTAATTATAATGGCCCCCCGCATCATTTACTGTGAGGTGGTCCGCCGCCGCCCCCCCACCCCCCCTCCCTAATCCCCCATTTAAGTGGCCTGCCCGCTTCATTTGATGTGACAAGCCACTTAATTTGATGTGACCGGCCAGCTAAAATTGATGTAGCCCGCCGCTTAATTTTAAGGGCCCGCACGCTTCATTTGATGTGACCAGCCACTAAATTTGATTTGGCCAGCCACATCATGCGGTTCGACACTTTATTTATTGTGGCCCACCACTTAATTGTAATGGCCCGCTGCTTCATTTACTGTAAGGTGGCTCGCACGCCTCATTTTATGTGGCCTGCCTGCATCATTTGATGTGACCAGCCGCTTAATTTGATGTGACCAGGCAACTAAATTTGATGTGGCCCGTCGCTTTATTTTAATTGCCCGCTGCTTCATTCACTGTAAGGTGTCTCGCCCACCTCATTTAATGTGGCCTGCCCGCATTGTTTGATGTGACCAGCCGCTTAATTTGATGTTACCAGGCAACTCAATTTGATGTGGCCCGCCGCTTTATTTTAATGGCCCGCTGCTTCATTCACTGTAAGGTGGCCCGCCGCATCATTTATTATGAGGTGGCCCGTCCACCTCATTTAAGGTGGTCTGCCCTCATCATTTGAAGTGACCAGGCAACTAAATTTGATGTGGCCTGCCGCTTAAATTTAATGGCCCGCCGCTTCATTTACTGTAAGGTGTCTCGCCCACCTCATTTAAGGTGGCCTGCCCGCATCGTTTGATGTGGCCAGCCGCTTAATTTGATGTGACCAGGCATCTAAATTTTATGTGGCTTGCCGCTTTATTTTATTGGCCCGCTGCTTCATTCACTGTAAGGTGGCCCGCCGCATCATTTACTATGAAGTGGCCCGTCCACCTCATTTAAGGTGGTCTGCCCTCATCATTTGAAGTGACCAGGCAACTAAATTTGAGGTGGCCTGCCGCTTAAATTTAATGGCCCGCCGCTTCATTTACTGTAAGGTGTCTCGCCCACCTCATTTAAGGTGGCCTGCCCGCATCGTTTGATGTGGCCAGCCGCTTAATTTGATGTGACCAGGCATCTAAATTTTATGTGGCTTGCCGCTTTATTTTATTGGCCCGCTGCTTCATTCACTGTAAGGTGGCCCGCCGCATCATTTACTATGAAGTGGCCCGTCCACCTCATTTAAGGTGGTCTGCCCTCATCATTGGATGTGACCAGGCAACTAAATTTGATGTGGCCTGCTCTTAATTTTAATGGTCCGCCGTTTCATTTACTGTAAGGTGCCCGCCCGCCTCATTTAAAGTGGCCTGCCCGCATCGTTTGACTTGGCCAGCCGCTTAATTTGATGTGACCAGGCATCTAAATTTTATGTGGCTTGCCGCTTTTTTTAATGGCCCACTGCTTCATTCACTGTAAAGTGGCCCGCCGCATCATTTACTATGAAGTGGTCCGTCCACCTCATTTAAGGTGGTCTGCCCTCATCATTTGATGTGACCTGCCGCTTAAATTTAATGGCCCGCCGCTTCATTTACTGTAAGGTGTCTCGCCCACATCATTTAAGGTGGCCTGCCCGCATCGTTTGATGTGACCAGCCGCTTAATTTGATATTACCAGGCAACTCAATTTGATGTGGCCCGCCTCTTTATTTTAATGGCCCGCTGCTTCATTCACTGTAATGTTGCCCGCCGCATCATTTACTATGAGGTGGCCCGCCCTCATCATTTGATGTGACCAGGCAACTAAATTTGACGTGGCCTGTCGCTTAAATTTAATGGCCCGCCGCTTCATTTACTGTAAGGTAAATTGACCTCAGAAAAGCTTTTGACATTATCAATCACAATATATTAATTAATAAACTGGAGAAAATTGGTATAAGAGGTATGGCAATAGACTGGATAAAAAGCTATTTGGACAGACGGAAACAGTTTGTGAAGCTGGGAACCATAGCTCAAATTGCTTGGACATTGCTTGTGGAGTCCCCCAGGGGTCAGTATTGGGACCAAAACTTTTTTATACTGTACATAAATGATATTTGCCAAGTATCCAAGTTG
Source organism: Entelurus aequoreus (assembly GCF_033978785.1). Lineage (NCBI taxonomy): Eukaryota > Metazoa > Chordata > Actinopteri > Syngnathiformes > Syngnathidae > Entelurus > Entelurus aequoreus. The sequence continues at coordinate 19,949,723 of NC_084735.1, read as the reverse complement.
CTGTCTATGGTACTTTTCGCAGATGACACTAATGTATTTTGCTCTGGTGATGATCTAGATACATTACAAAAGAACATAAATGAAGAGTTGTATAAACTGAAATTTTGGTTTGACTGGAACAAATTATCTTTGAATGTGAGCAAGACCAAGTTTATGTTCTTTGGCAGGTTCAGGTTAAACACACAGTTGAATATAGAAATTGATGGGGTGGCTATTGAGCAAGTGCACAAAATCAAATTCCTTGGTGTAACAATTGACGACAAGCTCAGCTGGAAAGCACATATTACACATGTAAAATACAAAGTAGCAAGAAGTATAGCAGTCATAAACAAAGCAAAGCAGGTTCTGGATCATAAGTCACTCCACACTCTCTACTGTTCTTTAGTCTTGCCATACTTAAACTACTGTACTGAAGTCTGGGGTAACAATTACAAAAGTTCGTTACAGTCACTAATCATTTTACAAAAAGAGCAGTAAGGACCATTCACATGGTCGGCTATCTGGAACACACCAATGCACTATTTCTACAGTCTAAATTATTAAAATTCACCGACATTGTCTCATATCAAACAGCAATAACTATGTACAGGGCTAGGAACCATTTGTTACCACTGAACATTCAAAACATGTTTAGTGAACGTGAGGGGGGACATAGTTTGAGGAGAGAACTCAATTTTAAAATTCAGATGAGAAATTCCACCATGAAAAGTTTTCGCATTTCCATCACAGGTGTCAAGTTGTGGAACAATCTGAGCGTAGTACATAAGCAAAGTCCAAGCATCAATGTTTTTAAAGAATGTACAAAAATATATTGTTCACAGGATATAGTGAACTGCACTAAGAGTCAGTGGGTTTGTATGTGTATGTATATGTATACTATGTATACACGCTGTTGTGTCACATTCATAGTTACTTGTTAAATGTGTGTTGTGGATGTACATGTGTATATATATATATATATATATATATATATATATATATATGTGTATATATATATATATATATATATATATATATATATATATATATATATATATATATATATATATATATATATATATAATATGTATGTGTATATATATGTGTGTATGTGTATGTATGTGTATGTATATTTATATGTGTACATACTTATATATGTATATGTATTTATATGACATAACATTTTTATATACTATATTATTATTATTATTATTAAACATACAGTAAGTAATAAGAGGGGTGGGAGTACATAAGTTTTTACTTCTTCTCACTCCTTTTCGGATATGTTTACATTAAATGTTTATTTTCATTTCTTGTTTCTTTTGCTTTTTATTATTACTATTATTATTATTATTATTATTGTTTTTGTTATTCATTCTTGAATGGTTTTTTTGTTGTTTTTTTTTCAAAATTTGTTGTTTTTGTTTTGTCTACATATTCGAAATAAACATGAAAATGAAAAAAAAATGAAAGGTGGCCCGCCCGTCTCATTTAACGTGGCCCACCCGCTTCTTTTGATGTGACCAGCCACCATCAAACGATGTGGCCCGACGCGTCATTTATCATGGCCCGCCACTTAATTGTAATGGCCCGCTGCTTCATTTACTGTAAGGTGGCCTGCCCGCATCGTTTGATGTGACCAGCCGCTTAATTTGATGTGACCAGGCAACTAAATTTGAAGTGGCCCGCCGCGTCATTTACTATGAGGTGGCCCGTCCACCTCATTAAGGTGGTCTGCCCTCATCATTTGATGTGACCAGGCAACTAAATTTGACGTGGCCTCCCGCTTACTTTTAATGGCCCGCCCGCCTAATTTAACGTGGCCCGCCCGCTTCTTTTGATGTGACCAGCCACCATCAAATGACGTTGCCCGACGCGTCGTTTATTATGGCCCGCAACTTAATCGTAATGGCCCGCTGCTTCATTTACTGTAATGTGGCCCTCCCGCCTCATTTAAATTGGCCCACCTGCTTCTTTTGATGTGTCCAGCCTCCTAATTTGATTTGGTCAGCCACGTCAAATGATGTGGCCCGACGTTTCTTTTATAATGGCCCGCCACTTAATTGTAATGGCCCGCTGCTTCATTTACTGTGAGGTGGCCCGCTCGCGTCATTTAAAGTGGCCTGCCCGCATCATTTGATGTGACCAGCCGTTTAAATCCGATGTTACCAGGCAACTAAATTTGATGTGGCCTGCCGCTTCATTTACTGCAAGGTGGCCCGCCTGCCTCATTTAAGGTGGCATGCCCTCATCATTTGATGTGACCAGGTAACTAAATTGGTTTCGGCCCACTGCTTAATTTAATGTGGCCTGGCCCTTCATTAAATGTGACCCACCACCTATAAAATAAAATTATGTGATCTTTGCAAATCAAAATGTGTTTTTCTTCCCTGCAGCGACCAACCAGTACTCCGCGGCACTCAACTTTTACCTTCAGGCCGGCGCCGTGGCCTCGGACTTCTTCACTAAAGCCGTCCCGCCTGACATCTACTCGGACCAGGTGGGTGGTTTGGTTTGCCAGGACACACAGAGGTCCTGCTCTTTAGCCGGTCCTCATTGTGCAACGTGTGTCTACCCGAACAGGTGCTGAAGAGGATGATCAAGTGCTGCTCCATGATGAACTGCCACACGCAGGTTCGAGGCGCTCGCCGTCGCTCCCGTTCTGGTCCTTAAAGAGGACATGCACTTTATTGGAATTTTTCCCACCATTCACAATCCTTATGTGAGACAAGGACACATATGTGGTTCTTTTTTATGCACGCTAACTTGTAAGTAAACACTGGCAAAAGTCCGCTAACAATGGAGGTAATAGGAATTGCTCTTTTCTGCCCATAGAGTTAAAAAAAACCCATCCAGAAACCTTCATTAACCTTTTATATACAAGTATATATGTAATGTAGTATCCGTTACATTCAAAATAACATGTAACATTTACCTATTTTGCTCATTTTTAAGCAGATTGTGGTGCGTTCATTTCACAGACGCACCACAACGTTCACTTTTCCTTCAACAACAACAACACTCCTAATTAGAGATGTCCGATAATGTCGGACTGCCGATATTATCGGCCGATAAATACTCTAAAATGTAATATCGGCAATTATCGGTATCGGGTTCAAAAAGTAAAATGTATGACTTTTTAAAACGCCGCTGTACGGAGTGGTACACGGACGTAGGGAGAAGTACAGAGCGCCAATAAACCTTAAAGGCACTGCCTTTGCGTGCCGGCCCAGTAACATAATATCTACAGCTTTTCACACACACAAGTGAATGCAAGGCATACTTGGTCAACAGCCATACAGGTCACACTGAGGGTTACCGTATACACAACTTTAACACTGTTACAAATATGCGCCACACTGTGAACCCACACCAAACAAGAATGACAAACACATTTCGGGAGAACATCCGCACCGTAACACAACATAAACAAATACCCAGAACCCCTTGCAGCACTAACTCTTCCGGGACGCTACAATATACTACACCCCCCCCCCCGAAAAGACACTAGTTTCTGCCCACCTTTATCATTAATTCTTCATCTAAACGGGAAGATATAAACGTCCCATCAGTCGGCATCCCAGGGAGCAGACATTGTACAGTAAGTGATTGTTTTATTATGTTCTTAGTTTTTATTTCTAGACTAGCAATGCTGCTAATTGCTGCATCTGTTTATCAATCAGCTTCTAAAATGTCCTCCTTATATTCAGGCTAAAAGAATATACATTTAAGGATCCTTACTGGTCCCAAAGTAGTCTTTGTTGTCTCACATAATATCTACGGCTTTTCACACACACAAGTGAATGCAATGCATACTTGGTCAACAGCCATACAGGTCACACTGAGGGTGTCCGTATAAACAACTTTAACACTGTTACAAATATGTGAACCCACACCAAACAAGAATGACAAACACATTTCGGGAGAACATCCGCACCGTAACACAACATAAACACAACAGAACAAATACCCAGAACCCCTTGCAGCACTAACTCTTCCGGGAACGCTACAATATACACCCTCCCCGCTACCCCTCCCAACCCCGCCCACCTCAACCTCCTCATGCTCTCTCAGGGAGAGCATGTCCCAAATTCCAAGCCGCTGTTTTGAGGCATGTTAAAAAAAATACTGCACTTTGTGACTTCAATAATAAATATGGCAGTGCCATGTTGGCATTTTTTTTCCCGTAACTTGAGTTGATTTCTTTTGGAAAACCTTGTTACATTGATTAATGCATCCAGCGGGGCATCACAACAAAATTAGGCATAATAATGTGTTAATAATTCCACGACTGTATATATCGGAACCGGTAATTAAGAGTTGGACAATATTGGATATCGGCAAAAAAGCCATTATCGGACATCTCTACTCCTAATCATGGCAGACTTCATGAGAGACAACAAAGACTACTTTGGGACCAGTAAGGATCCTTAAATGTATATTCTTTTAGCCTGAATATAAGGAGGACATTTTAGAAGCTGATTGATAAACAGATGCAGCAATTAGCAGCATTGCTAGTCTAGAAATAAAAACTAAGAACATAATAAAACAATCACTTACTGTACAATGTCTGCTCCCTGGGATGCCGACTGATGGGACGTTTATATCTTCCCGTTTAGATGAAGAATTAATGATAAAGGTGGGCAGAAACTAGTGTCTTTTCGTGTTTTTCTCACCATTTTTGGGTGTCTAAGTTGGATGTCAAAGTACACAACCTTCGACTATCCAGGTGAGAGGCATGATTCATAATCTACGATTAGCTTTCACCGACTCAGAGGCGATGCAGCAGCTCAACGCCCCGGTGTGTCAATGCAGCACCATAAGCTAGTTAGCTCTCTGTGATCACGGCGCCGTTCAAAGTAGTTCTTCTGCGTTAGCGCTTATAATAAGAAAATCGCTAATATTTGGTTTATATTCGGGTCAGGACATGTGAATGGAGTATTGTTGATGGTTTTGGGATGTTTTTCAGAGGGCTTAATGGGCAAAATAGACATAATGACTGCTAATACAAATTAGAATGCATACAAATTATAATGGCTTTTTTGCCGATATTCCGATATTGTCCAACTCTTAATTACCGATACCGATATCAACCGATACTGATATGTACAGTCGTGGAACTAACACATTATTATGGCTAATTTTGTTGTGATGCCCCGCTGGATGCATTAAACAATGTAACAAGGTTTTCCCAAAATAAATAAACTCAAGTTATGGAAAAAAAATGCCAACATGGCGCTGCCATATTTATTATTGAAGTGCATTATTTTTTTTAACATGCCTCAAAACAGCAGCTTGGAATTTGGGACATGCTCTCCCTGAGAGAGCATGAGGAGGTTGAGGTGGCCGGGGTTGGGGGGGCAGCGGGGGGGGGGGGGGGGGGGGGGTGTATATTGTAGCGTCCCGGAAGAGTTAGTGCTGCAAGGGGTTCTGGGTATTTGTTTATGTTGTGTTACGGTGCGGATGTTCTCCCGAAATGTGTTTGTCATTCTTGTTTGGTGTGGGTTCACAGTGTGGCGCATATTTGTAACAGTGTTAAAGTTGTTTATACGGTAACCCTCAGTGTGACCTGTATGGCTGTTGACCAAGTATGCATTGCATTCACTTGTGTGTGTGAAAAGCAGTAGATATTATGTGTTTGGGCCGGCACGCAAAGGCAGTGCCTTTAAGGTTTATTGGCGCTCTGTATTTCTCCCTACGTCCGTGTACCACTCCGTACAGCGGCGTTTTAAAAAGTCATACATTTTACTTTTTGAAACCAATACCGATAATTTCCGATTATTACATTTTAAAGCATTTATCGGACATCTCTAGTAGCAACATAATGTTTTCCGCGGCGGTAATGTTGCAGACAGACATTTCTTTTTACCAGTTCAAATCGCTGTACAGACAGGTCGAAATAACCAATCCCAGACCAAGCCATCAATCCACTGTGCCTACATTTAACTGGTGTTTGGTGTGGGTTCACAGTGTGGCGCATATTTGTAACAGTGTTAAAGTTGTTTATACGGCCACCCTCAGTGTGACCTGTATGGCTGTTGACCAAGTATGCCTTGCATTCACTTGTGTGTGTGAAAAGTCGTAGATATTATGTGATTGGGCCGGCACGCAAAGGCAGTGCCTTTAAGGCACGCCTCCAATATTGTTGTCTGGGAGAAATTCGGGAGAATGGTTGCCCCGGGAGATTTTAGGGAGGGGCACTGAAATTCGGGAGGGTTGGCAAGTATGACTGGGAGACGCTAATGCTCTGTACTTCTACTACGTCCGTGTACCACTCGGTACAGCTGCGTTTGAAAAATTCATACATTTTACTTTTTGAAACCGATACAGATAATTTCCAATATTACATTTTAAAGCATTTATCGGCCGATATTATCGGACACCTCTAATTGTTGATGGTTTTGGGATGTTTTTCAGAGGGCTTAATGGGCAAAATAGACACAATGACTGCTAATACAACTTAGAATGCATACAAATATTAAAATGTGTTCTTGTCTTATGTGAGGACTGTGAATGATAGGGAAAGTGCCGTTCCCCATTAACGCCAGTATTCTTTCTCCTGATAGGTCGCCGTTCTTTGCCAGTTCCTGAGAGAAGTCGACTACATGACGGCGTTCAAGGCGCTCCAGGAGCAGAACAGGTGCGTCCGCCAGACAACGGCAAATAAACCGTTCCCTTTTATTAACATGTGTGTGTGACTTCAACGCAGCCACGACGCCATGGACTCCTTCTATGACTACATCTGGGACGTCACCATCCTGGAGTACCTCACGCGTATCCTTCCCCCTCGCTCCAACAGACAGCTCGCCGACACTTTTTTGATATCACCTTAACGCGATCGCCTGCAGATATTCACCATAAGCGCGGCGAAGCGGAAAAGCGACAAATAGCGGTGAGACGCGACTCATTTGACTGTAATATTTGGTGCACTGAGCATCATCTTCTTTCTAAAGGCATTATTTTGTGCTGCAAGGTTCTTTAAAGGGGAACTGCACTCAATCCTTGTGTAAGACACAGGTCATTGTGCAACAATGGAGTATTGTTGACGTTTTTTTTAGAGGGCTTTAGTGTATTCCCTTTATCTGCATTGTTAGCCACCTCGTACTTGCCATATTTTACGACTTGGAATGCATAAAAAAGAAAAACACTTGAGAGGTTGAGCTGCTGCATCGCCTCTGAGTTGGTGAGAGTTAATCCTAGATTATAAATCATGCCTCTCACCTGGATAGTAGAAGGTTGTGTACATAAACTGAGAAATTGGTCAACTTTGACATCCAACTTAGGCCCGGAAATGGCGAGAAAGACACAAAGACACTAGTTTCTGTCCACCTTTTTTTTATTTTTTATGATTAATTCTTCATCTAAACAGGAAGATATAAACATCCCATCAGTCGGCATCCCAGCGAGCAGACATTGTACAGACATTTTTTTAACTCTATGGGCAGAAAAGAGCTATTCCTATTACCTCCATTGTTAGCTGACTTTTGCCAGTGTTTATTTACAACTTAGAATGCATAAAAATGAAAAACACTGAGGCGTTGAGCTGCTGCATCGCCTCTGAGTTGGTGAGAGTTAATCCGAGATTATAAATCATGCCTCTCACCTGGATAGTAGAAGGTTGTGTACATAAACTTGAGAAATTTGTCAACTTTGACATCCAACTTAGACCCGGAAATGGCGAGAAAGACACTAGTTTCTGTACACTTTTTTTTTTAATGATTAATTGTTCATCTAAACGGGAAGATATAAACATCCCATCAGTCGGCATCCCAGGGAGCAGACATTGTACAGTAAGTGATGGTTTTATTATGTTCGTAGTTTTTATTTCTTGATTAGCGCTGTTTATCACTCAGCTCCCAAAACTTGTAGCCTCAGCCTCCTTATATTCAGGCTAAAAAAATACACATTTAAGGATCATCATTGGTCCCAAAGTAGTCTTTGTTGTCTCTCATGATTAGTAGTATTGTTGTTGTTGTTGAAGGAAAAGCGAACGTTGTAATACGTCTGTGAAATGAACGCGCCGCTGTCTGCTTAAAAATGAGCAAAATATGTCATCGTTACATGTTATTTTGAATGTGACGGATACTACATTATGTATATACTTGGCGTGTATATAAAAGGTTACTGAAGGTTTTGGGAATTTTTTTTTATAACTCTATGGGCAGAAAAGAGCTATTCTTAATACCTCCATTGTTAGCTGACTTTTGCCAGTGTTTATTTACGACTTAGAATGCATAAAAAGGAAGAACACACCTGTTTTTGTGTTACATAGGGATTGTGAATGATGTGCAAAAAAAAAAGAAAAAAGTGCAGTACCCTTTTAAGAACGCCTTTCCCGCGTCCACAGATAAAAGCTATCGGCCAGACGGAGTTGAACACCAGCAACCCGGAGGAAGTTCTGCAGCTGGCGGCGCAGAAACGGAAGAAGAGGTTCTTACAGGCCATGGCCAAACTTTACTTCTAAGCAGCACTGGATCACAACACCGGAATGTGCATTTTTATTTTGTGGTAGGAAATACATGAAATAAATGAACTTTTTGTACACATTCTTTCACACAGAAGATTGTTTGAAAAAAAAAAAAAGACACATTTTTTGAGGTAATTTCATCAATGTACAGCTCTGGATGCCGCTTGCGGATTTAGGCGCCATCTAGTGGCGCAAACTATTAAAGGTAATGCAGCCGTTCGGTAATTATCTAAAAATAAAAATAATATATATATATATATATGCTTATATATATATATATATATATATATATATATATATATATATATATATACAGAAAGCTGGGATATGTTCAGGTGTGACATTTAGTGTATATGTTTATTATATAGTTTCTTATTTGGTAGCCTGTATTTGTATGCCATTATTATCGGCTGTGTTGGTTGGGCGAGTGTTGTGATTGTCATGGTGATGAGGCCACATCCGGCCCGCCAAAGCTTTCATTTGATCAATGTGTCCGTCGCTTAAGAGGTCCGCCAGGAAACAATGAGAAGAGCACTTCCTCGTAGAAGAACATTCGTACTTTATTGTCTAGTCGTTGTAAAAAAGTCACATTTTTGCAATTTATTCTGATTTTTTTTTTTCCAGGGTCTTTTACTCACCCCACTGCCAATTTCACTGTGACACATAGGCTTCGCTGTTGCCCCCTGCGGGGTGGCGGGAGTACTGCATACATGATCAAGCCTATTTGGGTGAAGTTCCATTCAAACTAGGGTTGATCGTGTATGCAGTACTCCCGCCACCCCGCAGGGAGCAACAGCGAGGTTTATGTGTCACAGTGAAATTGGCAGTGGGGTGAGTAAAATACTCTGGGGGAAAAAAAAAATCAGAATACATTTCAAAAACTGGACTTTTTAAAACGACTGGACAATAAAATACGAATGTTCTGCTACGAGGAAGTGCTCTGGTCATTGTTTCCTGGCGGACCTTTTAAGCGACGGACACATTGATACAGACAAGCAGCAACAATGGTAGAAATCCCAGCGTGTAAACTTCATGGTCAAACATTTGTAATTAACTGTAATTTGTGCATTTATATATATATATATATTTAGTTTGTTTGTTTTGTATTTAAATTGCTGACTTCGTGATATATTTTGTATTCGTGGCCGTGTTGTTTTTTGTCTGAGTAGCGATCAAACCTCGTTTAATGCATGCAGTGCTACATTTGACCGCTAGAGGGCGACAACGCTCATAGTGATAAGTCGCATACAATGTGTGAATGTTGTGTAATTTCTACACGCGTAAACATTTGTAGTTTATTGTGTGAGTACATTAACACTGAACCTATGTTATTTATGTAAAATACACAATGGACGTTATACTTTTTAAAACTTTTATTTATTCTATATTTTAACTTACAAACCTAAATGAAGGAAGAAGTGTAAAGAAATAAAAGGAAGGAAGGAAAATAATTAAAAAGAAGGAACATCATTCCTGTATTTTATTTTATTTTATTGGACTGGACCCAAATGCGGGTCGGTGAACAAAAAAATACCAATATGACTCACAAACTGAACTCATAGGCAGTTATTTTCATGCACGCCGTCACTGTTACCGTGGTTTTCTTTGTTTTAATATGATCATCCACAATATTACGTACAAAACAAAAGAAACGTTGCTTAAGAATACAGCATTTATTTTGAAACCGTACATAAACCGGAACGATGTGATCAGCAGCCTTGAAGGTGAAATAAATCATTTTTTTGTTTTTTTAAACTACTTTATTTACTCAATTCACAATACTGATAATTTAAAAGTCTACTTTTCCTCAGGCCGCTAATATAGATTAAAATTAGAGCAAATGCCTTGTTTGAAGAAAAAAAACATTTAAAAAAAAAAAAATACATTGAAACTATATCAAACAATCCTTTGACGATGGGAGTCAGTAGCGCCCCCGTGCGTCATTAATTGCAATGACAGTGTGGTTAATTTTATCAGGTACAATTTTCTTATATGATTGGAAGTAGCATGTGTTTGCATTTCGGTCACATAATCCTTTAAAAGCAGTCTTCTACTAAGGTCAAAGGGCACGTGTCCATCCGCGGTGCTGCAGGCGGTTCCCAAGATAGTGGAAATCCCGCAAAGACGTAGGTGTCGGGTTAAGAAGGAAGATTAAAGACCTTAGCAATGTCAGAATAATTCTATATAAGTTATCACAAAACGTTGTGCTTCAATGAGTTCCCGGTGAGCAGACAACCAACCTTTTCTTTGAACTGTTTTGTAATCAAAGGCGACGGCTGTTTACGACCCCCGTCCCTTTAGAAACAGCTGTTGCCATGTATTCAGGGAAAGTCCAAATAAAAGAGGAGGCGTACAATCTTTCGTCAGAGCGTGGTGGGAGACTGTCCAAGAGTACAGCCCAGACGTTTCTCCTCAATTAAGCCAAATTTACTTCTGTCTCTGTTTGATTCCTTGCTTCTTTGTCTGTTTAATAGATGTCATCAGTGTTTGAACCTGACAAGCAACATCTGGTAGAAGGTCCCCACAAAGGGACAGAGGATATGGGTTGGAGGTCTCCAGGCCCAAATCGATCACAGGAGTTGGGTTGGCTAGTCAAGTAAAAATAAACTGAGTGGTATGCAGACTGACCGGCGTCAAGATTTGACCCACAAGTCGAGGGGATCTAGAAGAAATGGTATTTAAACACAATGTTCCGACAAGACAGCAGAATGAAGAGATCTGGCACTTCGCCGAAAAAATACAAAGCTTTTTGTTCGACGATTCCTCTTGGCGTCTCCTTGGCTCATCACCCATCACACGACCATCAAATATACAACAGGAAGAGTGAAAGTTGTCGAAAATATGGCGAAAATATTCCGTGTTTTTTTTTATCTACCCCTTGTTCGTGTTTATACTTTTGTTCCCTTTTACTCCTAAGTAAGCTTCTTTTTAAAAAAAACAAAACAAAACATTCATTAAACACTAAAGGCTTAGTGGCCACATGCGTGGACAGCACCTTTTAGCTCTTATTAGATGTCTTATAGGGACGGCGTGGCGAAGTTGGTAGAGTGGCTGTGCCAGCAATCGGAGTGTTGCTGGTTACTGAGGTTCAATCCCCACCTTCTACCTTCCTAGTCACGTCCGTTGTGTCCTTGGGCAAGACACTTCACCCTTTGCCTCTGATGGCTGCTGGTTAGCGCCTTGCATGGCAGCTCCCGCCATCAGTGTGTGATTGTGTGTGTGAATGGGTGAATGTGGAAATACTGTCAAAGCGCTTTGAGTACCTTGAAGGTAGAAAAGCGCTATACAAGTATAACCCATTTATCATTTATATTTATTTATTTCCAAAATTGTGTACACTACTGAATTGGGGTCTTACGGCCACTTATGTGGACACTTATACTGCCATCTGGTGGTGTCAGAAGAGTATAAAATACAATGGAATTCGGGGGGGAAAAAGTGTCAAAATAAGAATTAGAATGTCACTAAACATGAAGTACACGTTTGTGTACTTATGGACTAAGTACATATCAAAAGATGATTCTTAGTTTTTATTCTAATTAGGGTCCAATAAGCCCAAATAGCAAAGAGAAATTTAAAAAAAGCATGTAAACAAAGAGCTTGGACCTTAAGAGGTTAAATGATAATGTTTACAGAGATTGTTTTATATGTATTTTTTATGTATGTCGCTTTGGATGAAAGTCCCACACATTTCACGAAGGTGGGCTACACAAAATGATGTTGGAAAGCTAGACTAAATTTAGACTTGTATAATACTGTATAGCCACTGTCCATCTGATTGTCTAGTTAGCTAACATATATTACCCCCCCAACCAATAGTACGTTAATGTTGTGAAAAGTAATCCCCCGATTCCTATTTTCATTTGAGTCCGCTCATTTGAGCGGGAAAACGCTGAACACCATCTTTGTTTTCTACCTGTCAACTGTCAGTTTAGGCTGCTCGCCGGCTCCTCATCACCACTTCAAGATGGCGGCCCAATTTCTCGCGTCACAGCAGCCAATGCTGCGTCTAGTTATAAGATGTCTGTGATGACCACGCCCCGCGCTCCCCGGACAGCATTTGATTGGTCGCTGTAAAGTCTCTTCTTCTTCTGGCCGCTCTCGCTGATTTCTCGGGCAGTGCGCCACTTTTGCCCCCATCGGTCGCTGAGGGGAAAGGACTGGCCGTCTTGTTGATTATGACAGCTGCTGAATGAAGGAAAGTTGACAACATTGCACTCGCCAGTCGTCATTGTACAAAAGACAAATAGTAGATACTGCCAGCAGCCGGGGAGCAGGAAGGTCCACTTTGAGGGGTAAGTTAGACTTGTTTTCCATGATATTAAATACCATTCACTTGTGATTGCTCTAGTTCGGGGGTCGGCAACCCGCATGCGGCTCTTTAGCGCCGCCCTAGTGGCTCTCTGGAGCTTTTTCAAAAATGTATGAAAAATGGAAAAAGATGAGGGGGGAAAAAAATATTTTTGGTTTTAATATGGTTTCTGTAGGAGGACAAACATGACACAAACCTCCCTAATTGTTAGAAATCACACTGTTTATATTAAACATGCTTCACTGATTCAAGTATTTGGCGAGCGCCGTTTTGTCCTACTAATATTGGCGGTCCTTGAACTCACCCTAGTTTGTTTACATATATAACTTTCTCCGACTTTCTAGGACATGTTTTATGCCACTTCTTTTTCTGTCTCATTTTGTCCACCAAACTTTTAACGTTGTGCGTGAATACACAAAGGTGAGTTTTGTTGATGTTATTGACTTGTGTGGAGTGCTAATCAGACATATTTGGTCAATGCATGACTGCAAGCTAATCGATGCTAACATGCTATTTAGGCTAGCTATATGTACATATTGCATCATTATGCCTCATTTGTAGGTATATTTGAGGTCATTTAGTTTCCTTTAAGTCCTCTTAATTCAATGTATATCTCATGACATACTATCTGTATATAATATGGCTTTTAATTTTTTGCGGCTCCAGACAGATTTGTTTTTTGTATTTTTGGTCCAATATGGCTCTTTCAACATTTTGGGTTGCCGACCCCTGCTCTAGTTTATGCTGTCGCTATGTGGCCCTTTGTTGGGAAAACTTCTTCAGAAGCTGGAATGCTGTTTTCCTTCAGGAACTGTTAGGAACCCTGAGAAACGTCTATGATTATATCTACTTTGTTCATATCTACATCTAGTATTCTATATAAACATCTATGATTATATCTATTTTGTTCATTTCCAAATCTAGCACTCTATATAAACATCTATGATGATATCTATTTTGTTCATTTCTACATCTAGTATTCTATATAAACACCTATGATTATATCTATTTTGTTCATTTCTACATCTAGTACTCTATATAAACGTCTATGACATATCTATTTGGTTCATTTCTACATCTAGTATTCTATATAAACATCTATGATTATATCTATTTTGTTAATTTCTACGCCTGGTATTCTATATAAACGTCTATCATATCTATTTTGTTCATTTCTAAATCTAGTATTCTATATAAATGTCTATGATTATATCTATTTTGGTGATTTCTACATCTGGTATTCTACATAAGCGTCTATTATATCTATTTTGTTCATATCTACATCTAGTATTCTATATAAACATCTAGGATATCTATTTGGTTCATTTCTACATCTAGTACTCTGTGTAAACGTCTATGATTATATCTATTTTGTTCATATTGTAATATCTGTGATATTTGCATTAGTGTACTGTGTCTTTAAGGGTTTGGGGAACGCACATGCGCGAGTGAGTTGGCGGAGAACTTGAGTGTGTGTGAGCGTGAGTTGTGGCTAACAGCAGCTCTTGTATGTGTGTGCGTTACTTTTTTGAACTACAACGAGTTACCGCTTGTTAATAAAGCGATTGAGCATCGCATCCTCGTCTGTGTGACTCCTTCTCGTTTTGGAGAGTTTGACTTGAGGGACTCTTTACGCTGTGAGTTTAAGCAACGTGTCAGACTACCGGGTGAGTCGCTTCGGTGCCTTGCTCATGGGGTCGAGAGGCTGGGTCGGCGTGCGTATATCGGAATGCCGAACGCAATCCAAAACGAACTGATACGTGATCAATTCATCCAAGCACTTAAACCAGCACTTGAGACATTTTCCCGCCCAGTTTCGGCTGCATCGTTTACGCGGCGTGGGTGGAGGAAATTGTATGTGCGCTGCAGACCCGCCCAACACAGTATGAGGAAAAGAAGGACAGACGAGCGTGCACTGCTGTCTGCTGGGGGTGTGGACAACTTGGCCACCTGCTGCGGCGCTGTCCAAATAGGAAGGACCAGCAGGGAAACGGGAGAGGGTCTGTGTAGCCCGGACGACACGGACCCCTTTAGCCAGTTACCGGAAGCACCAGCCCTTGAGTGACGAGACTGTTGTGACTGTGGGCTGGACAGAAGTGGGGGACCCATGTCATGTTTTCGTGCAGATTGGGGGCGTGGCCTGCACTGCCCTGGTGGATACTGGATCTTCAGCCACGATTGTGAGACCGGACGTTGTTCCAGCTGGAACCGTTTTAGAACCAAGTCTCACCAGATTAAAGGCAGTGACAGGGTAAATAGCCCAGATGAAAGGCAGAGCAACGTTTATGTTCGTAATCGGAGGCTTGTCAGCGACATTTTCCGCTTGGGTGGCGGATGTGAGCGACCCATGTATACTTGGTCGAGACTTTTTGAAAGCCACAAGATGTGTAATAGACCTGGGGTCTGCGGTGCTCGTTTTGCCGAGTGGCCAGCGAGTAAAACTGACCGCTCCCACTGAACGGACTGTGGCTGTGTCCGTCAACACCGCAGTCGCCAGTCCGACAACCTGGGAAGAGGCTGTCAGGCCCCCCATAGAGAGGGATGAGGCAATCAGGGAGCTCGCAGCCAAGAGGACACCATCCACCACGCAGCAGCCACCGGTAATGGGGGCAGAGTCCGCTCGCCCTGAAGAATCAAGTCCAAAGTGGGGGACGACGTCATCCGGGCCGTCCACAACAGTAGCGCTAAACCAACAACGGCAAAATGAGGACCGGACAGTAGCGGCCCGCTCCATCTGGGAAAAGAACTGCGTCAGCCTCGAAGGGGAGCAGCGCGAGCAGCTGTGGCACGTATTGGGGGACTTTAAGGACATTTTCGCCCTCAATGAAAATGAGGTGGGTCTCACCCATCTGGTTGAACACCACATCGACACTGGGGATGCGCGGCCAGTCAAGGTGCGCCCCCGTCGCCTTCCCATGATCCGGCAGGAGGCGGCTGATAGAGAGGTCCACGCCATGCTCGAGGCAGGAATCATAGAACCCTCTGACAGTCCGTGGGCGTCTGCCGTGGTCATGGTTCCCAGGAAGAACAGCACAAGACCGCGGTTCTGTGTGGATTACAGGCCGCTGAATAAGGTGACAAAAAAGGATTGTCACCCAGTGTTAAATATTATAAACCTATCACTTTCCTCTGGTACTGTTCCTCTAGCATTCAAAAAAGCGGTTATTCATCCTCTACTCAAAAGACCTAACCTCGATCCTGACCTCATGGTGAACTACCGGCCGGTGTCCCACCTACCGTTTATCTCGAAAATTCTCGAAAAAATTGTCGCACAGCAGCTAAATGAACACTTAGTGACTAACAATCTCTGTGAACCTTTTCAATCCGGTTTCAGGGCAAATCACTCTACGGAGACAGCCCTCGCAAAAATGACTAATGATCTATTGCTGACGATGGATTCTGATGCTTCATCTATGTTGCTGCTTCTTGATCTTAGCGCCGCTTTCGATACTGTTGATCATAATATTTTATTAGAGCGTATCAAAACGCGTATTGGGATGTCAGACTTAGCCTTGTCTTGGTTTAACTCTTATCTTACTGACAGGATGCAGTGTGTCTCCCATAACAATGTGACCTCGGACTATGTTAAGGTAACGTGCGGAGTTCCCCAGGGTTCAGTTCTTGGCCCTGCACTCTTTAGTATTTACATGCTGCCGCTAGGTGACATTATACGCAAATACGGTGTTAGCTTTCACTGTTATGCTGATGACACCCAACTCTACATGCCCCTAAAGCTGACCAACACGCCGGATTGTAGTCAGCTGGAGGCGTGTCTTAATGAAATTAAACAATGGATGTCCGCTAACTTTTTGCAACTCAACGCTAAGAAAACGGAAATGCTGATTATCGGTCCTGCTCAACACCAACATCTATTTAATAATACCACCTTAACATTTGACAACCAAACAATTAAACAAGGAGACTTGGTAAAGAATCTGGGTATTATCTTCGACCCAACTCTCTCGTTTGAGTCACACATTAAGAGTGTTACTAAAACGGCCTTCTTTCATCTCCGTAATATCGCTAAAATTCGTTCCATTTTGTCCACAAGCGATGCTGAGATCATTATCCATGCGTTCGTTACATCTCGTCTCGATTACTGTAACGTATTATTTTCGGGCCTCCCTATGTCTAGCATTAAAAGATTACAGATGGTACAAAATGCGGCTGCTAGACTTTTGACAAAAACAAGAAAGTTTGATCATATTACGCCTATACTGGCTCACTTGCACTGGCTTCCTGTGCACCTAAGATGCGACTTTAAGGTTTTACTACTTACGTATAAAATACTACACGGTCAAGCTCCTGCCTATCTTGACGATTGTATTGTACCATATGTCCCGGCAAGAAATCTGCGTTCAAAGAACTCCGGCTTATTAGTGATTCCCAGAGCCCAAAAAAAGTCTGCGGGCTATAGAGCGTTTTCTATTCGGGCTCCAATACTATGGAATGCCCTCCCGGTAAAAGTTAGAGATGCTACCTCAGTAGAAGCATTTAAGTCTCATCTTAAAACTCATTTGTATACTCTAGCCTTTAAATAGACTCCCTTTTTAGACCAGTTGATCTGCCGTTTCTTTTCTTTTCTTTTCTACTCTGCTCCGGGGTGGACCGCTAGCCTGTCCATCAGATGGGGACATCTCTACGCTGCTGACCCGTCTCCACTCGGGATGGTTCCTGCTGGCCCCACCATGGACTGGACTTTCGCTGATGTGTTGGACTTTCACAATATTATGTCAGACCCACTCGACACCGAGGATGTCGTTGTGGCTTGTACAGCCCTTTGAGACACTAGTGATTTAGGGCTATATAAATAAACATTGATTGATTGATTGATTGACTCCCGCGGGTCGATGAGACGTTGGACCTGGTCTCGGGGTCCTCGTGGTTCTCGTCGCTCGACCTGCGCAGTGGATACTGGCAGGTCCCACTCACCCCTGAGTCACGACAGAAGACAGCGTTCTGCACCACCAGGGGCCACTGGCAATTCAAGGTCATGAGCTTTGGGCTCTGCAACGCACCAGGGACATTTGAGCGACTGATGGACACAGTGCTCGCTAACATCCCCAGGCAAGAGTGCTTGGTCTACTTGGACGATGTCCTCGTCCATGGACGGTCCTTTCAGTCAGCCCTTGATTCCTTGAGGCTGGTACTGGAAAGGATTGCGGCAGCTGGACTGAAACTCCACCCAGAGAAGTGCCATTTCATACGGCGTGAGGTGGAGTTTCTGGGCCACAAGGTGGACGGGAGTGGAATCAGCACGCTGGAGGGGAAAATCAGCGCTATCAGAGACTGGCCAATTCCGAAGGACCAAAAGCAGCTAAAAAGCTTCTTGGGACTTGCCTCATATTATCGGCGATTTGTAAAGGGATTTTCCGGCAGTGGCGCACCGTTGTTTAGCCTCCTTCA
This sequence comes from Entelurus aequoreus, assembly GCF_033978785.1. Lineage (NCBI taxonomy): Eukaryota > Metazoa > Chordata > Actinopteri > Syngnathiformes > Syngnathidae > Entelurus > Entelurus aequoreus. The sequence goes on along the minus strand of NC_084735.1, from coordinate 19,931,559 downwards.
GAACGATCAGATGTTCGTGTGGACGCCGGACTGTCACGAGGCATTTTTTGGCCTCAAGAAGGCCCTCATAAATGCTCCTGTCCTCACTACTCCAGACACAGCTAAACCTTTTGTGTTGGATATGGACGCCAGTAATGTTGGAATGGGCGCGGTGCTGTCGCAGGTGGGCCCAGAAGGTGAACGGGTGGTGGCTTACTTCAGCCGCACCTTCAACAAGAGTGAGCGGCGGTACTGTGTGACCAGACGTGAACTGTTAGCTGTTGTGTTGGCTGTACGCCATTTCAAGTACTACTTGTGTGGCGTGTCCTTCACCATCAGAACAGACCATGCAGCACTTCAATGGCTGATGTCGTTTCGTGAACCAGAGGGTCAGGTGGCGCGATGGCTGGAGGAGCTGCAGTCTTTCCACTTTAGTGTGTGTCATCGTGCTGGGGCGCAGCACGCCAATGCAGACGCTCTCTCTCGGCGGCCGTGTGCTACTGATGGCTGTAGCTACTGTGACCGGCGAGACGTCAGAGAGAAGGAGCTGCGCGGAGATGAGACCGCTGACGGGCCTTCATGCTGCACCTTGGAGACTGTGGACGCTGCAGAATGGGCGGCCAGGCAAGGGGAAGACCGCGATCTCAAACCAGTGCGGCAATGGGTCCAGAGTGGTAGGAGACCACCCTGGGATGGCGTGTTGGGGCTGTCAGTCGGCACCAAGGGCCTGTGGAGTAAGTTTGCTGTGCTGCGCATCAGGGATGACGTACTGCAGCGTGCGTGGAAGGAGCCGGCCACCGGGGAGGAGAGATGGCAGGTGGTGGTACCGAAGACTCTGAGGGACGCAGTGCTGAAGGCGTGTCATGGGGGCATGGGCTCAGGGCATTTTGGCAGCACAAAGACGCTCCATCGGTTGCGCCAAGGGTTCTACTGGGGTCAGCACCGGCGGGACGTGGAGGACTTCTGTCGGCGCTGTGATGAGTGCGCAGCCTACAAGGGACCCCAGGACCGGTCACACGCACCGCTTCAGCAGCAAGGGGTTGGAGCACCCATGGAGAGAGTAGCTGTGGACATTATGGGTCCTTTTCCCGTAACAGACAGAGGAAACAAGTATGTGCTTTGCGCGATGGATTATTTTACTAAGTGGCCGGAGGCGTACGCACTCCCGAACCAAGAAGCGGAGACAGTGGCTGATGCCTTACTGGAGGGCATGTTCAGTCGCTTTGGAACGGCAGATATCCTCCACAGCGACCAGGGCAGGAATTTTGAATCCAGGGTTTTTGCTGCCCTGTGTGAAAGACTGGACATGCAAAAGACACGCACGACTCCCTTGCATCCGCAAAGTGATGGACTAGTGGAGCGGTTTAACCGCACCATGCAGCAGCAGCTAGCCATCCTCACCGCCAACCATCAGCATGACTGGGACCGGCATATTCCACTAGTGCTGATGGCATACCGTTCCGCGGTTCAAAGTTCCACAAGCTGCACCCCTGCCCTACTGATGTTGGGTCGGGAGATCCGGACACCTGCTGAGTTGGCGTTTGGGAGACCACCAGGCAGTACCGAGGATCGGCCGGGACTGGAGTACGCTCGGAAGTTGCGGGATCGGATGGAAGCGGCACATTCCTTCGCACGAGACCAGTTGGGGAAGGCTGGTTTGAGGCAAAAGAGGAACCATGACGTGCGGAGCAAGGGCCGGGACTTTACGCCTGACGAGCTGGTCTGGGGGTACACACCCAAAAGGAAAAAAGGACGTTGCCCCAAGTTGGACAGTCATTGGGACGGTCCGTGTAGGGTGCTTGAGAGGGTGGGGGAAGTAGTCTATAGAGTTGCAGTGCCCCTAAGGGCCGAAAAGTTGTCCTGCATAGAGACCGTTTGGCACCCTACAGGGGCAGAGAAGTTCCTCAGTTTGAGACGGCGCCTGCCTCACCAGATGGCAATGGACAGTTAGTGGATCAAAGTTCCCCATATTCCACCATTGTCGTCCCTGTTCAGCCGCTAGCGCCACGTGTTGATGGACATCTGGTATTCTATTTAAACGTCTATTATATCTATTTTGTTCATTTCTACATATAGTACTCTATATAAATGTCTTATGATTATATCTATGTTGTTCATTTCTACATGTAGCTTTCTATATAAACGTCTATTATATCTATTTTGTTCATTTCTACATCTAGTACTCTATACAAACGTTTATGATTATATCTATTTTGCTCATTTCTACACAGCGTTGGGACTAACGCGTTACAAAGTAACGCCGTTAGTTTCGGCGGTAACTAGTAATCTAACGCGTTATTTTTTATATTCAGTAACTCAGTTACCGTTACTACATGATGCGTTACTGCGTTATTTTACGTTACTTTTTATGTAGTATAAAGTGTATTTTATCGGAGCGCTGCAGTGTCATCGTTCTGATTCTTCTTGTGTCACAAGCCGTAGAAGAGAGACGTGCGCTCTGTGTGTGGGTGTGTGTAGGTGTGGGTGTGAGTGTGGGGAGGGAGGGGAGGGCGTGTCTGATCATGGCGGAGCCAGAATTCGAGTTTGTTAACATGGAGATATTTTCACTACTTTTCTTTTGTCGAGCACAAAGAAAATACAATTTTAGTTAAATGTAAATTGCTCTTTTGATCAAAGATCCTATCTACTGCCCCAAACAGCAATTCAAATCTGCTGAAACAGCTACATAAGCAACATGCTTCGACGTAGCTAGTAAAGAGAGACAGAGACTCCGATGCCACTTCACCTCCATCACTTAAGGATTAACTCTGCCTCTGCTCATCATTCAGTGAGCAACATACACCCGCAGCACACCTGTCCCAAACCTGACTAAATAACAAGTTCCATCTCCATTCATCCATCCATTTTCTACCGCTTGTCCCTTTCGGGGTCGCTGTAGCCTATCTCAGCTGCATTCGGGCGGAAGGCGGGGTACACCCTGGACAAGTCCCCACCCATCGCAGCTAGGGCCAACACAGATAGACAGACAACATTCTCTTATTATTATAATCAAATGACAGCAGTCATTTCCATTTCTAATATAAGTGTTTAGGCCCAATTACAATGACAATAACAATAAAATATTGTTTTTCATGAACTGTGTACTTGTATTGTTTGTCCGGGTGGAGGTCCTGCTTTGGAAATAATTTGTACCCCTTTCAGACATTGCATTTAGTTCCCATTAAAACATTCACATGTTGCACAATGAGATGTAAGCAGGGGATCATGTGTACATTCCTGCAACTTCCTGTTTGTAAAAAAGATATATATTTTTTAGTATTTATTTAATATACTAACAGCATTTCATGATTAATATTTATAAATGAAGATTCCTAATAAATGACACTAGAATAAGCACACATTTGATTGGTAAATCATAGTGTAACGACCTGGAATGACACTTCATGTGTGGTGTTGGAGTTGTCCGACTTTTTGTGTGGCTGTAAACGCATCACTGGCTAAGTGCCATATGTGCATGTGTTGGCGCAAGTGAGAAAGAGCGAGCGGCTGCTGTTGATAGAACAAATTTGCTTTTGGTCTGGTTTAGGGCTGCAACTAACGATTAATTTGATAATCGATTAATCTGTCGATTATTGCTTCGATTAATCGATTAATAATCGGATAAAAGAGACAAACTACATTTCTATCCTATCCAGTATTTTATTGAAGAAAAAACAGCATACTGGCACCATACTTATTTTGATTATTGTTTCTCAGCTGTTTGTAAATGTTGCAGTTTATAAATAAAGGTTTAGTAAAAAAAAAAAAAAAAATTTTTTTTTTAATTAAAAAAAAAAAATAAATAAAAACCTCTGCGCATGCGCATAGATCCAACGAATCGATGACTAAATTAATTGGCAACTATTTTAATAATCGATTTAATCGATTAGTTGTTGCAGCCCTAGTCTGGTTTGTACTGCAGAAAATGACCCCTTTTGCTAGATATCATTTTTTTTTACTAATGTTTTGGTGATGTGTTTATGGCCGACAATAAAGAGTTTGGCTCAGTAAAGTGATGGATGGAATTCATGTCCTCAAAGCGTCTCGACAGACGTTACAATACTTGAACAATGAAGTGAATTATATTTATATAGCGCTTTTCTCAAGTGACTCAAGGCGCTTTTACATTGTGATACTCAATATCTAAGTTACATTTTTACACTTGGCACTGCCCAAGGACACAACGGCAGTGACTAGGATGGCGGAAGCGGGGATCGAACCGGCAACCCTGAAGTTGCTGGCACGGTGGCTCTACCGACCGAGCTATACCGCCCCGAATGATGACGAAAACTGTTTTCTCTGTCGTGTCCGTGTGTCGAAAATTGTTATGCGCTTATTTTTTTTAATTTAATTTTGTGCGTGGCATAGATTTGCTGTGTGCAGAGGACGCTTGAGCAGTGCGCAATTGCACAGGCGCGCACCTTAAAGCAGGGGTGTCCAAAGTGCGGCCCGGGGGCCATTTGCGGCCCACAGCTAATTGTTTACCGGCCCGCCACACATTCTGCAAAAATTGCAAAATTGATAATATTGCAAAAATGTAAAAAAAACATTTAAAAAAAGTGGAATGAGGTGAAATCTAACAAGAAAAAGTTGCAATGTTGACACAAAGCTGCCATGCAGGCTTTTTTTCCCTTTTGTCTTTGTTTATTTTTCTTTTTTTTCCATTGCTAAAAAAAAAAAAAGACTAAAAATCTATGTTATAATGAATCGTTACTTAAAAAATATCACTTTAAAATGTTTTATGTGGAAAAAATATTGCATATATTGTGTGGTTGCCATAAAAAAACATCAAAGTTTTATTTGACAAAAGAGCATAATACAAACAAAATAATAGTTCAAACGTAAAATGGACAGATATATCTGAAGTTGATCTCGTAATTTAAGTGTTGAAAGTAAAAAAAAATAAAAATAAAAATGTATCACTTTATGAGTGGGGGACCTTTTGGATCCCAAATATATTTAGTAGGATTTTATTTAACATTTCACTGTAATTACTCAAAAATATTAAAGAATTAAAATCAATGGTGTCCTGCATTATTGATCTTTTTGGGCTCTAATTACTAAATACTGCATATTTCAGTTTTACTATAAAAAACAAAGTTGTCTTTGACAGAAAAGGCATAAAACCTTTTTTTTTCTTTTACTTTATATCAACCTGAAGTTGATATAGAGATTTACTGTAAGCGTTACATAAATAAGAAATAATAATTTGACTTATTTTTTACATTTTAATGACTGAGACCCTTTATGGTCCCCGGGAGCCCTAAAGGTTAAAAAAAAAATAAATCCATATATTTTGTTAAGGTTTGAAAATGAAAAATATCAAAATGGCCCCTGCATGCTTAAATTTGTCCGTGTACGGCCCTCAGTGGAAAAAGTTTGGACACCCCTGCCTTAGAGGGAACGTTGCTGGGGACCCTTTTCTGCTGCAGCCTTCATCCGCCATCCCAGCCGTTGTGACGCTCCATAGGGTTAGCAATCATCCTCCGCCTGTTCCACCGTTGAGGTCTTGGGTCGTTATTTCCCCATAACTGGGCCCACATGGATGTGGGGGTGTGCCTTCTTCCGCCATCGCAGCCGTTGCGGTAGTTCTTACATCTACCGTCTTCCGCCTGCTCTACGCCGTTGAGGTCTTCACCGTATCCCTGGCTAGGGGACCGTCAGGTACTAGGCCTCTGCCAAGGGCCACCTGGGGTAACAGTAGTAAAGGGGTTAAAGGCCTACTGAAAGCCACTACTACCGACCACGCAGTCTGATAGTTTATATATCAATGATGAAATCTTAACATTGCAACACATGCCAATAACTATAAGGTGCAATTTTAAATTTCCCGCTAAACTTCCGGTTGAAAACATCTATGTATGATGACGTATGCGCGTGACGTCACGGAGAGAACGGAAGTATTGGTATCCCATTGTATCCCAATACAAAAAAGCTCTGTTTTCATCGCAAAATTCCACAGTATTCTGGACATCTGTGTTGGTGAATCTTTTGCAATTTGTTTAATGAACAATGGAGACTGCAAAGAAGAAAGTTGTAGGTGGGATCGGTGTATTAGCGGCTGGCTGCAGCAACACAACCAGGACTTGGATAGCAGACGTGCTAGCCGACGTTAGCCGCCGACCGCACGGATGATCGGGTGAAGTCTTTCGTCCTTCCGTCGATCGCTGGAATGCAGGTGAGCACGGGTGTTGATGAGCAGATGAGGGCTGGCTGGCGTAGGTGGAGCGCTAATGTTTTTAGCATAGCTCTGTGAGGTCCTGTTGCTAAGTTAGCTTCAATGGCGTCGTTAGCAACAGCATTGTTAAGCTTCGCCAAGCTGGGAATTATTAACCATGTAGTTACATGTCCATGGTTTAATAGTATTGTTGATCTTCTGTCTATCCCTCCAGTCAGGGGCCTATTTCTTTTGTTTCTATCTGCATTTAGGCACGATGCTATCACGTTAGCTCCGTAGCTAAAGTGCTTCGCCGATGTATTGTCGTGGAGATAAAAGTCACTGTGAATGTCCATTTCGCGTTCTCGACTCTCATTTTCAAGAGGATATAGTATCCGAGGTGGTTTAAAATACAAATCCGTGATCCACAATAGAAAAAGGAGAAAGTGTGGAATCCAATGAGCGAGCTTGTACCTAAGTTACGGTCAGAGCGAAAAAAGATACGTCCTGCACTGCACTCTAGTCCTTCACTCTCATGTTCCTCATCCACGAATCTTTCATCCTCGCTCAAATTAATGGGGTAATCGTCGCTTTCTCGGTCCGAATCGCTCTCGCTGCTGGGGTAAAAAAATCATTTCAGTAGGCCTTTAAAGGCCTACTGAAATGACTATTTTTTACTTAAACGGGGATAGCAGATTCATTCTATGTGTCATGCTTGATCATTTCGCGATATTGCCATATTTTTGCTGAAAGGATTTAGTAGAGAACAACGACGATAAAGTTCGCAACTTTTGGTCGCTGATAAAAAAAAAAGCCTTGCCTGTACCGGAAGTAGCGTGACGTCGCAGGTTGAAGGGCTCCTCACATTTCCCCATTGTTTACAATGGAGCGAGAGAGATTCGGACCGAGAAAGTGATGATTACCCCATTAATTTGAGCGAGGATGAAAGATTCGTAGATGAGGAACGTTACAGTGAATGACTTGAGAGGCAGCGATGGACGTATCTTTTTTCGCTCTGACCGTAACTTAGGTACAAGCTGGCTCATTGGATTCCACACTCTCCTTTTTCTATTGTAGATCACAGATTTGTATTTTAAACCACCTCAGATACTATATCCTCTTGAAAATGAGAGTCGAGAACGCGAAATGGACATTCAGTGCCTTTTATCTCCACGACAATACATCGGCGAAATGCTTTAGCTACGAGCTAACGTGATAGCATCTTGCTTTAACTGCATATAGAAACAAAAGAAATAAACCCCTGACTGGAAGTATAGATAGAAAATCAACAATACTATCAAACCGTGGACATGTAAATACACGGTTAATGCTTTCCAGGCTGGCGAAGGTTAACAATGCTGTGCTAACGACGCCATTGAAGCTAACTTAGCAACCGGACTGCACAGAGCTATGCTAAAAACATTAGCTCTCCACCTACGCCAGCCAGCCCTCATTTGCTCATCAACACCCGTGCTCACCTGCGTTCCAGCGATCGGCAGAAGGACGAAGGACTTCACCCGATGCGTTTGGCGGCCCGGAGACGTAGGAAGTCAAGGTGAGGTCGGCGGCTAGCGCGGCTAGCGCTCCAACAAAGTCCTCCTGGTTGTGTTGCTGTAGTCCGCTGCTAATACACTGATCCCACCTACGACTGTCTTCTTTGCAGCCTTCATTGTTCATTAAAAAAATTGCAAAAGATGTCCAGAATACTGTGGAATTATGAAATGAAAACAGAGCTTTTTGTATAGGATTCTACGGGGTACCATAACTTCCGTTACTCGGACTTCGTCACGCGCATACGTCATCATACGGCCGGATATTTCCCGGGAATTTTAAAATGTCACTTTATAAGTTAACCCGGCCGTATTGGCATGTGTTGCAATGTTAAGATTTCATCATTGATATATAAACTATCAGACTGCGTGGTCGGTAGTAGTGGCTTTCAGTAGGCCTTTAACGTCATGCCCAGGACAGCCGTGGAATAATGTCAACGGAAGCAACACTGACCTCTAGTGGCCGTTTTTTTCTTCTTCCATTTTGTCCTGACGTTACCCGTCCCAGCCACCAGAGGGCACTGTTGTACATTGCAAACATCCAGCAGCAGCCACAGTGGGAAATGTGGAACATGTGTATGATTATGAAATGAAATAGTTTTTTAACCTGCGTGAAATTGTCGGTCTTCCTTATTCAGTTTGTCACGTTCACGTCCCCCAAACGCTGCTTTGTGTTGACGCTGGACTCTTCCTCCTCCTCCTCCTCCTCCGTGTTTGGGAATGCATGAATGTCACCAGCTGCTGCATCTGCTACAGTGTGGAAAATGTCCAAAAAAATAAATAATAAAAAGCTTAATCATCAAACTTAATCATCCGTGAGATTGAAGCGAGGGAGGACCCCCCCCCCCCCCCTCTCTTCTCCCCCACAGATGTAAACACACAGTCCCCGGTCCCCACGAGGACGTCCTCGAGAGTGTTTGTCGGTCGGTTCATGGAAACGCGATATTTGCGTGGAAATGGCGAACCGAGGTACGGTTTTAAAGGAAGAAGAAGCAGCGGCGGCGACATGTTTACGGGCCACGCACGCTAACGCACAGATGGTGGTGTCTCCACGCCGACAATTAGCGAGGACTTGATTTGTGGCGTCTTCATGTCAGCTACAGAGGACGCCGTGATTGTCCTTGGTTTGCATCGTGAACGTTTCACCTTAAAGTCTGACTCCTTTTTGTCAGGGAAGGGATCGGATTGGAGTCATGGAGGTCATTTCAATGAACGGCAATTATAGGCGTGTGCATCTTTGGACACCTAACCATGTGATTCACAATCGATTCTGGTTTCAAACCGATTTCCACAATATACAAAACCCCACACCAGTGAAGTTGGCACGTTGTGTAAATGGTAAATAAAAAGAGAATACAATGATTTGCGAATCCTTTTCAACTTATATTCACTAGAATAGACTGCATAGACAAGATATTTCATAAACTTTAATTTAATGGCAGCAACAAATTGCAAAAAAGTTGTCACAAGGGCATTTTTACCACTGTGTTACATGGCCTTTCCTTTTAACAACACTCAGTAAACGTTTGGGAACTGAGGAGACACATTTTTGAAGCTTCTCAGGTGGAATTCTTTCCCATTCTTGCTTGATGTACAGCTTAAGTTGTTCAACAGTCCGGGGGTCTCCCTTGTGCTATTTTAGGCTTCATAATGCGCCACACATTTTCAATGGGAGACAGGTCTGGACTACAGGCAGGCCAGTCTAGTACCCGCACTCTTTTACTATGAGGCTACACTGTTGTAACACGTGGCTTGGCATTGGTCTTGCTGAAATAAGCAGGGGCGTCCATGGTAACGTTGCTTGGATGGCAACATATGTTGCTCCAAAACCTGTATGTACCTTTCAGCATTAATGGTGCCTTCACAGATGTGTAAGTTACCCATGTCTTGGGCACTAATACACCCCCATACCATCACACATGCTGGCTTTTACACTTTGCACCTATAACAATCCGGATGGTTCTTTTCCTCTTTGGTCCGGAGGACACGACGTCCACAGTTTCCAAAAACAATTTGAAATGTGGACTCGTCAGACCACAGAACACTTTTCCACTTTGTATCAGTCCATCTTAGATGAGCTCGGGCCCAGCGAAGCCGGCGGTGTTTCTGGGTGTTGTTGATAAATGGCTTTGGCTTTGCATAGTAGAGTTTTAACTTGCACTTACAGATGTAGCGACCGACTGTAGTTACTGACAGTGGTTTTCTGATGTGTTCCTGAGCCCATGCGGTGATATCCTTTACACACTGATGTCGCTTTTTGATGCAGTATCGCCTGAGGGATCGAAGGTCACGGACATTCAATGATTTCTCCAGATTCTCTGAACCTTTTGATGACATTACACACCATAGATGGTGAAATCCCTAAATTCCTTGCAATAGCTCGTTGAGAAATGTTGTTCTTAAACTGTTGGACAATTTGCTCACGCATTTGTTGGACAAAATGGTGACCCTCGCCCCACCCTTGTTTGTGAACGACTGAGCATTTCATGGAAGCTGCTTTTATACCCAATCATGGCACCCACCCGTTCCCAATTAGCCTGTTCACCTGTGGGATGTTCCAAATAAGTGTTTGATGAGCATTCCTCGACTTTCTCAGTCTTTTTTGCCACTTGTGCCAGCTTTTTTATAAACATGTTGCAGGCATCAAATTCCAAATGAGCTAATATTTGCAAAAAATATCAATACTTTTCTTTAATAACATTGGGTGCCAGTTCTATGATTAACCTCCATATAATAGATAAACAGCTGTGATAAATGTTTATATTACTTGAAAGAAAACTAGTTTTGTTGAATAAAATTCGACCCAAACCTTTTAATAAAGTCAACACAACACTTCTCTCTTCTAAAGTAAATATGTCCAGCAGATATAGATCATCTACATCAGGGGTGTCAAAAGGAACAGGTTTTATCCGGTTTGCTAAGTATAAAAATGAGCCGAAATTTTAGAATGAAAGAAACCGCTGCTCTAAATGTGTCCACTAGATGTCACAATAGCAATTATTTGTATCTTTGTAGATGATGCTACATATGTAAAAAAAATAAACCACATGATGTTAGTGCACCAGTCGAGGAAAATGATTAAACTACATTAATAACATCCTGTGATTTGAGTTCAATATAATTTTTTTTATCTTTATTGAAAAGTAACACCAGAATAGAATAGAATAGAATGGACTTTGTCATTATATTTGCATATAACGAGATTAAGGACTCCAATTTAAGGTGCGGTAGTGGGAACAAATATGGGGTAAAAATAAATTACACAAGAGGTAGTAATAAAGCAGGGGTATCCAAAGTGCGGCCCGGGGGCCATTTGGGGCCCGCAGCTAATTGTTTACCGGCTCGCCACACATTCTGAAATACTATTGTAAAAATAAAAAAGAACATTAGAAAAAGTGGAATGAGGTGAAATCTAACGAGAAAAAGTTGCAATGTTGACACAAAAGCTGCCATGCAGGCTTTTTTTTTTTTCTTGTGTCTTTCTTTATTTTTCTTTTTTTTTGCCATTGCTCAAAAAAAAAAAAATAATGACAAAAAAATCCATGTTTATAATGAACTATTTTCAGGGCTCCAATTACTTCAAATATTTCACTTTAAAATGTTTTATGTGGTAAGTATTGCATATATTGTGTAGGAGCCATATAAAACATCAAAGTTTTCTTTGACAAAAGCGCATAAAACAAACAAAATAATAGTTCCAGCATAAAATCGACAGATGTATCTGAAGTTGAACTTAAGTGTTGAAAGTAAAAGAAAAACTTAATAAAAATGTATCACTTTATGAGTGGGGCACCTTTTGGATCCCAAATATATTTACTGATTTTTTATTAATCTTTTCACTATGATCACTCAAAATTATGAAATAATTAAAATCAATGGTGTCCTGCATTATTGATCTTTTAGGGCTCTAATTACTAAATACTGCATATTTCAGTTTTACTATAAAAAAACTAAGTTGTTTTTGAAAGAAAAGCCATAAAACATTTTTTTTAAATTTGTATTACTTTATATCAACTTGAAGTTGATATAGAGATTTACTGTAAGCGTTAAATAATTTAAAAAAATAATAATATGACTTATTTTTAACATTTTAATGACTGAGACCCTTTATGGTCCCGGGGCCCCTAAAGGCAAAATATATTAAAAATGCATATATTTTGTTATGGTTTGAAAATGAAAAATATCAAAATGGCCCCCCACATGCTTTAATTTTTCCGTGTGCGGCCCTCGGTGGAAAAAGTTTGGACACCCCTGTAATAAAGAAAAAAATATAAATAAATGAACATTTTCACATAATTTATTCAGAAAGTATAAATAAACGACAAAGATAGAATACTATTAACCGCAACATGTAAGTTTAAAAAAAAAAAAAATCCAACAATATTATGATTTGTACAATTGTTATATATATATATATATATAATATATATATATATATATATATATATATATATATATATATATATATATATATGTATATATATATATATATATATATATATATATATATATATATATATATATCTTAAGGCCCAAGCTGTTTGTTTACATATTTTTTTTATTTCTCTTTGCTATTTGGGCTTATTGGACCCTAATTAGAATAAAAACTAAGAATCACATTTTGATATGATTTACTTAGTCCATAAGTACACAAACGTGTACTTCATGTTTAGTGACATGCTAATTCTTATTTTTACACTTTTTTTTTTCCAAATTCCATTGTACGTCATACTCTTCTGACACCACCAGATGGCAGTATAAGTGTCCACATAAGCGGCCATAAGACCCCAATTCAGTAGTGTACACAATTTTGGAAATAAGAGCTAAAAGGTGCTGCCCACGCATGTGGCCACTTAGCCTTTAGAGCAGGGGTGGGCAATTAATTTTTACCGGGGGCCGCATGAGCAACCCGAGCACTGCTGGAGGGCCACATCGACAATATTTCAATTAAATTTTGCTCAATATTATTTTTTATATATACCGTAAGATAAATAATAATGATAATAATAATAATAATAATAATAATAATAATAATAATAATAATAATAATACTTTCATTTAACCTAACTTAACTTTATACCAAAAGCACTGCTTTGGAAATCATTTGTACCCCTTTCAGAGATCACATTTAGTTCCCCTTAAACATCCTCATGTTGCACAATGAAATGTAACCATAGGATGAAGTGTGCATTCCTGAAAATTTCTCTAGTAACAGCATTCCATGATTAATATCAATAAATTAACATTAATAATAAATGACAGTAAAATAAGCACACGTATGACTGAGGAGTCATAGTGTAACTTTGTGCCGCTGTTTGAGTTGTCCGACTTTTTGTGTGGCCATAAACGCACCAGTGGTTTAGAGGTATGCGTGTTGGTGACAGATGACAAGTTGGTTTTGGCCTGGTTTGTACGGCAGAAAATGACTACTTTTTCGAGATAGAAGTGTTTTACTCATGTTTTTGGTGTGGTTATGGCCGAATATAAACAGTTTTGCTCAATAAAGTGATCAATATATAATTCCTGGCCTCGAAGCATCTCGATAGACGTTACAATAATTGAACATTGTTGACGAACACCGTTAGGGCCGCTTGTTGTCACTGTCACTCAAAGTTGCATTGCAAAATTACACAGAATAAATGTGTTTATTTTGTTTAGAATTCAGATGGGATTTGATTTGGTGCGCGGCATATATTTGCTGTGCGCAGAGGACGCTTGAGCAGTGCGCAATTGCGCAGGCGCGCACCTTAGAGGAACGTTGCTTGGCAGTCCATGTCTTGTTGAAAACACGCCATTCGTCATCAACTTTTCTCTTTTTGGCGTCTCGGTGTAAACCGTGCATCACTTGTCGCTGTGCACCTTCACTCACAGGTTACACACGGACATACGGCCATAAATAACACTTTTCAAAATAAAAGCAGCACAGTTGTATTGCGCGCACGACATAGATTTTTTTCACTTTTTTTTGTAATTTGTGATTGCAGCTGTTCACATTCACTCACAATCACGCACGCGCATACGTCCACACGGAAGTAATACAAATAATGCTTTTCAAAGCAAAAGCAACACCGTTGTATTGCACACTCGACATAGATACTTTTTAAAATGTATTTTGTAATTTATGATTGGCCTCACGCGGGCCGGACAGGGACGCACAAAGGGCCGGATGTGGCCCGCGGGCCGCAGAATGCCCAGGTCTGCTTTAGAGGTTTTAAGAATCGTTACAAATAAGAATTGTGATTACTTTTTTTTGGACACCACTAATTGTTTGGTATAATTTATAATAAAACCTTCATAAAAGACATAAAAGCTTCTTCTGGTTGCATGGAGGATGCATCAAAAACATTTTTTTTAAATGGATTCTTATTAAAAAAATAACTTTTCTTTTGAAATCCTGGACTTGGAGAAGGCATTCGACCGTGTCCCTCGGAAGTCCTGTGGGGAGTGCTCAGAGAGTATGGGGTATCGACTGTCTGATTGTGGCGGTCCTGTTCCCTGTATGATCAGTGTCAGAGCTTGGTCCGGCAGTAAGTCGGACCCGTTTCCAGTGAGGGTTGGACTCACCGATTCTGTTCATAACTTTTATGGACAGAATTTCTAGTTGCAGTCAGGGCGTTGAGGGGATCTGGTTTGGTGGCTGCAGGATTAGGTCCTGATGGCTTCAACTGCCAGGATCTTCAGCTCTCAGTGGATCGGTTCGCAACTGAGTGTGAAGCGACTGGGATGGGAATCAGCAACTCTAAGTCCGAGTCCATGGTTCTCGCCCGGAATAGGGTGGAGTCCCTTCTCCTTGGAGACCTTGCCCCAAGTGGAGGAGTTCAAGTACCTCGGAGTCTTGTTCAGGAGTGAGGGAAGAGTGGATCGTGAGATCGACAGGTGGATCGGTGCGGCGTCTTCAGTAATGCGGACGCTGTATCGATCCGTTGTGGTGAAGAAGGAGCTGAGCCGGAAGGCAAAGCTCTCAATTTACCAGTCGATCTACGTTCCCATCCTCACCTATGGTCATGAGCTTTGGGTTATGACCGAAAGGTCACGGGTACAAGCGGCCGAAATGAGTTTCCTCCGCCGGGTGGTGGGGCTCTCCCTTTAGAGATAGGGTGAGAAGCTCTGCCATCCGGGAGCAGCTCAAAGTAGAGCCAGATGAGGTGGTTCGGGCATCTGGTCAGGATGCCACCCGAACGCCTCCCTAGGGAGGTGTTTAGGGCACGTCCGACCGGTAGGAGGCCACGGGGAAGACCCAGGACACGCGTTGGGAAGACTATGTCTCCCGGCTGGCCTGGGAACGCCTCGGGATCCCCCGGGAGGAGCTGGACGAAGTGGCTGGGGAGAGGAAAGTCTGGGCTTCCCTGCTTAGGCCTCGGATAAGCGGAAGAAGATGGATGTATAAAAGGATCAATCAAATTAGAATCGTAATGGATAAAAAAAAAATCGCAATTCGGACGTGGATCGATTTTTGTGTGCACTTCAGAGTTTTCATCATGCTACATGAGTATCGGTTAATTTTCAGCCTGGTGACTTCTTCCGGGATGTTTACTCGCGGTGAACAAAATGGTGGACAACCAAACCGACATGCAGCAAACCGAGTGCGAACTATCTGCGTACGCAGAGGGCCTAGCTTTTAGCGTTTTTTGCTAGTATCTGCTATTCGTGCCAACTATGCAATGAAATCGATCACGTTCCCACTGCAGGGTTCGATGTCCAATTCTGAGTTTTTTTTGGCAAATCCGATCTTTTTAGTGGCCATTTACCGTTGCTGCTTTTATTGACTCCTGACCACAACGTT
>NC_084735.1:19881090-19911090 GCF_033978785.1 Entelurus aequoreus | reverse complement strand
ATCCAGGATTTTTAGAGTTAAACATATATGGTTAAAAGGTTAGCATAAATTGTTAGCATGCTAAGATTAGCATGCTAATATAGAAGAAGTTGGCATACCTAAAAAATGGCGCCAAGTATCAATATCCAGGATTTTTAGGGTGAAACATATACAAATGGTTAAAAAGTTAGCATTAAGTGTTAGCATGCTAACATAGAAGATGTTGGCATATTTAAAAAAAGGCGCCAAGTATCAATATCCAGGATTTTCAAGGTTGAACCTATAAAAATGTTTAAAAAGCTAGAATTAAGTGTTAGCATGCTAACGTTAAAGAAGTTGGCATACTTAAAAAAAATGGCACCAAGAATCAATATACAGGATTTTTGGAGTTAAACATCTATGGTTAAAAGCTAGCATAAATTGCTAGCATGCTAATATAGAAAAAGTTGGCATAGTTAAATAAGTATGTATCAATATCCAGGATTTTTAGGGTTGAACATGTAAAAATGGTTAAAAAGCTAGCATAAAGTGTTAGCATGCTAACGTCGGCATGTTAACATAGAATCATTTTCACGCCTTCAAAGTTCATGTTTGTTTCTATCTGTATGTGTCAAGATGGTTCTTTTCTAACGCTAACAATGACATTACACTATTGTCTCTCACGCCCCCTTTTACCCGATACCTCACGGTTACATTTTCTTAGGTGACAGAGATTTTTCATGCCCCCCCCTAAGGGACAGAATTTTTTTCACACCCTCCTCAAAGTTAATGTTTGTTTCTATCTTTATATGTCAAGATGTTTTTTCAGTAACACTAACCCCCCCCCCCCCCCCCCCCCCGCGCTTTACTATTTAAGAAGCATTGCATTAAACAAGCTGGTTTTTTTACGCCCATTGTGAAATTAATATTTGTTTGTTTTTTCTGTATGTGTCAAGATATACACTATTGCCTCTCACGCCCCCTTTCCCCGACACCTCACGGTTACATTTTCTTAGGTGCCCCAAGGGACAGAATTGTTTTTCACGCCCTCCTCAAAGTTAATGTTTATGTTTCTATTTGTATGTGTCAAGATGGTTTTTTCAGTAACACTAAAGATGCTGTTACGTGATTTCCTCTCACGCCCCCCCCCCCCCATCGCGCTTTACTATTTAAGAAGCATTGCATTAAACAGGCTGTTTTTTTTTCACGCCCATTGCGAAATTAATATTTGTTTGTTTTTTCTGTATGTGTCAAGATATACACTATTGCCTCTCACGCCCCCTTTCCCCCCGACACCTCACAGTTACGTTTTCTTAGGTGACGAAGAGATTTTTCACGCCCCCCCACTCCCCCAAGGGACAGAATTGATTTTCACACCCTCCTCAAAGTTAATGTTTATGTTTCTATCTGTATGTGTCAAGATGGTTTTTCAGTAATACTAAAGATGCTATTACGCGATTGCCTCTCACGCCCCCTGCGCTTTCCTATTTAGGAAGCATTGCATTAAACAAGCTGTTTGGAACTTGCCCAATGTTAAAAATGTTGTCACCCCCCCCTCCCCGAAGTTCCTTTTTTTTTTATTTTTAATCTTTTTGTCAAGATAGAGATGCCATTATGCTATTGTCTCTCACGCCCCCTTTCCCCCGACACCTCATGGTTACATTTTCTTAGGTGACAAAGAGATTGTTCACGCCCCCCCAAAGGGACAGAATTTTTTTTCACACCCTCCTCAAAGTTAATGTTTGTGTTTTTATCTGTATGTGTCAAGATGGTTTTTCAGTAACACTAAAGATGCCATTACGCTATTGTCTCTCACGCCCCCTTTCCCCCGACACCTCATGGTTACATTTTCCTAGACAAGACATTTTTAACGCCCCCCCCCCCCCCCCCAAGGGACAGACATTTTTTTCACACCCTCCTCAAAGTCAATGTTTATGTTTCTATTTGTATGTGTCAAGATGGTTTTTCAGTAACACTAAAGATGCTGTTACGTGATTTCCTCTCACGCCCCTCCCCCACCCCCCCATCGCGCTTTACTATTTAAGAAGCATTGCATTAAACAGGCTGGTGTTTTTTTCACGCCCATTGCGAAATTAATATTTGTTTGTTTTTTCTGTATGTGTCAAGATATACACTATTGCCTCTCACGCCCCCTTTCCCCCGACACCTCACGGTTACATTTTCTTAGGTGACTAGAGATTTTTCACGCTCCCCCCTGAGGGACAGATTTTTTTTTCACACCCTCCTCAAAGTTAATGTTTATGTTTTTATTTGTATGTGTCAAGATGGTTTTTCAGTAACACTAAAGATGCTGTTCCGCGATTGCCTCTCACCCCCCCCCCCCAGCACCCCCCCCCCCCGCCCGCGCTTTACTATTTAGGAAGCATTGCATTAAACAAGCTGTTTGGAACTTGCCCAATGTTAAATTTTTTCACCCCCCCCCCTGAAGTTACTGTTTAAAAAACAACAACAAATCTTTGTGTCAAGATAGAGATGCCATTACGCTATTGTCTCTCACGCCCCCCTTAAAGTTGTCAAGATATACGCGATTGCCTCTCACGCCCCCTGCACGTTACTATTTAGGAAGCATTGCATTAAACAAGCTGTTTGGAACTTGCCCAATGTTAAATTTTTTCACGCCGCCCCTGAAGTTACTGTTTAAAAAAAATAAAAAAATATTTGTGTCCAGATAGAGATGCCATTACACTATTGTCTCTCACGCCCCCCCTTAAAGTTAATGTTTTGTTTTTTTAAATCTGTGTTAAGATGGTTCTTTACTAACACTAAAGATGGCATTACGCTATTGTCTCTCACGACCCCTTTCCCCCCGATACCTCACGGTTACATTTTCCTAGGCGATAAGACATTTTTCACGCCCCCCACCCCCCTAAGGGACAGAATTGTTTTTCAAACCTTCTTAAAAGTTAATGTTTATATTTCTATTTATATGTGTCAAGATGTTTTTTTTGTAATACTAAAGATGCTGTTACGTTATTGCCTCTCACGCCCCCCCGTGCTTTACTATTTAAGAAGCATTGCATTAAACAGCCTGTTTAAAACAGGCTGTTTTTTTTCACACCCATTGCGAAATTAATATTTGTTTGTTTTTTCTGTATGTGTCAAGATATACACTATTGCCTCTCACGCCCCCTTTCCCCCGACACCTCACAGTTACGTTTTCTTAGGTGACAAAGAGCTTTTTCACGCCCCCCCCCACACCCCCAAGGGACAGAATTGTTTTTCACACCCTCCTCAAAATTAATGTTTATGTTTCTATTTGTATGTGTCAAGATGTTTTTTTAGTAATACTAAAAATGCTGTTACGTGATTGCCTCTCACGCCCCCCCGTGCTTTACTATTTAAGAAGCATTGCATTAAACAGGCTGTTTTTTGTTTTTTTCCACACCCATTGCGAAATTAATATTTGTTTGTTTTTTCTGTATGTGTCAAGATATACACTATTGCCTCTCACGCCCCTCTCCCCCCTCCCCCTCCCCCATACACACTATTCTGGAAGCACTGTACTAAATGCACAGCTGTGAGTCTTTTGGCGTCCGGTGTATTTTCATGTATTTTCATATTTCATCTTTGCAGCCCACAGAAAAAGGTGTCAGCTGAGTGCAAAGTAAAACATGTTGATAAAGAATATTCATTAGCTCCAGATGGTCAGGGAGTGGACTTAGTGTTGCCACGTGGACTCAGGCGCATATTAATACATATTCATATATTTTTTTATGTCCACTAAGGAGGCAAAATGTTAATAAGTCCTGTCACACTTTTTTATATTTTTTTATTTATTTATACATTTTTTAAATTAATTTATATTGATTTATTTTGTCACACTTGAACATGACTGTACTTCTATCACGTACTTGGGATTTAAGATGTAGTTCTCCATGTTTCCACCAGAGGGCAGTGATGTCCTCCATAACAACTTGATCACAATACAAAACTTCCATTGGAAAAATGCACTTTAAACTTGAGTGTTCCTGCGCGGGAAATTGAAACTTGCTACTTTGGAAATAAGAATGGATCAAAACACTTTTACAACATTCACAAAAAAGAAGGAAAGAGAAGTAAAAGTCGTTTTTAAGATGTGATGAATTTTGCAATTAATCTTTAGGAAATGACAAGTTTCATCACATCAGATGATAAAATAGGACAAACAGTAGCATTTTGTTTTCCGTATTTTTGTCAGCTTTGCTAATCTTTATCTACAAGAAATATACACCTGATAAAATGATTGTTAATCATTTATTCAGCTTTATTAATATCCTTCCTTCCTCTTTATTTCCTTCCCTTTTCCATTCCCTCCTTCCTCACTACTTTTTCTCTACTTCCTTCCTTCTTTCCTTACTTCCTTTCTTCACTCCGTCTTTCCTTCCTTCCTTCCTTCTTTCCTTACTTCCTTTCTTCATTCCTTCTTTCCTTACTTCCTTTCTTCATTCCTTCTTTCCTTACTACCTTTTCCCTTATGTCCTTCCTTCACTTCTCCTCTTTCCTTCCTCCCTTCTTTCCTCTTCAAATTCTCCCTTCCTGTCTCCTTTCGTTTTTCATTCCCCTCCTTGCTTCCTTCCTTCTCGCCTTCCTTCTTTCTTTCCTTACCTTTTTTTATTTTATTTTTTACCTCCGACCTTCACATTTCCTCTTCTCTCATTCTTCCTTCCTTCCTGCCTCACTTCTTTCCCGTCTTAATTATTTTTTCCTACCCTTTCTTCTTTCTTCTTTCCTTTTCTTTCTTTTGTTCATTATTTCCCTCCTTTCTTGCTTCCTTCATTCCTTCATTTCCTTGCTTCCTTCCTCCCTCCCTCTCTACCCCTTTCTTCCTCTCTTGTTGCCTTCCTTCCTTCATTCATTCATTCCGTCCTTCTCACTTTACTTCCACCTTTCCTTTTTTCCTCACTTCCCTTCTTTTTTCCTACCGTCTCTGCTTCCTTGGTTCCTTCTTTGGTCAGTCCCTCTTTTACCACCTTCCTTCTCTTCTAGTTCCTTTCTTCCCTCCTTACTTCCTTCCTCACTTCCTTTTTTCTCCCCTCCTCATTTCCTTCCCTGCTTGTTTCATCCCCTCATTTCTTCTGTCTTTCCATTCTTTCCTTTTCTTCATTCCTTCTTTCCTTACTTCCTTTCTTCATTCTTTCTTTCCTTACTACCTTTTCCCTTATGTCCTTCCTCTTTCCTTCCTCCCTCCTTTCCTCTTCAAATCCTCCCTTCCTTTCTCCTTTCGTTTTTCATTCCCCTCCTTGCTTCCTTCCTTCTCTTTCCTTCCCTTTTTTTTACCTCCGACCTTCACATTTCCTCTTCTCTCATTCTTTCTTTCTTCTTTTTTCTTCCTTCCTTCCTTCTTTCCCGCCTTACTTCTTTTTTCCTACCCTTCCTACTTTCTTCTTTCCTTTTATTTCTTTCGTTCATTCTTTCTCTCCTTTCTTGCTTCTTTCATTCCTTGTTTCCTTGCTTCCTTAGTTCCCTCCTCCCTCCCTACCCCTTTCTTCCTTCCTTGTTGCCTTCCTTCCTTCATTCATTCGTCCTTCTCACTTTACTTCTACCTTCCTTTTTTTTCACTTCCCTTCTTTTTTCCTACCGTCTCTGCTTCCTTGGTTCCTTCTTTGGTCAGTCCCTCCTTTCCCTTTTCCCACCTTCCTTCCCTTCTGGTTCTTTTCTTCCCTCCCTACTTCCTTCATCACTTCCTTTTTTCTCCCCTCCTCATTTCCTTCCCTGCTTGTTTCATCCCCTCATTTCTTCTGTCTTTCCCTTGTTTCCTTGTCTTCATTCCTTCCTCCTTTCCTTCCATCCCACATTTCAGTGTGTCCTTGCTGCTTCATTTTATTTCCTTGCTTCCTCGTGTCCTTGCCAACTCGCTGTCATCAAGACTGTGGTAGGTTCCAGCTTGATGGGGGAAAAAAAAAGGTGATTAATGTGTGAGGATGGTAGATAAAAAGTGTATGTAAGATGAATGTTGGCTATAAAAGTTATTAAAATGGGGGGGATGATGTAAATGATAGCAGCAGGTTCCAACAGAGCATAAAAGCTATAAAGGTCAATTAGCCGACGAGCCTCTAAAATCCATTAAGACTTTTTACTGGCTCATATATTTCATGAGGACAATATGTTTTTATGATATCATCATATTAGCAGATATTGATCCAAGTCTTGCTGAAAGTGCTGCTTGTACATTAACAACCAGACAGCCTTATAACTCATAACTCACACATTATATATATATATATATATATATATATATATATATATATATATATATATATATATATATATATATATATATATATATATATATATATATATATAAAGTAGGTAAACATAGGCAGAAGAAGGTAAACAGGTACAATATGGTATAAAGTAGGTAAACATAGGCAGAAGACGGCAAACATAGGTACAATATGGTATAAAGTAGGGAAACATAGGTAACATATGTTATAAATTAGGTAAACATAGGCAGAAGAAGGTAAACATAGGTAAAATATGTTATAAAGTAGGTAAACATAGGTAACATATGTTATAAATTAGGTAAACATAGGCAGAAGAAGGTAAACACAGGTAAAACATGTTATACAGTAGGTAAACATAGGTAACACATGTTATAAATTAGGTAAACATAGGCAGAAGAAGGTAAACATAAGTACAATATGGTATAGAGTAGGTAAACATAGTAACATATGTTATAAATTAGGTAAACATAGGCAGAAGAAGGTAAACATAAGTACAATATGGTATAAAGTAGGTAAACATAGGTAACATATGTTATAAATTAGATAAATAAACATAGGCAGAAGAAGGTAAACATAGGTACAATATGGTATAAAGTAGGTAAACATAGGTAACATATGTTATAAACTAGATAAACATAGGAAGGAGAAGGTAAACATAGGTACAATATGGTATAAATTAGGTAAACATAGGCAGAAAAAGGTAAACAAAGGTACAATATGGCATAAATTAGGTAAACATAGGCAGAAGAAGGTAAACATAGGTACAATATGGCATAAATTAGGTAAACATAGGCAGAAGAAGGTAAACAGGTACAATATGGTATAAAGTAGGTAAACATAGGCAGAAGAAGGTAAATATAGGTACAATATGGTATAAAGTAGGTAAACATAGGCAGAAGAAGGTAAACATAGGTACAATATGGCATAAATTAGGTAAACATAGGCAGAAGAAGGTAAACAGGTACAATATGGTATAAAGTAGGTAAACATAGGCAGAAGAAGGTAAATATAGGTACAATATGGTATAAAGTAGGTAAACATAGGCAGAAGAAGGTAAATATAGGTACAATATGGTATAAAGTAGGTAAACATAGGCGGAAGAAGGTAAACATAGGTACAATAAGTTATAAAGTAGGTAAACATAGGCATAAGAAGGTAAACAGGTACAATATGGTATAAAGTAGGTAAACATAGGCAGAAGAAGGTAAATATAGGTACAATATGGTATAAAGTAGGTAAACATAGGCAGAAGAAGGTAAACATAGGTACAATATGGCATAAATTAGGTAAACATAGGCAGAAGAAGGTAAACAGGTACAATATGGTATAAAGTAGGTAAACATAGGCAGAAGAAGGTAAATATAGGTACAATATGGTATAAAGTAGGTAAACATAGGCAGAAGAAGGTAAATATAGGTACAATATGGTATAAAGTAGGTAAACATAGGCGGAAGAAGGTAAACATAGGTACAATATGGTATAAAGTAGGTAAACATAGGCGGAAGAAGGTAAACATAGGTACAATATGTTATAAAGTAGGTAAACATAGGCAGAAGAAGGTAAACATAGGTAAAATATGTTATAAAGTAGGTAAACAGGCAGAAGACGGCAAAAAGTAGATTCACATAGGTAAAGATGGTAAAAATAAAGCAAAAATAAAAAGGCTTGTTTTTGGGATTTGATTAGAGACTCACCAGCACACTTTATGAAGGGGGAAGCTAACAATCAGTGGCCTAGTGGTCAGAGTGTCCGCCCTGAGATCGGTAGGTCGTGAGTTCAAACCCCGGCCGAGTCATACCAAAGACTATAAAAACGGCACCCATTACCTCCCAGCTTGGTACTCAGCATCAAGGGTTGGAATTGGGGGGTTAAATCACCAAAAATGATTCCCAGGCGTGGCCACCGCTGCTGCTCACTGCTCCCCTCACCTCCCAGGGGGTGAACAAGGGTCAAATGCAGAGGACACATTTCAACACACCTAGTGTGTGTGTGTGACAATCATTGGTACTTGAACTATTTAAAGATGTATTAGATGTGTTTGGTTGACTTACCTCCAAGGAGAATCTTAACACCGACCTCTAATCTACTCTCAAGTGAAACAGGAGCGCAGAACAAAAACCTCAAGTGTTCTTTGCGGTCATATCAGCTGAAATGCATGAATAAATAATAAGCTCGGCAGACTGCATGCTAGTCATTTCCGTTTGTTCAATTGTTTGACTGAGCTCGTGAGTGTTTTTGCACCTCCTGGACCATGTCCTGGGTGGGTAGTGGAAGGAAAGACCGAGGAACTGCCCTTGAAATTTCATCTGGAATAAAGAGGCCGTTCTGAGATGTATCCAAGTCACCTTCATCCTTGTGCTTGCCTCATACACTGAGGGCCTGATCATGTGGTTTAATTCCAAAGACGGTCTTTGTACAAGTCACCAATACTAGTGACTGCAAAGTGTTTCTGACACAGGAGGATTTGAACTTGAAAGTATTTGTACAACCTTTGACTGGACAACTAGCAACTTGTTCTTTCCAGTGAGCGATTACAATGAAATACTTCAAAGTATTTGTACAACCTTTGACTGGACAACTAGCAACTTGTTCCTTCAAGTGAGCTATTACAATGAAATACTTGAAAGTATTTGTACAACCTTTGACTGGACAACTCGCAACTTGTTCCTTCAAGTCAGCTATTACAATGAAATACTTGAAAGTATTTGTACAACCTTTGACTGGACAACTAGCAACTTGTTCCTTCAAGTGAGCTATTACAATGAAATACTTGAAAGTATTTGTACAACCTATGACTGGACAACTCGCAACTTGTTCCTTCAAGTGAGCTATTACAATGAAATACTTGAAAGTATTTGTACAACCTTTGACTGGACAACTAGCAACTTGTTCCTTCAAGTGAGCTATTACAATGAAATACTTGAAAGTATTTGTACAACCTTTGACTGGACAACTCGCAACTTTTTCCTTCAAGTGAGCTATTACAATGAAATACTTGAAAGTATTTGTACAACCTTTGACTGGACAACTAGCAACTTGTTCCTTCAAGTGAGCTATTACAATGAAATACTTGAAAGTATTTGTACAACCTTTGACTGGACAACTCGCAACTTTTTCCTTCAAGTGGGCTATTACAATGAAATACCTGAAAGTATTTGTACAACCTTTGACTGGACAACTAGCAACTTGTTCCTTCAAGTGAGCTATTACAATGAAATACTTGAAAGTATTTGTACAACCTTTGACTGGACAACTCGCAACTTTTTCCTTCAAGTGAGCTATTACAATGAAATACTTGAAAGTATTTCTACAACCTTTGACTGGACAACTAGCAACTTGTTCCTTCAAGTGAGCTATTACAATGAAATACTTGAAAGTATTTGTACAACCTTTGACTGGACAACTCGCAACTTTTTCCTTCAAGTGAGCTATTACAATGAAATACTTGAAAGTATTTGTACAACCTTTGACTGGACAACTCGCAACTTGTTCCTTCAAGTGAGCTATTACAATGAAATACTTGAAAGTATTTGTACAACCTTTGACTGGACAACTAGCAACTTGTTCCTTCAAGTGAGCTATTACAATGAAATACTTGAAAGTATTTGTACAACCTTTGACTGGACAACTCCCAACTTGTTTTTTCAAGTGAGCTATTACAATGAAATACTTGAAAGTATTTGTACAACCTTTGACTGGACGACTAGCAACTTGTTCTTTCAAGTGAGCTATTACAATGAAATACTTGAAAGTATTTGTACAACCTTTGACTGGACAACTAGCAACTTGTTCTTTCAAGTGAGCTATTACAATGAAACACTTGAAAGTATTTGTACAACCTTTGACTGGACAACTCGCAACTTTTTCCTTCAAGTGGGCTATTACAATGAAATACTTGAAAGTATTTGTACAAACTTTGACTGGACAACTAGCAACTTGTTCCTTCAAGTGAGCTATTACAATGAAATACTTGAAAGTATTTGTACAACCTTTGACTGGACAACTCGCAACTTTTTCCTTCAAGTGAGCTATTACAATGAAATACTTGAAAGTATTTGTACAACTTTTGACTGGACAACTAGCAACTTGTTCCTTCAAGTGAGCTATTACAATGAAATACTTGAAAGTATTTGTACAACCTTTGACTGGACAACTCGCAACTTTTTCCTTCAAGTGGGCTATTACAATGAAATACTTGAAAGTATTTGTACAACCTTTGACTGGACAACTAGCAACTTGTTCCTTCAAGTGAGCTATTACAATGAAATACTTGAAAGTATTTGTACAACCTTTGACTGGACAACTCGCAACTTTTTCCTTCAAGTGAGCTATTACAATGAAATACTTGAAAGTATTTGTACAACCTTTGACTGGACAACTAGCAACTTGTTCCTTCAAGTGAGCTATTACAATGAAATACTTGAAAGTATTTGTACAACCTTTGACTGGACAACTCGCAACTTGTTCCTTCAAGTGAGCTATTACAATGAAATACTTGAAAGTATTTGTACAACCTTTGACTGGACAACTCCCAACTTGTTTTTTCAAGTGAGCTATTATAATGAAATACTTGAAAGTATTTGTACAACCTTTGACTGGACAACTCGCAACTTGTTCTTTCAAGTGAGCGATTACAATGAAATACTTGAAAGTATTTGTACAACCTTTGACTGGACAACTAGCAACTTGTTCCTTCAAGTGAGCTATTACAATGAAATACTTGAAAGTATTTGTACAACCTTTGACTGGACAACTCGCAACTTGTTCCTTCAAGTGAGCTATTACAATGAAATACTTGAAAGTATTTGTACAACCTTTGACTGGACAACTCGCAACTTGTTCTTTCAAGTGAGCTATTACAATGAAATACTTGAAAGTATTTGTACAACCTTTGACTGGACAACTCGCAACTTGTTCTTTCAAGTGAGCTATTACAATGAGCCTTAAAATCTGCCAAATAGCTGCTTGCTAGAACTTCCTTAAAGACACGCGTGTTGTCAATCACGTTGTCAAGCACATAGACATAACCCCGCCCTCCATGTCTGAAAACACACAATAACAAGAAAGCATGTTGTTAGCCAAGAGCTAACGATGCTAATGCTTTGACTCAAAGGCCTGTAAAACAACATGTCATGCAACACAACTACAGTATGTGACTGGACTCTAACAGTTGCTAAAGGTTGCTAGCAAGACATTAGCTGCCTTGTAACCCAACTGAATTACCACACATGTTTAAGAAAGCTTTTGCTGCTGCTTCTGCTGCTTCTGCTGCTGCTTCTTCTGCTGCTTTTGCTGCTGCTGCTGTTTCTTCTTCTACTGCTGCTGCTTCTTATTCTGCTGCTGCTTCTTTTTCTTCTGCTTCTTCTGCTGCTGCTTCTGCTGCAAATTATTCATCTGCTGCTGCTGCTTCTTTTTCTTCTGCTGCTGCTTATTCTGCTGCTGCTGCTGATTCTTCTGCTTCTTCTTCTACTGCTGCTTCTGCTGCTTCTTCTTCTGCTGCTTCTTCTTCTTATTCTGCGGCTGCTTCATTTTCTTCTGCTGCTGCTTCTTGTGCCATTACTGTTGCCGCTGCTTCTGCTGCTGCTTCTTCTTCTGCTGCTGCTTCTGCTGCTGCTTCTCCTGCTGCTTCTCCTGCTGCTTCTTCTGCTTCTACTGCTGCTGATTCTTCTGCTTTTGCTGCTGCTGCTGCTGCTGCTGCTTCTGCTGCTACTGCTGCTTCTTCTTATTCTGCTGCTGCTTCTTATGCTGTTGCTGCTGCGGATTATTTTGCTGTTGCTGCTGCTTCTTATGCTGCTGCTGCTTCTTATTTTTCTTCTGCTGCTACTTATTCTGCTGCTGCTGTTGCTGCTTCTTATTCTGCTGCTGCTTCTTATTCTGCTGCTTCTTCTTTTTCTTCTGCTGCTACTTATTCTGCTGCTGCTGTTGCTGCTTCTTATTCTGCTGCTGCTTCTTTTTCTGCTGCTGCTTCTTTTTCTTCTGCTGCTGCTTCTTCTTATTCTGCTGCTGCTTCTTTTTCTTCTGCTGCTGCTTCTTCTGCTGCTGCTTCTTCTGCTGCTGCTCTGCTGCTTCTTATTCTGCTGATGCTTCTATTTCTTCTGCTGCTGCTTCTTTTTCTTCTGCTGCTGCTGCTGTTGCTGCTGCTTCTTGTTCTGCTGCTGCTTCTTATTCTTCTGCTGCTTCTTCTCCTTATTCTGCTGCTGCTTTTTCTTCTTCTGCTGCTGCTTCTTCTGCTGCTGCTGCTTCTTTTTATTCTGCTGCTGCTGCTTCTTCTTATTCTGCTGCTGCTTTTTTTCTGCTGCTGCTTGTTCTGCTTCTACTTGTTTATTAGGGACCGATGTCCCCTTTTATTATTATACCGCCGCCTCTTTGAGCTGTAATTTGACCCCCTTACCATGCTTCAAAACTCACCAAATTGGACACACACATCAGGACTGGCGAACATTGCGATCTAATAAAAAAACCAAACCCCAAAACTCAAAATTGCGCTCTAGTGCCCCCTAGGAAGAAAACACAGACAAAACTGCCTCTAACTCCCAGTAGGAATGTCGTAGAGACATGAAACAAAACCCTCTATGTAGGTCTCACGTAGACCTAGATTTCATTCACTGACACCCCCCAGCAAAACTCAACAGGAAGTTTGCAATTCCCCCCTCAAAACAAAAGTTGAGTAAAAACAGTCACCTTTTTTCAAACATGATCTCCTGAGCGCGTTTGTCGTGTCGGCTTCAAACTAGCACAGGAGAGAGATTGAACCCTTCTGATTAAAAGTTGATGAAAGAGTTTTAATTACTGCTCCGGTTTGGATTTGATGAGCCCTCAAAGTCGGTCCCGTCCATCGCTGCTTGCAGCTTTAATCTTCTACTTCTTTCTCTTCTTTCTCTTTTTATTCTTCTCCTTTTACTTATTCTTCTTCTTTCTCTTCCTTCTCTTCTTCTACTTCTTTCTTTTCTTCTTCTTTCTCTTTTGTTCTTTTTTCCACTTATTTTTCTTTCTCTTCCTTCTCTTCTTCTTCTTGTTATACTTTCTTGCCTTCTTCTTCTTTCATCTCTTCTTCCACTACTTTCTCTTCTTTTTCTTGTTTTTCTTTCTCTTTTTTCTTTCTCCTTCGTCATCTTCTTCTCTTCCTCTTCTTCTACTTCTTTCTCTTTTTCTTTTTCTTCTTCTTGTTCCTTTTTCTCTTCTTCTTCTTTCTCTTCTTTCTCCCTTTTCTCATATTTATCTTCTTTCTCTTTTCTTTTTCCTCTTTCTCTTCTTCTTCCTCCTCCTCCTCTTCCTCAGACAGGCCAGACACAACTTGGTCATATTGCTGCCTTCCCCAGCTCTTTATCTGTTCTTCCCAGCCCCACATTCTGTATCTTGCTACATGGTCTACAGTCTTTTGAAGGTATTTGAAAACCACTTCTGCATGTTCTTGAAGTTCCCAGCTAAGAATATTTTTAATGAAGTGAGTTTTTTTCCCCAATTTCTGACAGTTTAGCCTACATGATGGCTCTCTCATCATGATGTGTATTGCAGACTGTGAGAGTATGGGTGAGGCTCTCTTCCTCGCCACATTCAAGAAAGCTTTTATAAGAAATGGTCTGAAGAATACCGAATATGTCCTCATTTCTCCTTCCGTATCGGAACTTTTACGTCGTTGTCCGAAGAATATATTTGACGTGGGATCATGTCAGTGAGCAGACTATTGTTTATTTCTCCTTTTGTCGTATTTGGATGTACGCGGGCTCATACAGACCGCAATGCTTGTTCCACAATTTATTTGATTAAAATCAGTTCCTGGTAACACATTCGTTTTTTCCTAGCCCCATCCTGTACGCGCCATCCGGCCTTCAAAATAAAAGTACATCAGTAACAGGTAACACCCCACTTTGCCCTTTTTAAAAAAAAGTCTTTTCCCTTTTGTCAAAGTTAGGACCTGGATCAGTCAATAATATTTACTTTACGTCCACTTACAGGTCTGCAGAAGCACATTTTTCGGGGCCTTAGTTATGCTTAAATTAATTATGTTTTGTCCTTGGAAACAGCTTTTTATTCCATAAAAAAAACCCTGTATATTTAACTTGTCCTTTCTGTAGAAATGAAGGTAGGATTTTGCTGAATTTGTAATGGTACAATCTGCATAATCTTTAATTCAGACAGAATAATCCATAAATGAAGTATTAGCATGCATGTGAGATTATAGTATTTAATAATTATTTTCACAGTAAAGTCATGTGTTTTCTACGTATTATAACCTTAGTAATTTAGGTTGTCTACTGTTTCTTGGTTTGCAAGAATCCACTTCATTTATTACTGTGATCAGGCCTGGCCCTAACCAATCTGGCGCCCTAGGCAAGATTTTAGGTGGCGCCCCCCCACATCGGCAGTGAAGTGTATATACTCACAAGAAACCGAATAGCTTTGTCTTTGACCTTTTTTTTTACTTAAAGAAAGCAAATTAACATATTATATGAGAATGTTATGTTATGATTATCTTTAACCGAATCACAGCAGTGCTCAAATTAAAAAACAGCATTCCCTCTCATGTGATATTGCTTAATTAACATTAATGATGTGCACTTTAACAACTACCCTTACAACTATACCTAATATATAAAGGGGTGGAAAAGTGACTATTACCTGCAGGGCAAACATTAGCTAACCAGAAGGCAATAACAACGTAAACAAAAATTACCTGCTTAAAAGATCTAATACAAATGTCCCTGAGGAATGTAAGGTGGGAGTACTGTAATTACCTAACGTTACATTATTATTTTCCATAACAATTTAGCCCCCTCCACAATATTAACCCGACGTTAAAACAGAACTAGCTATTTATTGATTAGCAATTGCCGAATCATGTAGCATTAGCTTAATGCTAAAAAGCCAGGTTACTATCACATTCTGTAACAGACAAATAATTTCATGTAGGCTAACGTTACCTACCTGCTACCTCTGTCTTTTTCTCGTTTCTCCTCCTCTTTTCTCTTTTTTCTTCCCTGGGCACCTGACAGTTTTGGCCGTTTTGACATCTTGTGTTGATTTTTTGATGTTGTGAACACTGGTGACGTCCAAAAAGAGTCATGATACGGGAAGGGAGGGGGCGCACCGTGCGGGGGGAGGGGAGGGGGGGGGGACGTAATATTGTAACAAATAATATTTCTATTAAATAGGCTTTACTTTGCATTTTAATTAACGTGGGATTATTTTTTGTATTTAGAAATAATAGTACCAACTTTTATTTTTTAAATTTTTTTTTCTCCAACATTTGTGGCACTGGCGTGGCGCCCCCTGATGGACGGCGCCCTTAGCATTTGCTTATACGGCCTATGCCACGGGCCGGCCCTGACTGTGATCAACTATTTTAGATTTGTTTTTGTTTACAGTGTTTTACCGTTGCTATTTAACAATTGCTTGTCATAGTTTTTACGGTCATTTTTTTTTTTTTTACAGTGTACGGTATCTCCTTCCAGCTGCTTTGCCATCAGCAACTTCTCCATATTTTTATAGATAAATGTGTAAAAAAATATTTTAAGGTCCTTGGCTAGCATTATGGACTCATTCTGCTTCTGTATGGTGCAGCCTAGCAGTGCTACGCTCCAACTGTTTCACCAAGTTAGCTAGCGTCACGAGCTGTGTGTCTCGTCTCCCCGTATTCCCTCTGGTTCTGTGGCTGCTTCTTGGATCTCGACTTCCCGCCTGGACACAAACTCTGTCGCCTCGCTATTACCCCCGACTACCTGCCTACACATAGTCGCACACCATACACTTTTGGATTCGTCACACTCCATACTTTTGTAAATATATACGTATATATATATATATATATATATATATATATATATATATATATATATATATATATATATATATATATATATATATATATATATGTATATGTATATATGTATATATATATATATATATATGTATATATGTATATATATATATATATATATATATATATATATATATATATATATATATATATATATATATATACATATATACATATATATATATATACATATATATATATTATATGTGTGTGTGTATATATATATATATATATATATTATATGTGTGTATATATGTGTGTGTGTATATATATATTATATGTGTGTGTGTATATATATATATATATATATATATATATATATATATATATATATATATATATATATATATATATATATATATATATATATATATATATATATATATATATATATATATATATATATATATATATATATATATATATATACACACAGTCGCAATCAATACAGTTGTGAAGAACATAATGTCATGGCTGTCTTGAGGTTCCAATAATTTCAACAACTCTTATTTGAAGTTTGGTTCTTTTATGGATTTATTATGGGTCTACTGAAAATGTGAGCAAATCTGCTGGGTCAAAAGTATACATACAGCAATGTTAATATTTGCTTGCATGTCCCTTGGCAAGTTTCACTGCAATAAGGCGCTTTTGGTAGCAATTGTTGCGTCTGACCAGTCTACCTCTCAGGGAATTAAAGTCACTGGTCAATCCCAAGTTCTTTCAGATGACATATATGCAGAGTAAGAAGGACCATCAAGACAGAATAGGAATATTATCATGTTTTACTGAAGCTTCAGGAGACCAGCCCACATCAATACAGTCATACCGTCATCTCGGGATGGTCTAACATTCAAACAGGAAGAGACAACTTCTTGAATACGCAAACAGCCCCCACCCTCTCCAGAAGGGAATACAGGCTCATTGTTCTACTACAGATAAGATATAAGTGAGTACTCCAACTCCTACATTGCAAGCCTTCAAGGTAACACACACAGTTTACTTGCGGACATAAAATGAAAAAATAGAGTACAAATGGAAAAACACTAGCTGCTTTAAAAAACTCTTAAACATATATGCATTCTCCACACCATCCACAAGCTTCTGCTTAAATTTTTGACCACTCCTCTTGACAGAATCGGTGCAGTTCAGCTAAATGTGTTGGTTTTCTGACATGGACTTGTTTCTTCAGCATTGTCCACACGTTTAAGTCAGGACTTTGGGAAGGCCATTCTAAAACCTCCATTCTAGCCTGATTTAGCCATTCCTTTACCACTTTTGACCTGTGTTTGGGGTCATTGTCCTGTTGGAACACCCAACTGCGCCCAAGACCCATCCTCCGGGCTGATGATTTTAGCTTGTCCTGAAGAATTTGGAGGTAATTCTCCTTTTTCATTGTCACATTTACTCTCTGTAAAGCATCAGTTCCATTGGCAGCAAAACAGGCCCAGAGCATAATACTACCACCACCATGCTTGACGGTGGGCATGGTGTTCCTGGGATTAAAGGCCTCACCTTTTCTCCTCCAACCATTTTGCTGGGTATTGTGGCCAAACAGCTCAATTTTTGTTTCATCTGACATCACATGGATGAAGGTAAAACCTTCTGGAGGAAAGTACTGTGGTCAGATGGGCCTTTCTGTCTTGCCTCTGGTGAAGGGCGGTCACATTTTTTTTCTCCTCCCGTCTTTTCCTGGCTTGCTCTCTTTTTTTGTCTTGTCTTGTCCAAACTTTTTTTGGAAGCCTCTTTCTTTGCGCTGTCCTCCAAATCTAATCATCAGACATGGGAATTGATTAGCTGGACTCTCGACTCTATTGACACAATCTTTTTGACGAGGAAAAGAGGTTCTGGGGAGCCTGGCTGCCCTGATGGAACCATTGCTGCGGAATACGTGAGAGATTCCTGGGAGAAATGGAGAATCATGTGCCTCTCAGTCCTTTCCATCGAGGACGTGGAAGACATCTACCTATTTGGAACCATGATCGTGGGGCACCTGCTGATTGGGCTGGGCATTGCGCTGGTGTATCGTAAAATTCGTAAGACGATGGCAGCCACTCAAGGAGCCCAAAGGCTGTTCGTCGCAATGGACGGATTGGGCCGGGCTGTGGGAACACAGACTGTGGCGATTTCTGAACTGAATCGCAAGATGGATCACATCATGGAAAAGCTTGCTATAAAGGAAGGTTTGAATATGAGAGCCAGCATGGACGAATAGAACAGACAAGTCATTGTTAATGCCGGTTCGAGAAAAAACAAAAATCCTTATCTATGATTTGACTCCCCCGAATGGCCTTGAGACAAGAACAGGCTGTTCTGTAATCATCCCCTGAGGAATTTCAAAGATGGACGCTTTTTGACCTCCCTCCCTCCTCCCCTCCTCAACGACACCTGGGAATCGAACTTTGCTTGCATTGCATGCAGAACGACTCTGGGCTTATGAACATTTACACTTCACCCAAATGATGGGCATATATACAAACACACTCCCCACCCATCCAACGCCCCTCATCACCACTGCTTAATTCCTTTTCGGGGTTATGGACAGCTAGTAGCGCTTTATAGCAGCAGGCCGGCCTCCATGGCCCCAAATCCCGCCCCCCCCCCCTCTGTTGCGAGTTGTTGTGATTATATGTAACACGTACTTACCAACCCTCCCGTTTTTAGCGGGAGAATCCCGATATTCAGCGCCTCTCCCGACAACCTCCCGGCAGAGATTTTCTCCCGACAAACTCCCGGTATTCAGCCCTAGCTGGAGGCCACGCCCCCTCCAGCTCAATGCGGACCTGAGACTGAGTGGGGACAGCCTGTTCTCACGTCCGCTTTCCCACAAAATAAACAGCTTGCCTGCCCAAAGACGTCATAACATCTAGGGCTTTTATAGAGTGCACAACTGCGCACACAACAAGGAGACGAAGCAGAAGAACGAGGAAATTACAGACATGGCGGCCGAAATGATATACTCATCATGAACGGAGAAGTTAAACAGGACAATACTGCCATCTAATGGATAGCCACTGGAACACTGAAATTCAAGTATTTTTTTTTTTTCTATGTAAATATAATTTAAAAAAAAAAAAATATATATAGCTAGAATTCACTGAAAGTCAAGTATTTCATACATATATATATATATATATATATATATATATATATATATATATATATATATATATATATATATATATATATATATATATATATATATATATATATATATATATATATATATGTATGAAATACTCGAGTTGGTGAATTCTAGCTGTAAATAACATGTTTATGTGTGCTAAGCTAAATTAGGTTTTTTCCCTTGGACTCAGTCTGGACCCCCACCCGAGGGTCCAGCCTTAGACTGATATTTTTTACTCTTCCCCCCTTTCCCAATATCACCTTTTCCCCACCTTTTTTAAGGAGCGCCGTAAGTGGCTGATCCGTTGGCAATCCCGTCTTGTCCCCCTGTAACGTATGTCTGCTCTTAGCGGGACTGTGCCGAAAATGACATTTCAGTTCTTATGTGTCTTGTACATGTAAAAGAATGGACAATAATAAAGCATCTTGAATCTTGAATCTTGAAATGATGCTAATCTGCCTATTGTTGATGTTGCCGTTTAATATGCTGGTAAAGTTGAATATGTTGGATTTGTGAAATGAGCACAACTTCACCTTCCCAAACATGATCTCAGGCATGAAGTCTCGACTTTTCATGGACGCTCTTTGAAGTTGTTGCTTGAGGATAACGACATCATCTCATGATGTCGTCTGCTGGTCGCTGTCATGACTCCGGCATGTTTGAATGCACTTTGTGTCGCCGCAAAGTGTGTGCGTGCGTGAGCGACAACAACACTAGCGTCTCCTCCTGCACATCTGGATGCTGTCTGGCCACGTTTCATGAGTGAACGACTCGCTGACCCACATTCCCTCTAATGGGATTTTTAGGGCTCTTGAAGAACGCGAGACGTTTTTATTTGGACTCTTGGCAGATGTTGCTGAGAGTGAAACGGCAAACAGAAGCAGACGCTTTTTTTTTTTGGAATTGTTCTTATAATTCACAATCCCTTAGTAAGACAAGAACACATGTTTTTCCTTTTTTTTGTGCATTCTAAACCGTAAATAAACACTAGCAAGAGTCAGCCCATAAAGTTTTTTAAATAGCATCTAAAAAAAACCCAAAAAAGCAGTGAAGTTGGCACGTTGTGTAAATGGTAAATAAAAAGAGAATACAATGATTTGCAAATCCTTTTCAACTTATATTCAATTGAATAGACTGCAAAGACAAGATATTTCATGTTCACACTGAGAAAATATATATATTTTTTTGCAAATTATTAACACATTGCAAAAAAGTTGTCACAGGGGCATTTTTACCACTGTGTTACATGGCCTTTCCTTTTAACAACACTCAGTAAACGTTTGGGAACTGAGGAGACACATTTTTGAAGCTTCTCAGGTGGAATTCTTTCCCATTTTTGCTTGATGTACAGCTTAAGTTGTTCAATAGTCCGGGGGTCTCCGTTGTGCTATTTTCGGCTTCATAATGCGCCACACATTTTCAATGGGAGACAGGTCTGGACTACAGGCAGGCCAGTCTAGTACCCGCACTCTTTTACTATGAAGCCACGTTGATGTAACACGTGGCTTGGCATTGTCTTGCTGAAATAAGCAGGGGCGTCCATGGTAACGTTGCTTGGATGGCAACATATGTTGCTCCAAAACCTGTATGTAACTTTCAGCATTAATGGCGCCTTCACAGATGTGTAAGTTACCCATGCCTTGGGCACTAATACACCCCCATACCATCACACATGCGCCTATAACAATCCGGATGATTCTTTTCCTCTTTGGTCCGGAGGACACGACGTCCACAGTTTCCAAAAACAATTTGAAATGTGGACTCGTCAGACCACAGAACACTTTTCAACTTTGCATCAGTCCATCTTAGATGAGATCGGGCCCAGCGAAGCCGGCGGCGTTCCCGGGTGTTGTTGATAAATGGCTTTCACTTTGCATAGTAGAGTTTTAATTTGCACTTATAGATGTAGCGACAAACTGTAGTTACTGTTACTGACATTGGTTTTGTAAAGTGTTCGTGAGCCCATGTGGTGATATCCTTTACACACTGATGTCGCTTTTTCATGCAGTACCGCCTGAGGGATCCAAGGTCCATAATATCATCGCTTACGTGCAGTGATTTCTCCAGATTCTCTGAACCTTTTGATGATATTACGGAGCGTAGATGGTGAAATCCCTAAATTCCTTGCAATAGCTGGTTGAGAAATGTTGTTCTTGAACTGGACAATTTGCTCACGCATTTGTTGACAAAGTGGTGACCCTTGCTTGTGAATGACTGAGCATTTCATGGAAGCTGCTTTTATACCCAATCACGGCACCCACCTGTTCCCAATTAGCCTGTTCACCTGTGGGACGTTACAAATAAGTGATGGATGAGCATTCCTCAACTTTCTCAGTCTTTTTTGCCACTTGTGCCAGCTTTTTTGAAACATGTTGCAGGCATCAAATTCCAAATGAGCTAATATTTGCAAAAAAATAACAACGTTTACCAGTTCGAACGTTAAATATCTTGTCTTTGCAGTCTATTCAATTGAATATAAGTTGAAAAGGGTTAGCAAATCATTGTATTCTGTTTTTATTTACCATTTACACAACGTGACAACTTCAGCGGTTGTGGGTTTTGTGCTATCCTATAATCGCAATTACAAGTACAATAGCACTAGTACTACTGTACAAGCGCACGACTACAGGTGCACGAGTACGATTGTACTGCGCCGAGGCCCACTTCACATATACTGTAAAGCACGGCTATGGCTTCTGTACAATTGCATGAGTATCATCGCTTTAGGGCGATCTTACGAGCGCTCTAGTAGCGTTGCAAAATCGCACAAGTATAGTCGCACGAGTACGATTGTACAATCGCGGGGGTGCTATCGCCCGAGTACTATCGTCAAATTGCATGACAGAGTATGTTCACGTGAGTACGATCGTACAATCGCACCCGTACGATCGAACAATCGTTCTAGTAGTATCGCACGATTGTACGACTGTTATCGCGCTCGTACGACCGCACCGCGGCTCGGCTCACTTCACACCTGCCGTAAAGCAGGGGTCACCAACGCGGCGCCCGCGGGCACCAGGTAGCCCGTAAGGACCAGATGAGTAGCCCGCTGGCCTGTTCTAAAAATAGCTCAAATAGCAGCACTTACCAGTGAGCTGCCTCTATTTTTTAAATTGTATTTATTTACTAGCAAGCTGGTCTCGCTTTGCTCGACATTTTTAATTCTAAGAGAGACAAAACTCAAATAGAATTTGAAAATCCAAGAAAATATTTTAAAGACTTGGTCTTCACTTGTTTGAATAAATTCATACATTTTTTTTACTTTGCTTCTTATAACTTTCAGAAAGACAATTTTAGAGAAAAAATACAACCTTAAAAATGATTTTAGGATTTTTAAACACATATACCTTTTTACCTTATGAATTCCTTCCTCTTCTTTCCTGACAATTTAAATCAATGTTCGAGTAAATTTATTTTTTTTATTGTAAAGAATAATAAATACATTTTAATTTAATTCTTCATTTTAGCTTCTGTTTTTTCGACGAAGAATATTTGTGAAATATTTCAAACTTATTATGATTAAAATTCAAAAAAAATTATTCTGGCAAATCTAGAAAATCTGTAGAATCAAATTTAAATCTTATTTCAAAGTCTTTTGAATTTCTTTTAAAATTTTTGTTCTGGAAAATCTAGAAGAAATAATGATTTGTCTTTGTTAGAAATATAGCTTGGTCCAATTTGTTATATATTGTAACAAAGTGTAGACTGGATTTTAACCTATTTAAAACATGTCATCAAAATTCTAAAATTAATCTTAATCAGGAAAAATTACTAATTATGTTCCATAAATTCTTTTTAAAATTTTTTCAAAAAGATTCGAATTAGCTAGTTTTTCTCTTCTTTTTTTCGGTTGATTTTTGAATTTTAAAGAGTAAAAATTGAAGATAAACTATGTTTCAAAATTTAATAGTCATTTTTTTCATGTTTTCTCCTCTTTTAAACCATTCAATTAAGTGTAAATATCATTAATTATTAATAATAACATAGAGTTAAAGGTAAATTGAGCAAATTGGCTTTTTCTGGCAATTTATTTAAGTGTGTATCAAACTGGTAGCCCTTTGCATTAATCAGTACCCAAGAAGTAGCTCTTGGTTTCAAAAAGGTTGGTGACCCCTGCCGTAAAGTAACGGCTATCCTCTCCTGCTCCGGCCCGGCTGCACCAAATGATAATATAAATACATTTAATAATAGTCAAATACAAATAAGGCAAGAAGAAAAGTATCCCTCACTTCTCTCTTGTAAAGTCTAGTCAAATACAAATAAGGCAAGAAGAAAAGTATCCCTCACTTCTCTCTTGTAAAGTCAATTTGTACAGCCGATATGGGCGTCTACATCAACTATATCAGTGGTCCCCAACCTTTTTGGAGCTGCGGACCGGTCAACGCTTGAAAATTTGTCCCACGGACCGGGAGGGGACGGTGGGGGGGGATTTATTTATTTCTTTAAAAAAAATTGTTTTCTTTTCATAAAGAAATACAATCATGTGTGCTTACGGACTGTATCCCTGCAGACTTTATTGATATATATTGATATATAATGTATATATTGTGTTTTTTATGTTGATTTCATGAAAAAAATAAATATATATATATACATTTTTTAAATTTTTTTTTAATTTTATCTCTTGTGCGGCCCGGTACCAATCCCCAGTGGTTGGGGACCACTGAACTATATGATTTGCCTGAGAAGCTGGACAGGACAAAATAAAAATAAAAATGTATAAAAAATTAAGTACGGCTAGTTTGGCTAGGGCTGGGTTTGTCTCTGTGCGATACAGAAAATGACTATATCGTGATATTCGAGTATGCGTTCTCATGCAGTTGCTTTTAGCTGTGGGCATTACACTACAGGCTCTTCTCACTCTTTCTTGTATCTCCTTCTCACAGAGACGTAAAACGAGCGCACCTTCTTACATACGTCACATACGTATACGCCCTCGCGGAGCAGAGAGGTAGCGGCGTGGGTAACGTTAGCTGTGGTGCGAGTGGTAATACGAGAGAAAGAAGGTGCGAATCTGGTAACAAATGAAGGAAGAATTCATTCCCAAGAAAAACAGCAGGGGGTCCATCGTCTGGCGGTGGTTTGGCTTCAAGCGGGAAGATGTCGAACAGACAACCGTAATTTGTCAAGTGTGGGGCAAAAGCGTACAAAAAGTAGCAGCACTACTAATGTAGCATTATTTGAAAAGTCACCCGCTAGAGAGTGCTTACTCCGCATGTCAACATCTCCGTTCGGTGCCACACCAACAAAATGCCGAGGCAACCATTTCCACATCAACACCGTATGAAAAAAAAAAAGTCAACAACAGAAGGAGATAACGTCCGCAGGAACCTACCACATAGCAAAGGACATACACTATTTGATTCCCTATTATGCAGCTCATTTTTATTTGACACTTATTGAAATATCTTGTGTGACATCATGCACAAAAGTGCACTTTATTCGTTTCAAACTATTGTAGTGGCGTTCTGTACAAAAAGTGCACTTTAATTGAGTGTTGTTTTGATATGTCATCTTAGTGACATCATGCACAAAAGTGCACTAATAGCTTGTTTTAAAATGTCTCTGACAATCTTGCACTTTCTGTTTGGGAAATGACATGAATGTTTGTGCCACTGCTTAATAACTCTTTAATAAATACACTTTTGCTAAATTGACTTAGTTGTGATGAAAGTTTAAAATGAGCATATATTAATGCAGTATGAAGAAGAATGTTTTAATGTAGACACATAGAATCATCATACTGCTGTGATTATATGCATCAAGTGTTCATTCAAGGCTAAGGCAAAATATCCAGATATATATCGTGTATCGTGACATGGCCTAAAACTATCCAGATATATTAATAAAAGGCCACCAAAACCGCACCAAAACTTGGTACACTTCCCCTCCTTTGACATGACTGGATGTACACGTAGTACATGTACACGTAGTACACATACATGTACACGTACATGTAAACATAGCACACGTACAAGTACACGCACTCTAAGTGTAGCCGACTCACCAAATGATTGTAACGCAAATGCCACTCGCAGGTTTTTGATGATGACGGGCACATTTCATCACAGAAATAAAGACTGGAAATAATCCGAAAGTCAAACCAGCGGCACATTTAGTCGCTTCTCACGTGAGAAAAATAACTTACGGCCGGAAGAAGTGACTCAAATAAGACTGGAAATAATCCACAAAGTCAATGAGACGGCAGTAAAAGAAGCTGACTTGAGTTGGAGCTGATGTGGCGAACAGACACGTGGTTTCTCCCTGTCACAAAGCCCTCATCACCGTGTGATTGCGCTCGCCTCTTCATCAGCAACTCAATTAGCCTGCTGCCCCTCACCTTTGCGCCCGCCGCTTATTCCCCAGTCGGTGGCCGCCGAGCAACACCTGAGATCCCCCCCCGCCCCCTCCTCCACGCCCCAAAGACCCCCGCCCCGCTAATAGCGGCGCTCCGAGGGCACCCGCCGCCGTGACGGCCTTCAATTCAGACCCATTGTGCCCCTTTTACCAAGCTAATAGCTGCCATTCCACAGCTGGTGGCAAACAGGAAGTCAGCCAGCTGTGTGTGTGTGTGTGTGTGTGTGTGTGTGTGTGTGTGTGTACCGGCTCTCTTCGCAATCGCTTATTTATCCGTCGTCCTTTTTGAAATAATCAACTTGACACATCTGTCAGGCGGCGCGAGCAGGAATGCTAAAAGGTCAGCGGGCGACGCCAGCAGCTGCTCCCGCGCCAAAAAGCTTTCTCCCGCCTCCAAATAGCACAATCATTACAACACAACAGATGGGACTCGCGTGTTTCATTCCACGGCGGCGGCGGCGGCGTGGTCGCTGCACGCGCTCGTCAGATACACGCGCCCTCCCTCCGCACCTTTGCTTCCCCCGCGCACATACAAGGTCGCCGCGGGCCGAAGGACAAAAATCACTTTGGTCTCTGGAAGTTTGTCCGCCATCCACTTCCTGTCCGCTGCGCTCCGATTGGTAATCATAACAAATATTTGTTGTCCATTTTTATACAAGAGAAAAACTTCTAATACTAAACATAGTAATCATTACTAATAATTAGAGATGTCCGATAATGGCTCTTTTACCGATATCCGATATTGTCCAACTCTTAATTACCGATACCGATATCAACCGATACCGATATATACAGTCGTGGAATTAACACATTATTATGCCTAATTTTGTTGTGATGCCCCGCTGGATGCATTAAACAATGTAACAAGGTTTTCCAAAATAAATCAACTCAAGTTATGGAAAAAAATGCCAACATGGCACTGCCATATTTATTATTGAAGTCACAAAGTGCAGTATTTTTTTTTAACATGCCTCAAAACAGCAGCTTGGAATTTGGGACATGCTCTCCCTGAGAGAGCATGAGGAGGTTGAAGGGGGCGGTGTTGAGGTGTGTGTGTGTGTGTGTGTGGGGGGGGGGGGTGTATATTGTAGCGTCCCGGAAGAGTTAGTGCTGCAAGGGATTCTGGGTATTTGTTCTGTTGTGTTTATGTTGTGTTACGGTGCGGATGTTCTCCCGAAATGTGTTTGTCATTCTTGTTTGGTGTGGGTTCACAGTGTGGCGCATATTTGTAACATGGGGCGGCATGGCGTAGTGGGTAGAGCGCCCGTGTCAGAAACCTGAGGGTTGCAGGTTCGCTCCCCGCCTCTTACCATGCCGTTGTGTCCTTGGGCAGGACACTTCACCCTTGCCCCCGGTGCCGCTCACACCGGTGAATGAATGTTGAATGAATGATAGGTGGTGGTCGGAGGGGCCGTAGGCGCAAATTGGCAGCCACGCTTCCGTCAGTCTACCCCAGGGCAGCTGTGGCTATGAAAGTAGCTTACCACCACCAGGTGTGAATGAATGATGGGTTTTTAACATGTAAAGCGACTTTGGGTACTTAGAAAAGCGCTATATAAATCCCAGGTATTATTATTATTAATTATTAACAGTGTTAAAGTTGTTTATACGGCTACCCTCAGTGTGACCTGTATGGCTGTTGACCAAGTATGCCTTGCATTCACTTGTGAATGTGAAACTTACAATCAACGTATATATCTGAAGTTGATCTAGAGATTTAAGCTTTGAAAGTACATACAAATAGTATACGACAAAATTTTAACGCTTTTGTGAGTGGGGCACTTTTGGATCATCAACTATTTTAGTGCCTTTTTTTTTTTTTAACTGTCATTCCTCAAAAAATAATAACGAATTAAAATCAATGTTGTTATGAATTATTTACCTTTCTAAGACTCCAAATATTTCACAACAAATATTCCACTTTGTAATATATTTGGGGAAATATATTTCATAATGTGTTTGCCTTAAAAAAAAGTGTTTTCTTTTTCAAAAAGGGCAAACAAAAATTATAATAGAATAATAATAACTTAAATCGACGGATCCATCTGAAATTGATCCACAGTTGAGGAAAAAAAGCATGAAAAAAAAACATTTCTTATTTTTAACACTTTTAGGGGTGGGACCCTTTTGGATCCCCGAGACCTTTAGTGCATTTTATTTTTATTTTTTTCTTTAACTGTCATTAAAAAATTTTTTTATGCATAAACACTAATAAATCTATTTTGAAATATGTTAGTGAAAACTATATATTATTTATATAATATAAAAATAATA
This sequence comes from Entelurus aequoreus, assembly GCF_033978785.1. Taxonomy (NCBI): domain Eukaryota; kingdom Metazoa; phylum Chordata; class Actinopteri; order Syngnathiformes; family Syngnathidae; genus Entelurus; species Entelurus aequoreus. Next base: position 19,883,336 of record NC_084735.1, on the reverse strand, counting down.
TATATTTTGTGTTTTGCCATTAAAATTTACAAAAATAGAAAAAAACATTACAAAAAAAATACAAACTTACAATCAGCGTATAGACCTGAAGTTGATCTAGAGATTTAAGCTTTGAAAGTACATACCAATATTATATGACATATTTTTAACGCTTTTATGAGTGGGGCACTTTTGGATCATCAACAATTTTAGTGGCATTTTTTTTTAAACTGTTGTTGCTCAAAAAATAATAACGAATTAAAATCAATGTTATGAATTATTGACCTATCTAAGACTCCAAATATTTCGCAAAAAATATTCCACTTTGTAATATTTTTGGGGAAATATATTTCATAGTAGGTGTTTTTGCCTTAAAAAATTTGTTTTCTTTTTCAACAAGGGCAAACAAAAAATATAATAGAATAATAATAACTTAAATTGACGGATTCATCGGAAATTGATCCACAATTGAGAAATTTTTTTTTCTTATTTTTAACACTTTTATGGGTGGGACCCTTTTGGATCCCCGAGACCTTTAGTGCGTTTTATTTTTATTTAATTGTTTTGTTTAACTGTCATTTAAAAAAATAAATAATTCATGAACAATAATAAATATATTTTGAAATATGTTAGTGAAAACTATTCTATATTATTTATATAATATATAAATAATATATATTTTGTGTTTCGCCATTATTATTATTATTTTTTTTTACAAAAATAGAAAAAAAACATTAAAAAAATAAAATAAAACTTACAATCAGCGTTTGGATCTGAAGTTGATCTAGAGATTTAAGTTTTGAAAGTACATACCAATATTATATGAATATTTTTAACGCTTTGTAATATTTTTGGGGAAATATATTTCATATGTGTTTTTGCCTTAAAAAAAAAAGGGTTTTGTTTTTCAAAAAGGGTAAACAAAAAGTATAATAGAATAATAAAAAGGAAAAAAAGCATGAAAAAAAAAACATTTCTTATTTTTAAAAGGTGGGACCCTTTTGGATCCCCGAGACCTTTAGTGCGTTTTATTTTTATTTAATTGTTTTCTTTAACTGTCATTTAAAAAAATAAATAATTCATGAACAATAATAAATATATTTTGAAATATGTTAGTGAAAACTATTCTATATTATTTATATAATATATAAATAATATATATTTTGTGTTTCGCCATTATTATTATTTTTTTTTTTACAAAAATAGAAAAAAAAAAACATTAAAAAAATAAAATAAAACTTACAATCAGCGTTTGGATCTGAAGTTGATCTAGAGATTTAAGTTTTGAAAGTACATACCAATATTATATGAATATTTTTAACGCTTTGTAATATTTTTGGGGAAATATATTTCATATGTGTTTTTGCCTTAAAAAAAAAAGGGTTTTCTTTTTCAAAAAGGGTAAACAAAAAGTATAATAGAATAATAAAAAGGAAAAAAAGCATGAAAAAAAAACCATTTCTTATTTTTAAAAGATGGGACCCTTTTGGATCCCCGAGACCTTTAGTGCGTTTTATTTTTATTTAATTGTTTTCTTTAACTGTCATTTAAAAAAATAAATAATGCATGAACAATAATAAATATATTTTGAAATATGTTAGTAAAAACTATTCTATATTATTTATATAATATATGAATAATATATATTTTGTGTTTCGCCATTATTATTATTATTTTTTTACAAAAATAGAAAAAAACATTAAAAAAATAAAATAAAACTTACAATCAGCGTTTGGATCTGAAGTTGATCTAGAGATTTAAGCTCTGAAAGTACATACCAATATTATATGACATATTTTTAACGCTTTGTAATATTTTTGGGGAAATATATTTCATATGTGTTTTTGCCTTAAAAAAAAGTGTTTTCTTTTTCAAAAAGGGTAAACAAAAAGTATAATAGAATAACAATAACTTAAATCGATGGATCCATCTGAAATTGATCCACAATTGAGAAAAAAAGCATGAAAAAAAAATAAAAATTCTTATTTTTAACACTTTTAGGGGTGGGACCCTTTTGGATCCCCGAGACCTTTAGTGTGTTTTATTTTTATTTTATTTTTTCTTTAACTGTCATTAAAAAAAATAAAAAATTATGCATGATCAATAATAAATCTATTTTGAAATATGTTAGTGAAAACGATATATTATTTATATAATATATAAATAAAATATATATTGTGTTTCGCCATAATTATTATTTTTTTTACAAAAATCGAAAAAAACAAAAAAATAAAATAAAACTTACAATCAGCGTATAGATCTGAAGT
>NC_084735.1:19816090-19871090 GCF_033978785.1 Entelurus aequoreus | reverse complement strand
ATTGCAAAAAAGTTGTCACAAGGGCATTTTTACCACTGTGTTACATGGCCTTTCCTTTTAACAACACTCAGTAAACGTTTGGGAACTGAGGAGACACATTTTTGAAGCTTCTCAGGTGGAATTCTTTCCCATTCTTGCTTGATGTACAGCTTAAGTTGTTCAACAGTCCGGGGATCTCCCTTGTGCTATTTTAGGCTTCATAATGTGTCACACATTTTCAATGGGAGACAGGTCTGGACTACAGGCAGGCCAGTCTAGTACCCGCACTCTTTTACTATGAAGCCACGTTGATGTAACACGTGGCTTGGCATTGTCTTGCTGAAATAAGCAGGGGCGTCCATGGTAGTGTTGCTTGGATGGCAACATATGTTGCTCCAAAACCTGTATGTACCTTTCAGCATTAATGGCGCCTTCACAGATGTGTAAGTTACCCATGTCTTGGGCACTAATACACCCCCATACCATCACAGATGCTGGCTTTTACACTTTGCGCCTAGAACAATCCGGATGGTTCTTTTCCTCTTTGGTCCGGAGGACACGACGTCCACAGTTTCCAAAAACAATTTGAAATGTGGACTCGTCAGACCACAGAACACTTTTCCACTTTGTATCAGTCCATCTTAGATGAGCTCAGGCCCAGCGAAGCCGGCGGCGTTTCTGGGTGTTGTTGATAAATGACTTTCGCTTTGCATAGTAGAGTTTTAACTTGCACTTACAGATGTAGCGACCAACTGTAGTTACTGACAGTGGTTTTCTGAAGTGTTCCTGAGCCAATGTGGTGATATCCTTTACACACTGATGTCGCTTTTTGATGCAGTACCGCCTGAGGGATCGAAGGTCACAGGCTTAGCTGCTTACGTGCAGTGATTTCTCCAGATACTCTGAACCTTTTGATGATATTACGAACGGTAGATGGTGAAATCCCTAAATTCCTTGCAATAGCTGGTTGAGAAATGTTCTTAAACTGTTGGACAATTTGCTCACACATTTGTTGACAAAGTGGTGACCCTCGCCCCATCCTTGTTTGTGAACGACTGAACATGATGTATATTTGTTATTATTATTATTTTTATTATGTGTTTATTTGATGATTTACACTATTCAACACCAGCTACTTAAATAACATGACATATCTATTTTATTTTGTATTATATTTCATAATTATTAAATGACTAATAGTGTAGCACTTAGTTAAAAACATGTCAAATAATATTCTTGTTGACGACTATGTATATTTGCATTTTTTGTCATTATTATATTTATTTAATTAATACATGACTAATAGTGTTGTACTTAGTCAAATAATATTTATGTTGATGACTACACAATATATTGGTATGTTTTATCAATATTACTACTTTTTGTATTTATTGAATAAATAATCGTAATTTAATTAGTATTATTTTTTATCAACATTATTATTATTATGTATATCTGTTATTATTATTATTACGTGTTTATTTGATGAGTTGCACTATTCAACACCAGCTACTTAAATAACATGACATATCTATTTTATTTTGTATTATATTTCATAATTATTAAATGACTAATAGTGTAGCACTTAGTTAAAAACACGTCAAATAATATTCTTGTTGACGACTATGTATATTTGCATTTTTTGTCATTACTATATTTTGTGTATTCATTAAAATAATATTTGTTTTCAACATGAGTAGAATCAGTATTATACGTAGAAATGATAAGCAATGTTTATTAGAATGAAAGCGTTATCTTTGTATTGTTAATGTTTGAAATAGTCTGCTGTTTATGAAAACAAATCATGCAAATGAAGGATTGTGGAATGGAAAAAAAATCACAAGGCTGTCACTGATTAGCTGGAACAAAACAATACCCCCCCCCCCCACACACACCCACACACACACACGCACGCACACACGCCGATTAATTGTATTCCAGCGTCATTATGCGGCAGCCTGCTGCTAATTAACTTAAGCGCGTGTTTTGCATATTTCACTTGTTTAATTTCTTCACGTCAACAAAAAGACGAGGAGGAAAAAAAATATATATTTTCATTTCTGCTGAAAAGATTCTTTTATTGGCGGCTGAACGACAAAAAGATGTTTCCACTCGCAGCACCACAACAAAGCACCTCGGTGTTTGATAATGAATACAGAGCTGGCGGCTGAATGAACATCAAAACATCATCATAACTTCGCATCAAAGTATACATAATAATAATAATGTTGATAAAAAAATAATACTAATTAAATTACGATTATTTATTCGATAAATACAAAAAATATAGTAATGTTGATAAAACATACCAATATATTGTGTAGTCATCAACATAAATATTATTTGACTAAGTACAACACTATTAGTCATGTACTAATTATTAAATATAATACAAAAAACAACGATATATATGTTTGTATAGATGTTACTGTTATGTTTAAGTAGTTGGTGCTAAATAGTGTAACTCAAATAAAAACATGATAAAAATAATAACAAATATAATAAAAATAATACTAATTAAATCATGATTATTTATTCAATAAGTACAAAAAATATAGTAATATTGATCAAACATACCAATATATTGTATAGTCATCAATATAAATATTATTTTTACTAAGTACAACACTACTAGTCATTTACTAATTACGAAATATAATACAAAAGACAATAAATCAGTCATGTTCATGTTTTGTTGAAGTAGTTGGTGTTAAATAGAGTAACTTGTTAAATTAACACATACTAAAAATAACACATTTACATGATAATAATGATGAAAATAATACTAATTAAATCTGGATTATTTATTCAATAAATACAAAAAATATAGTAATATTGATAAAACATTCCAATATACTGTGTAGTCATCAACATAAATATTATTTGACTAAGTACAACACTATTAGTCATGTACTAATTATTAAATATAATACAAAAAACAACGATATATATGTTTGTATAGATGTTACTGTTATGTTTAAGTAGTTGGTGCTAAATAGTGTAACTCAAATAAAAACATGATAAAAATAATAACAAATATAATAAAAATAATACTAATTAAATCATGATTATTTATTCAATAAGTACAAAAAATATAGTAATATTGATCAAACATACCAATATATTGTATAGTCATCAATATAAATATTATTTTTACTAAGTACAACACTTCTAGTCATTTACTAATTATGAAATATAATACAAAAGACAATAAATCAGTCATGTTCATGTTTTGTTGAAGTAGTTGGTGTTAAATAGAGTAACTTGTTAAATTAACACATGATAAAAATAACACATTTACATGATAATAATGATGAAAATAATACTAATTAAATCTGGATTATTTATTCAATAAATACAAAAAATATAGTAATATTGATAAAACATTCCAATATACTGTGTAGTCATCAACATAAATATTATTTGACTAAGTACAACACTATTAGTCATGTACTAATTATTAAATATAATACAAAAAACAACGATATATATGTTTGTATAGATGTTACTGTTATGTTTAAGTAGTTGGTGCTAAATAGTGTAACTCAAATAAAAACATGATAAAAATAATAACAAATATAATAAAAATAATACTAATTAAATCATGATTATTTATTCAATAAGTACAAAAAATATAGTAATATTGATCAAACATACCAATATATTGTATAGTCATCAATATAAATATTATTTTTACTAAGTACAACACTACTAGTCATTTACTAATTACGAAATATAATACAAAAGACAATAAATCAGTCATGTTCATGTTTTGTTGAAGTAGTTGGTGTTAAATAGAGTAACTTGTTAAATTAACACATAATAAAAATAACACATTTACATGATAATAATGATGAAAATAATACTAATTAAATCTGGATTATTTATTCAATAAATACAAAAAATATAGTAATATTGATAAAACATTCCAATATACTGTGTAGTCATCAACATAAATATTATTTGACTAAGTACAACACTATTAGTCATGTACTAATTATTAAATATAATACAAAAAACAACGATATATATGTTTGTATAGATGTTACTGTTATGTTTAAGTAGTTGGTGCTAAATAGTGTAACTCAAATAAAAACATGATAAAAATAATAACAAATATAATAAAAATAATACTAATTAAATCATGATTATTTATTCAATAAGTACAAAATATATAGTAATATTGATCAAACATACCAATATATTGTATAGTCATCAATATAAATATTATTTTTACTAAGTACAACACTACTAGTCATTTACTAATTATGAAATATAATACAAAAGACAATAAATCAGTCATGTTCATGTTTTGTTGAAGTAGTTGGTGTTAAATAGAGTAACTGGTTAAATTAACACATAATAAAAATAACACATTTACATGATAATAATGATGAAAATAATACTAATTAAATCTGGATTATTTATTCAATAAATACAAAAAATATAGTAATATTGATAAAACATTCCAATATACTGTGTAGTCATCAACATAAATATTATTTGACTAAGTACAACACTATTAGTCATGTACTAATTATTAAATATAATACAAAAAACAACGATATATATGTTTGTATAGATGTTACTGTTATGTTTAAGTAGTTGGTGCTAAATAGTGTAACTCAAATAAAAACATGATAAAAATAATAACAAATATAATACAAATAATACTAATTAAATCATGATTATTTATTCAATAAGTACAAAAAATATAGTAATATTGATCAAACATACCAATATATTGTATAGTCATCAATATAAATATTATTTTTACTAAGTACAACACTACTAGTCATTTACTAATTATGAAATATAATACAAAAGACAATAAATCAGTCATGTTCATGTTTTGTTGAAGTAGTTGGTGTTAAATAGAGTAACTTGTTAAATTAACACATAATAAAAATAGCACATTTACATGATAATAATGATGAAAATAATACTAATTAAATCTGGATTATTTATTCAATAAATACAAAAAATATAGTAATATTGATAAAACATTCCAATATACTGTGTAGTCATCAACATAAATATTATTTGACTAAGTACAACACTATTAGTCATGTACTAATTATTAAATATAATACAAAAAACAACGATATATATGTTTGTATAGATGTTACTGTTATGTTAAGTAGTTGGTGCTAAATAGTGTAACTCAAATAAAAACATGATAAAAATAATAACAAATATAATAAAAATAATACTAATTAAATCATGATTATTTATTCAATAAGTACAAAAAATATAGTAATATTGATCAAACATACCAATATATTGTATAGTCATCAGTATAAATATTATATTTACTAAGTACAACACTACTAGTCATTTACTAATTATGAAATATAATACAAAAGACAATAAATCAGTCATGTTCATGTTTTGTTGAAGTAGTTGGTGTTAAATAGAGTAACTTGTTAAATTAACACATAATAAAAATAACACATTTACATGACAATAATGATGAAAATAATACTAATTAAATCTGGATTATTTATTCAATAAATACAAAAAATATAGTAATATTGATAAAACATTCCAATATACTGTGTAGTCATCAACATAAATATTATTTGACTAAGTACAACACTATTAGTCATGTACTAATTATTAAATATAATACAAAAAACAACGATATATATGTTTGTATAGATGTTACTGTTATGTTTAAGTAGTTGGTGCTAAATAGTGTAACTCAAATAAAAACATGATAAAAATAATAACAAATATAATAAAAATAATACTAATTAAATCATGATTATTTATTCAATAAGTACAAAAAATATAGTAATATTGATCAAACATACCAATATATTGTATAGTCATCAATATAAATATTATTTTTACTAAGTACAACACTACTAGTCATTTACTAATTATGAAATATAATACAAAAGACAATAAATCAGTCATGTTCATGTTTTGTTGAAGTAGTTGGTGTTAAATAGAGTAACTTGTTAAATTAACACATAATAAAAATAACACATTTACATGATAATAATGATGAAAATAATACTAATTAAATCTGGATTATTTATTCAATAAATACAAAAAATATAGTAATATTGATAAAACATTCCAATATACTGTGTAGTCATCAACATAAATATTATTTGACTAAGTACAACACTATTAGTCATGTACTAATTATTAAATAAATATAGTAATGACAAAAAATGCAAATATACATAGTCGTCAACAAGAATATTATTTGACATGTTTTTAACTAAGTGCTACACTATGTGTCATTTAATAATTATGAAATATAATACAAAATAAAATGGATATGTCATGTTATTTAAGTAGCTGGTGTTGAATAGTGTAAATCATCAAATAAACACATAATGAAAATAATAATAATAACAAATATACATCATAATAATAATGTTGATAAAAATAATACTAATTAAATTACGATTATTCATTCGATAAATACAAAAAATATAGTAATGTTGATAAAACATATCAATATATTGTGTAGTCATCAACATACATATTATTTTACTAAGTACAACACTATTTTTTGCTTCGCTACACGCCTTAAAACCAAGCTCCGCCAACTCGCCGTCAAGCTACAGTATTGTAGGACTTGTGGTACACGGTGAAAAATACTACAATGTGGATCAACGACCACTACTGCCCCCTAAAGGAATGAAGGGGAACTCACCATTTGCAAAATAAATGTGTAATATACAGTCGCGGTCAAAAGTTTACATACACTTGTAAAGAACATAATGTCATGGCTGTCTGGAGTTTCCAATCATTTCTACAATTTTGTTGTGATTGGAGCACATACTTGTTGGTCACAAAAAAAACATTCATGAAGTTTGGTTCTTTTATGAATTTATTATGGGTCGACTGAAAATGTGAGCAAATGTGCTGGGTTAAAAGTATACATACAGCAATGTTAATATTTGCTTACATGTCCCTTGGCAAGTTTCACTGCAATAAGGCGCTTTTGGTAGCCATCCACAAGCTTCTGCTTGAGTTTTTGACCACTCCTCTTGACAAAATTGGTGCAGTTCAGCTAAATGTGTTGGTTTTCTGACATGGACTTGTTTCTTCAGCATTGTCCACACGTTTAAGTCAGGACTTTTTGGGAAGGCCATTCTAGAACCTTCATTCTATCCTGATTTAGCCATTCCTTTACCACTGTTTTTGATTGAATACATTTTTTGACAATATTTTAAAATTTTGATTGAAGTGGTCATATTGTTCTATAGTTCCTTGTTTGGTAGTGATGGGTAAATGAGGCCTTGGTGAGTGTGTGGCACACTCACTAGCTGTATTGACACTGTGTCGCTGTGTTTATGTTGGCGCCATCTGTCGGATTGAAAAGATCGCTACAGTTGACCTGCAAATAAAATGAGAAAATATGTAATATTGTTTTTTTGTGTTTTTTATATAGAAAAACAGAGTTTGCAACTCTAACCCAGCATGATGTTAAAATGTAATGTTAGCACATATTTCACATGGCTATGCTAGTGTTGCTAACCTAGCATGATGTTAAAATGTAATGTTAGCATGTAGCTCACATGGCTATGCTACTGTTGCTAACCTAGTATTGATGTTAAAATGTAATGTTAGCATGTAGCTTACATGGCTATGCTAGTGTTGCTTACATGGCATGATGCTTAAATGTAATGTTAGTATTTAGCTCACATAGCTATGCTACTGTTGCTAACCCAGCATGATGTTATAATGTAATGTTAGCATGTATTTCACATGGCTATGCTAGTGTTGCTAACATAGCACGATGTTAAAATGTAATGTTAGCGTATAGCTCACAAAGCTATGTTAGTGTTGCTAACCTAGCATGATGGTAAAATGTAATGTTAGCATGCAGCTCACATGGCTATGTTAGTGTTGCTAACCCAGCATGATGTTAAAATTTAATTTGAGCATGTAGCTTACATGGCACAATGTTAAAATGTAATGTCAGCATGTAGCTCACATAGCTACGCCAATGTTGCTTACCTAGCATGATGCTAACATGTAATGTTAGTAGTTAGCATGTTGGTAACCCAGCATGATGTTAAAATGTAATGTTAGCATATATTTTACATGGTTTTGCTAGTGTTGCTAACCCAGCATAATGTTAAAATGTAATGTTAGTATTTAGCTTACATGGCTATGCTAGTGTTGCTTACCTAGCATGATGCTAAAATGTAATGTTAGCATGTAGCTCACATGGCTATGCTAGTGTTGCTAACCTAGCACGATGCTAAAATGTAATGTTAGCATTTAGCACACATACCTATGCTAGTGTTGCTAACCTAGGACGATGTTAAAATGTAATGTAAGCATATTTTTTCACATGGATATGCTAGTGTTGCTAACCTAGCATGATGATAAAATGTAATGTTAGCGTGTAGCTCACATAGCTATGTTAGTGTTGCTAACCTAGCATGATGGTAAAATGTAATCTTAGCATGTAGCTCGCCTGGCTATGCTATTGCTGCTAACCTAGCATGATGCTAAAATGTAATGTTAGCATATTTTTTCACATGGCTTTGCTAGTGTTGCTAACCCAGCATGATTTTTAAATGTAATGTTAGCATATTTTTTCACATGGCTATGCTAGTGTTGCTAACCTAGCACGATGCTAAAATGTAATGTTAGCATTTAGCACACATACCTATGCTAGTGTTGCTAACCTAGCATGATGATAAAATTTAATTTTAGCATGTAGCTCACATAGCAATTCTCTTAAGTGTGTCATAATCCAAAATTGATATCGGATATCGGTCAGATATCAGCAGAAAAAGCAAGTATTGGACGTATATCGCATGTAAAATGTGTGATATATTTTTAAACTTTTGCCATCACAAATATATTTTTTTATGTATTTTAATAAATGTTTTCGGGCAAAATATATGACTTTGAGTCAATGAAAAATGATTCAGTGTAAAAAAATATAAACAGAAAGGTGAAACAAAGCGATAAAGTTGTCATTTGAGGAAATATATTGTATTATTTGAGGTGTTTCTGCAGGATGCATTTAACAAGACGATGCTCCACTCGGATGTAAGCCTGAGGTCTCAAGGAATATTAATTTTCTTCTGGTGTGATTATCTTTTCTCATTTTGTCCCCCGGTGATCTTTACTTAAGTTGCTTTTGTTGTCGCACTTCACATTTCGTACGCTTCTTTTATTATTCATGCTCTCATGCATTTTTAGAAGCACTTCCTGTCATCGTCATCAACGTAACATGGTCTTGTCGGTCCATTCACACAATGTGGTCGTCATGACAACCACTCATCACCTCCCCCGAGCACACGCATGACCTCCACCAAGCTCAAGCATGTGTGATTTTGTATCGGTTTGTCCATTCTATTAAGTCATTTGACCACATATTGACTGTACATCTTCAAGTCTGTGCGTCCATCCATTCACACACACATCAATCAATCAATTCCTTTATTGTCATTGTCATAATAACACTTAAAGGCCTACTGAAATGAATTTTTTTTATTTAAACGGGGATAGCAGATCTATTCTATGTGTCATACTTGATCATTTCGCGATATTGCCATATTTTTGCTGAAAGGATTTAGTATAGAGCAGGGGTCACCAACCTTTTTGAAAGCAAGTGCTACTTCTTGGGTACTGACTAATGCGAAGGGCTACCAGTTAAATTGCCAGAAATAGCCAATTTGCTCAATTTACCTTAACTCTATGTTATTATTAATAATCAATGATATTTACACTTAATTGAACGGTTTAAAAGAGGACAAAGCACGAAAAAAATGACAATTGCATTTTGAAACATAGTTTATCTTCAATTTCGACTCTTTAAAATTCAAAATTCAACCGAAAAAATAGAGAAAAACTAGCTAATTCGAATCTTTTTGAAAAATTTAAAAAAAAATCATTAGTAATTTTTCCTGATTAAGATTAATTTTAGAATTGTGATGACATGTTTTAAATAGGTTAAAATCCAATCTGCACTTTGTTAGAATATATAACAAATTGGACCAAGCTATATTTCTAACAAAGACAAATCATTATTTCTTCTAGATTTTCCAGAACAAAAATTGTAAAAGAAATTCAAAAGACTTTGAAATAAGATTTAAATTTGATTCTACAGATTTTCTAGATTTGCCAGAATAATTTTTTTTGAATTTTAATCATAATAAGTTTGAAGAAATATTTCACAAATATTCTTCGTCGGAAAAACAGAAGCTAAAATGAGTTAAATTAAAATGTATTTATTATTCTTTACAATAAAATAAATAAATTTACTTGAACATTGGTTTAAATTGTCAGGAAAGAAGAAGGAATTTAAAAGGTAAAAAGGTATATGTGTTTAAAAATCCTAAAATCATTTTTAAGGTTGTATTTTTTCTCTAAAATTGTCTTTCTGAAAGTTATAAGAAGCAAAGTAAAAAAATTAATGAATTTATTTAAACAAGTGAAGACCAAGTCTTTAAAATATTTTCTTGGATTTTCAAATTCTATTTGAGTTTTGTCTCTCTTAGAATTAAAAATGTCGGGCAAAGCGAGACCAGCTTGCTAGTAAATAAATAAAATTTAAAAAATAGAGGCAGCTCACTGGTAAGTGCTGCTATTTGAGCTATTTTTAGAACAGGCCGTCGGGCTACTTATCTGGTCCTTACGGGCTACCTGGTGCCCGCGGGCACCGCGTTGGTGACCCCTGGTATAGAACAACGACGATAAAGATTGCAACTTTTGGTATCTGATAAAAAAAAAGGCTTGCACCTACCGGAAGTAGCGTGACGTAGTCAGTTGAACATATACGCAAAGTTCCCTATTGTTTACAATGATGGCCGCATGAAGTGAGAGAGATTCGGACCGAGAAAGCGACAATTTCCCCATTAATTTGAGCGAGGATGAAAGATTTGTGGATGAGTAAAGTGCAAGTGAAGGACTAGTGGGGAGTTGAAGCTATTCAGATAGGGAAGATGCTGTGAGAGCCGGGGGTGACCTGATATTCAGCTGGGAATGACTACAACAGTAAATAAACACAAGACATATATATACTCTATTAGCCACAACACAACCAGGCTTATATTTAATATGCCACAAATTAATCCTCCATAAAAACACCTGCGTGTTTGTTACGCTAGCTCCTAGCTCCTCTGCTAGCTCCTAGCTCCATAGAACACGCCAATACAATTCAAACACCTGATCAACACACACAATCACTCAGCCCAAAAGACCGTTCACCTAACCCAAGGTTCATAAAGCTTATATATTTTTAAAAAGTTACGTACATACGCAAAAAAAAGCCAAAGCTGCATACTCACAGTAGCACGTCTGCGTCTTTGTCATCCAAATCAAAGTAATCCTGGTAAGAGTCTGTGTTGTCCCAGTTCTCTACAGGCGTCTGTGTATCCAGGTCAAAAGTCCTCCTGGTTAGAGTCTCTGTTATCCGAGTTCTTCCATCTTGACTGCATCTTTCGGGAATGTAAACAAAGAAGCGCCGGCTGTGTACTGTTGTTGCTGACTACGTTCGAAAAATACGTCCATTTCGCACCGACAACTTTCTTCTTTGCTTGCTCGGCTTCCTTCTCCATAATGCAATGAACATGATTGAAACAGATTCACGAACACAGATGTCCAGAATACTGTGGAATTATGAAATGAAAACAAAGCTTTTTCGTATTGGCTTCAATGTGGAAGGCATACCCGTGTTCGCCGGTCTACGTCACGCGCATACGTCATCCTCAGAGGCGTTTCGAACCGGAAGTTTAGCGGCAAATTTAAAATGTCACTTTATAAGTTAACCCGGCCGTATTGGCATGTGTTATAATGTTAAGATTTCATCATTGATATATAAACTATCAGACTGCGTGGTCGGTAGTAGTGGCTTTCAGTAGGCCTTTAAGTCATACATGTCAACGAGATTTTGTTTGAGCTTTGTCCAGCGGCATAGAAACTGCATTAAAGTGCAGGTTGACCATAGTTCACAGTTTAGCATTGTCAGGAAGATGGCGTATAAAGGGGGTGTGGGGGTGGGAACAGTCAGATGTCTGATGGGTGTTACGTTGATGTTGCAGTAATGCAGTGTCCAGAGCACAATTATTGAGGTGGTGAAGAGTGAGGTAATGAGATGGTCCGGGGCAGCAAAGGGGCAGGCTGTTCATTTAGCAGTCTCACAGCCTGGGGATACAGACTGTGAGACATTCTGGTGGTCCTGGCGCGAATCCATCTATACCTTCTTCCAGAGGGTAGCAGGTTGAAGAGGCCGTGTGCTGGGTGGTATCTGTCCTTCAGGATGTTGTGCACATGGCACTCATCTCTGGGAGTATCGTCCTTGTAATTTTCCCCGCCGCTTTAACCACTCGCTGGAGGGCCTGTTGGTTGGCTTTAGTGCGGCTAGCAAACCACACTAAAAAGCCGTAAATGAGGACACTGCTGATGGCACAGTTGTAAAAGTTAACCATTGATTTCTGCGGAATGTTTGCGCATTTTAGTTTCCTCAACAAAAAAAAAGACGTTGTTGGGCCTTTCCGACTGTAGAAGCAGTGTTAATGTCCCAGCATAGATCTTCTGTTATGTTCACCCCTAAGAATTTGAAATGCTTGACCCTTTCTACTAGATTGTTATTAATTAAAAGTGGAGGGTGTTTGCTCTGCCCTTTCCTGCGGAAGTCTACAATTAGTTCTTTGGTTTTGTTAGTGTTAAGAACCAAGTTGTTGTTAGCACACCATGAAGCCAGCTGTTGGACCTCTGCATTGTATGCTGTCTCATCATTATCATCAATCAATCAATGTTTATTTATATAGCCCTAAATCACAAGTGTCTCAAAGGGCTGTACAAGCCACAACGACATCCTCGGTACAGAGCCCACATACGGGCAAGGAAAAACTCACCCCAGTGGGACGTCGGTGAATGACTATGAGAAACCTTGGAGAGGACCGCATATGTGGGTAACCCCCCCCCCCCTCTAGGGGAGACCGAAAGCAACGGATGTCGAGTGGGTCTGACATAATATTGTGAAAGTCCAGTCCACAGTGGATCCAACACATCAGCGGGAGTCCAGTCCACAGCGGGGCCAACAGGAAACCATCCCGAGCGGAGACGGGTCAGCAGCGCAGAGATGTCCCCAACCGATGCACAGGCTAGTGGTCCACCCGGGGTCCCGACTCTGGACAGCCAGCACTTCATCCATGGCCACCGGACCTATGCAACTCCCCCTCGCAAGGGACAGGGGAGAAGAGGAGAGAAGAAAAGAAACGGCAGATCAACTGGTCTAAAAAAAGGGGGGTCTATTTAAAGGCTAGATTATACAAATGAGTTTTAAGATGGGACTTAAATGCTTCTACTGAGGTAGCATCTCTAACTGTTCCAGAGTACTGGAGCCCGAATAGAAAACGCTCTATAGCCCGCAGACTTTTTTTTGGCTCTTATTATTATTGCTGATGAGCCCAAGTACTGTGGTGTCGTCGGCATATTTGACAGTGAGATTGGATGTTGAAGAGGCTATACCAGGGGTCGGCAACCCAAAATGTTGAAAGAGCCATATTGGACCAAAAATACAAAAAAAAAATCTGTCTGGAGCCGCAAAAAATTAAAAGCCATATTACATGTGTCATGAGATATACATTTAATTAAGAGGACTTAAAGGAAACTAAATGAGCTCAAATATAGCTACAAATGAGGCATAATGATGCAATATGTACATATCGCTAGCCTAAATAGCATGTTAGCATCGATTAGCTTGCAGTCATGCAGTGACTAAATATGTCTGATTAGCACTCCACACAAGTCAATAACATCAACAAAACTCACCTTTGTGCACTCACGCACGACGTTAAAAGTGTGGTGGACAAAATGAGACAGAAAAAGAAGTGGCATAAAACACGTCCTAGAAAGTCGGAGAAAGTTATGTAAACAAACTATACGGTGAGTTCAAGGACCGCCAAAATAAGTAGGAAAAAACGCCGCTCGCCAAATACTCGAATGAGTGAAGCATATTTAATATAAACAGTGTGATTTATAACAATTAGGGAGGTTTGTGTCATGTTTGTCCTCCTACAGAAACCATACTAAAACAAAAAAATACATTTTTTCCCCTCATCTTTTTCCATTCTTCATACATTTTTGAAAAATCTCCAGAGAGCCACTAGGGCGGCGCTAAAGAGCCGCATGCGGCTCTAGAGCCACGGGTTGCCGACCCCCGGGCTATACAGTCATGTGTGAAGAGGGTGAAGAGCACAGGGCTTAGCACACAACCCTGTGGAGCGCCGGTGTTGATGGTGAGCGTGGCAGAAATGTGCTCGCTTATTTTCACATACTGTGTGCGATGTGTTAAAAAGTCCAAAATCCAGTTGCAGAGGAAGGTGTTCAGACCATCTGTCTGTGGTAACATGTAAACACATGTCAGTTTGTCCATTCACGCGCATCTATTGTGTTAACATCTGTCGGTCCATTCACGCACATCTATCGCGTTAATATATGTCTGCCCATTCACACACGTCTGTTGTGTGAATGGACCGACAGATGTAAGCACAACAGATGTGTGTGAATGGGCAGACATATTAACGCAACAGATATAAGTGAATGGACAGACAGATGTTAACACAATAGACGCGTGTGAATGAACAGACAAATATCAACACAATAGATGTGTGAATGGACCGACAGATGTAAACACATCTTTTGTGTTGATATTTGTCTGTTCATTCACACGCGTCTATTGTGTTAACATCTGTCTGTCCATTCACTTATATCTATTGCGTTAATATGTCTGCCCATTCACACACATCTGTTGTGTTTACATCTGTCGGTCCATTCACATATCGTGTTGATATTTGTCTGTTCATTCACACGCGTCTATTGTGTTAACATCTGTCTGTCCATTCACAAATGTATTGTGTTAACATTTGTCTGCCCATTCACGCATGCAAATATTGTTGCTGTTGATATTTGTGTGTCCATTCACACACATCTATTGTGTTACCATTTGTCTGTCTGTTCACGCACCTCTATTGTGTTAACATCCGTCTGTCCATTCACAAATGTATTGTGTTAACATTTGTCAGTCCATTCACACGCGTCTATTATGTTACATCTGTCTGTCCATTCACACACATCTATTGCGTTAATGTGTCTGCCTATTTACACACATCTGTTGTGTTTACATCTGTCGGTCCATTCACATATCAATTGTGTTGATATTTGTCTGTTCATTCACACACGTCTATTGTGTTAACATCTGTCTGTCCATTCACGCACATCTATTGCGTTAATATGTCTGCCCATTCACACACATCTGTTGTGTTTACATCTGTTGGTCCATTCACACATCTATTGTGTTGATATTTGTCTGTTCATTCACACGCATCTATTGTGTTAACATCCGTCTGTCCATTCACTAATTTACTTCACGCATGCAAATATTGTTGTTGTTGATATTTGTGTGTCTATTCACACACATCTATTGTGTTAACATTCGTCTGTCCATTCACAAATGTATTGTGTTAACATCTGTCTGTCCATTCACACACATCTATTGTGTTAAAATCTGTCTTTCCATCCGCGCACATATATTGGGTTAACATTTGTCTGTCCTTTCACATGCATCTATTGTGTTAACATCTGTCTGTCCATTCACAAATGTATTGTGTTAACATTTGTCAGTTCATTCACACACCTTTATTGTGTTAACATCTGTTTGTCAATTCACACACATGTATTGTGTTAACATCTGTCGGTCTATTCACACATCTATTGTGTTAACATTTGTCCGTCCATAAACGCAGGTCTTTTGTGTTAACATCTGTC
The DNA here is from genome assembly GCF_033978785.1 of Entelurus aequoreus. NCBI lineage: Eukaryota > Metazoa > Chordata > Actinopteri > Syngnathiformes > Syngnathidae > Entelurus > Entelurus aequoreus. The sequence continues at coordinate 19,855,349 of NC_084735.1, read as the reverse complement.
TGTCCATTCACAAATGTATTGTGTTAATATTTGTCAGTTCATTCACACACCTTAATTGTGTTAACATCTGTTTGTCAATTCACACAAATGTATTTGTGTTAAAATCTGTCGGTCCATTCACACATCTATTGTGTTAACATCTGTTTGTCAATTCACAAATGTATTCTGTTAACATTTGTCAGTTCATTCACACACATGTATTGTGTTAACATCTGTCGGTCCATTCACACAACTATTGTGTTGATATTTGTCCGTCCATTCACACGCATCTATTGTGTTAACATCTGTTGGTCCATTCACACACATCTATTGTGTTATTATATGTTTGCTCATTCACACACATATATTGTGTTAAGATTTGTCTGTCCATTTATGCACATTTGTGTTAACATCAATCTGTCATTCACACGTTTGTTGGGGTAAACATCTGTCTGTGCATTTACAAATGTATTGTGTAAACATCTGTCTGACCATTCACACACATCTATTGTGCTAACATCTGTCTGTCCATTCACGCACATTTATTGTGTAAGCATCTGCCTGTCTATTTGTGCACATTATTTTTTTTAGCATCTGCCTGTCTATTCATGCACATTTGTATGTCCATTCATACACAAATCAGTGCAACATCTGTTTGTGATAACACATAATAAACACATCGGTCTGTCAATTTGCACACATCTATTGTGTTAACATCTGTCTGTACACTCACGCACGCACACACGGAATATAAATATCCATCAGTCTGTGCATTCTCGTAGGAATAATTGTATATTCACACACACGGGGCATGCACACAAACACACACACAAAACAGTGTACAATTTGTAAATTTACAGATACAGCTAATGTAATTGTCTGTCCATTCATAGACACACACACAAAAACACAATAAACAATGACCATTCATTTAAATATATATAAGTATATAAATATAATATAAGTTAATCCATTCACACAATCACATATTCTGGAATATAAACCTGTCTCTCCTTTCACACACGTCTATACACAAAATCACATGCACACTCACACAATGAAGATGTCTGTCCATTCACACATTTGCAAAAGAAACATTCATACATTCGCTGGCACACATAACGTAAACCACTGCCAGTCCATTTGCATATTCTGCAAAAAAAAAACAAAAAAAAAACTATACACAGTCACACATTGAACGTCTATCCATTCACACACTTGCAATATAAACATTCATAGATTTACTGGCTCACATAACGTAAATTACTTCCTTTCCATTCGCAAAGAAATGATAAATGTCAGTTCAAATACACACGTCACAAAAATGTGTCTGTCCATTCACGCAGACGTACTATAAACAACATTGTTTGAAGTAAATGCTGGCACGTGAGTGGATAAACATTCTATAAGCAATAAACTACAAGCTGCCATCCATCTATCCATTTTCTACCGCTTGTCCCTTTCGGGGTCGCCGATAAATAAAAAATTGAATGATATGACAACCTATGCAATGTAATCTATGACACGTACCTGCTGTATGTCTCATCACGCACATTTAAGAAGGCATGTGGTCAATTCCCCACCTATTGGAATACTTGACAGTGAAAGTGCTAGCTTGAATAACAATAGCAGTCTTAATAAGAGCCCCGGAGAATTATGTAAATGAAGGCTTGTCACTTTCAAGCTTATTACACGTTGTACGAGTGGACATACGCTGACAGCCACATTGTTAACAATTATAATCCCGCTAATGCGCTGCACACTTTTCACACAAATGCTCACTCAAGTGGGCAGGAAAAGGGAATCGTCTCCCACGGCTTCCATCCAAAGGGGCTCGGTTGGTGTGTGAGCGGACAAACTTCTGCTCCACTCAATGTGACATTTCCATATTAGAGAAGTAAGAAATGTCCCGCCGACTTTCGAATAAAAGCCTTCGTTAAACCTTTGAAGCAACGCACGCGCATCATGTAAACACCTGTCTGTCCATTCACGTACACGCACTGGATACCTCAAACATGTCAGTCCTTTCATACCAACAACATGTTGGTATGGCAGATAACACCTTTGCTGTTGCCATAGCAACCAGTGACAGCCTTATTTAGTGCTTTGTAATATACATGTAACACAAATATGTCTGTCCTATCACACATAAAAAAAAAACACATGTAAACATCTGTCTGTCTGTTGCCATGGCAACCAGTGACCGCCTTATTCAGTGCTATTCAGTGCTATTCAGTGCTTTGTAATATACATGTAAAGCAAACATGTCTGTCTTATCACACATTAAAAAAAAACACACGTAAACATCTGTCTGTCCATTCACGTCTGTCTGTCCATTCACGTATACATATACAGTGTAACATAAACATGGCTGTCCAAAATATAACCCACCACAACATAAGGAGAAAAAGTTACCAAAATAAATAAAAAAACTAGACATGACCTGACCTTACAGGCCATGACATCATGCACTCAAATAAGGCAAGCATCTGTTTGTCCATACACGTATACACATACAGTTGTCCAACTTTAACATACCTGTATGTCTGTCCGTTCACCTACAACACACTCATTTAACATCGACATGTCTGTCTTTTCACACACACACACACACACACACACACACACACACACACACACACACACACACACACACACACACACACACACACACACACACACGCACACGCACACACACACACACACACACACACACACACACACACACACACACACACACACACACACACACACACACACACACACACACACCTAAACACTCGTAAACATCTGTCTGTCCCTTCACATACAGCACACTCATAGCATAGACAAGTCTGTCTTTTCACACACACACACACACACACACACACACACACACACACACACACACACACACACACACACACACACACACACACACACACACACACACACACACACACACACACACACACACACACACACACACACACACACACACACACACACACACACATAAATACCCGTAAAAAACTGACTGTCCATTCGCTTATACACGTATAACATAAAAATGGCTGTCCTTTCATACACCCATATAAGGCAAGCATCTGTTTGTCCATTCACATACAGAAGTCCAGCCTAAACATACCTGTATGCCTGTACATTCACAGACAGCACACTCATATAGCATAGACAAGTCTGTCTTTTCACACATACGCACACATAAACAGATAAACATCTGTCTGTCCATTCACACATACTCATAACATAAACATGGCTGTCCTTTCATACACACAAATAAAGCAAGCATCTGTTTGTCCATACACATATACACATTCAGTTGTCCAACCTTAACATACCAGTATGTCTGTCCGTTCACATATAGCCCACTCATAACAGAGACATGTCTGTCCTGTCACACATGCACACAATGTAAATGTCTGTCCCTTCAGAAACGCACACAAGGCTAGCCCCAGTCTCTTTAAACATGTCCTTTCACACACATAAATTTGTCTGTGGCTTCATGTACAAAAATAAGGCAAGCATCAGTTTGTCCATACACATATACACATACAGTAATCCAACTTTAACATACCTGTATGTCTCTCCATTCACAAACAGTATACTTAAATAACATAGACATCTCTGTCCTTTCACACGCGCACACACACGTGAACATCTGTCTGTCCATTCACATGTAAACATATACCATAAACATGGCTGTATGTCTGTGCATTCATATACAGTACACTCATAGACATGTTTGTCCTTTCACACATGTGTACAGTCTAAACGCTTTTTAAAAAATGCACACACGGCTAATGCACATGGTGTAACTTAAACACGCTATAAACAGGTCCTTTCATACACACATTAACACTTGTTTGTCCATTCACATACAGTACACTCATAGACATGTTTGTCCTTTCACAAATGCGTACAGTCTAAACGCTTTTTAAAAAAACGCACACACGGCTAACGCACATGGTTTAACTTAAACACGCTATAAACAGGTCCTTTCACACACACATGAACACTTGTCTGTCCATTCACATACAGTACACTCATAGGCATGTTTGTCCTTTCACACATGCGTACAGTCTAAACACTGTTAAAAAAACGCACACACGGCTAACTCACATGGTGTAACTTAAACACACTATAAAGAGGTCCTTTCACACACACATTAACACTCTTCTGTCCATTCACATACAGTACAGACATAGACATGTTTGTCCTTTCACACATTCGTACAGTCCAAACGCTTTAAAAAACAACTCACACACGGCTAACGGACATGGTGTAACTTAAACACACTATAAACAGGTCCTTTCACACACACATGAACACTTGTCTGTCCATTCACATACAGTACACTCATAAGCATGTTTGTCCTTTCACACATGCGTACAGTCTAAACGCTTTAAAAAAAAACACACACACGGCTAACGCACATGGTGTAACTTAAACACACGGCTAACAGGTCCTTTCACACACACATGAACACTTGTCTGTCCATTCACATACAGTACACTCATAGACATGTTTGTCCTTTCACAAATACGTACAGTCTAAACGTTTTTAAAAAAAAACGCACACACGGCTAACGCACATGGTGTAACTTAAACACACTATAAACAGGTCCTTTCACACAAACATTAACACTTGTCTGTCCATTCACGTACTGTACACTCATAGACATGTTTGTCTTTTCACACATGCGTACAGTCTAAACGCTTTAAAAAAAAACACACACACGGCTAACGCACATGGTGTAACTTAAACACACTATAAACAGGTCCTTTCACACACACATTAACACTTGTCTGTCCATTCACATACAGTACACACATATAAATGTTTGTCCTTTCACACATGTGTACAGTCTAAACGTTTAAAAAAAAAACACGCACGCACATGGTGTAACTTAAACACATTATAAACAGGTCCTTTCACACACACATAAACACTTGTCTGTCCATTCACATACTCAAATAGTATATGTTTTAAGGGTTCTGTCTATTCACGTATGCAGAGTGTGTTTACGCACGTTTTTCCACTCACATGTATAAGTAGTATATATGTATTTTTTAAATGTGTTTGTCAATTCACATAATGCAAACAACAACTTTAAAAGGTCTTGACAAGACGTGTAAAATACATTTAAAAAAAGTAGTTCTTTAACGCTACGTTGGTCCATAATTACGCTAAGTTCAAACAAATCAAAGTGAAAACTGTCAAACGGTCGGGGGTGAAATTAATAATTCACATTTTCTCTTATGAATAAAATGACATTTGTTATGCTGATTTCAATTAGTCCTCCACTCTCACTTCCTCTTGTCTTCACCCAACCACTAATTACACACTTGGCTTGATTGGAGACGTCCTGCCAACCACCAACTATTTCATTCCTTACACCATTTCAACACAATGTGTGTGCGTGCGTTTTTGTGCTGTGTATATATATGTAATACATGTGTAAAAAATGTTAACATACATGTGTAAGACATGTTAGCATACATGTAATACATGTGTAAGACATGTTAGCATACATACACGGAAAAAATATCAACGCAACACTTTTGTTTTTGCTCCCATTTTCCCACTCAAAGATGTACAACTTTTACTATATACACACGAAAGACCTATTCCTCTGAAATATTGTTCACAAATCTGTCTAAATCTGTGTTAGTGAGCATTTCTTCTTTGCCAAGGAGTGTAGTTGTTGTGGGTGTTAATGTAACAAGTGTAGTTGTTATGGGTGTAATTTTAACAAGTGTAGTTGTAACAAGTGTAGTAGTTGTGGGTGTAATTGTAACAAGTGTAGTTGTTGTGGGTATAATTGTAACAAGTGTAGTTGTTGTGGGTGTAATTGTAACAAGTTTAGTTGTTGCGAGTGTAATTGTAACATGTGTAGTTGTTGTGAGTGTAGTTGTAGCAAGTGTAGTTGTTATGAGTGTAATTTTAACAAGTGTAGTTGTAACAAGTGTAGTTGTTGTGGGTATAATTGTAACAAGTGTAGTTGTTGGGTGTAATTGTAACAAGTGTAGTTGTTGCGAGTGTAATTGTAACAAGTGTTGTTGTTGTGAGTGTAGTTGTAACAAGTGTAGTTCTAACAAGTGTAGTTGTTGCGAGTGTAGTTGTAACAAGTGTAGTTGTTGTGAGTGTAGTGGTAACAAGTGTAGTTGTAACAAGTGTAGTTGTTGTGAATGTAATTCTAATAAGTGTAGTTGTTGCGAGTGTAGTTGTAACAAGTGTAGTTGTAACAAGTGTAGTTGTTGTGAGTGTAGTTGTTGTGAGTGTAGTTGTAACAAGTGTAGTTGTAACAAGTGTAGTTGTAACAAGTGTAGTTGTTGCGAGTGTAGTTGTAACAAGTGTAGTTGTTGTGAGTGTAGTTGTAACAAGTGTAGTTGATGCGAGTGTAGTTGTAACAAGTGTAGTTGTTGTGAGTGTAGTTGTAACAAGTGTAGTTGTAACAAGTGTAGCTGTAACAAGTGCAATTGTAACAAGTGTAGTTGTTGTGAGTGTAGTTGTAACAAGTGTAGTTGTAACGAGTGTAGTTGTAACAAGTGTAGTTGTGAGTGTAGTTGTAACAAGTGTAGCTGTAACAAGTGTAATTGTAACAAGTGTAGTTGTTGTGAGTGTAGTTGTAACAAGTGTAGTTGTTTGGGGGGAATTGTAACAAGTGTAGTTGGTGTGGGTGTAATTGTAACAGGTGTAGTTGTAACAAGTGTAGTTGTTGCGAGTGTAGTTGTTGCGAGTGTAGTTGTAACAAGTGTAGTTGTTGTGAGTGTAGTTGTAACAAGTGTAGCTGTAACAAGTGTAATTGTTGTGAGTGTAGTTGTTGTGAGTGTAGTTGTTGTGAGTGTAGTTGTAACAAGTGTAGTTGTGAGTGTAGTTGTAACAAGTGTAGCTGTAACAAGTGTAGCTGTAACAAGTGTAATTGTAACAAGTGTAGTTGTTGAGAGTGTAGTTGTAACAAGTGTAGTTGGTGTGGGTGTAATTGTAACAGGTGTAGTTGTAACAAGTGTAGTTGTTGCGAGTGTAGTTGTAACAAGTGTAGTTGTAACAAGTGTAGCTGTAACAAGTGTAGTTGTTGTGAGTGTAGTTGTAACAAGTGTAGTTGTAACAAGTGTACTTGTTGTGAGTGTAGTTGTTGTGAGTGTAGTTGTAGCAAGTGTAGTTGTTTGGGGGGAATTGTAACAAGTGTAGTTGGTGTGGGTGTAATTGTAACAGGTGTAGTTGTAACAAGTGTAGTTGTTGCGAGTGTAGTTGTAACAAGTGTAGTTGTTGTGAGTGTAGTTGTAACAAGTGTAGTTGTAACAAGTGTAGCTGTAACAAGTGTAATTGTAACAAGTGTAGTTGTTGTGAGTGTAGTTGTTTGGGGAGAATTGTAACAAGTGTAGTTGGTGTGGGTGTAATTGTAACAGGGGTAGTTGTAACAAGTGTAGTTGTTGCGAGTGTAGTTGTAACAAGTGTAGTTGTGAGTGTAGTTGTAACAAGTGTAGCTGTAACAAGTGTAGCTGTAACAACTGTAGCTGTAACAAGTGTAGTTGTAACAAGTGTAGCTGTAACAAGTGTAGTTGTAACAAGTGTAGTTGTTGTGAGTGTAGTTGTAACAAGTGTAGCTGTAACAAGTGTAGCTGTAACAAGTGTAATTGTAACAAGTGTAGTTGTTGTGAGTGTAATTGTAACAAGTGTAGTTGTTTGGGGGGAATTGTAACAAGTGTAGTTGGTGTGGGTGTAATTGTAACAGGTGTAGTTGTAACAAGTGTAGTTGTTGCGAGTGTAGTTGTTGTGAGTGTAGTTGTTGTGAGTGTAGTTGTAACAAGTGTAGCTGTAACAAGTGTAGTTGTTGTGAGTGTAGTTGTAACAAGTGTAGCTGTAACAAGTGTAGTTGTTGTGAGTGTAGTTGTAACAAGTGTAGTTGTTGTGAGTGTAGTTGTAACAAGTGTAGTTGTTGTGAGTGTAGTTGTAACAAGTGTAGCTGTAACAAGTGTAGTTGTTGTGAGTGTAGTTGTAACAAGTGTAGCTGTAACAAGTGTAGTTGTTGTGAGTGTAGTTGTAACAAGTGTAGCTGTAACAAGTGTAGTTGTTGTGAGTGTAGTTGTAACAAGTGTAATTGTAACAAGTGTAGTTGTTGTGAGTGTAGTTGTAACAAGTGTAGCTGTAACAAGTGTAGTTGTTGTGAGTGTAGTTGTAACAAGTGTAGCTGTAACAAGTGTAGTTGTTGTGAGTGTAGTTGTAACAAGTGTAGCTGTAACAAGTGTAGTTGTTGTGAGTGTAGTTGTAACAAGTGTAGCTGTAACAAGTGTAGTTGTTTTGAGTGTAGTTGTAACAAGTGTAGCTGTAACAAGTGTAGTTGTTGTGAGTGTAGTTGTAACAAGTGTAATTGTAACAAGTGTAGTTGTTGTGAGTGTAGTTGTAACAAGTGTAGTTGTTGCGAGTGTAGTTGTAACAAGTGTAGCTGTAACAAGTGTAGTTGTTGTGAGTGTAGTTGTAACAAGTGTAGCTGTAACAAGTGTAGTTGATGCGAGTGTAGTTGTAACAAGTGTAATTGTAACAAGTGTAGTTGTTGTGAGTGTAGTTGTTGTGAGTGTAGTTGTAACAAGTGTAGCTGTAACAAGTGTAGTTGTTGTGAGTGTAGTTGTAACAAGTGTAGCTGTAACAAGTGTAGTTGTTGTGAGTGTAGTTGTAACAAGTGTAGCTGTAACAAGTGTAGTTGTTGTGAGTGTAGTTGTAACAAGTGTAGCTGTAACAAGTGTAGTTGTTTTGAGTGTAGTTGTAACAAGTGTAGCTGTAACAAGTGTAGTTGTTGTGAGTGTAGTTGTAACAAGTGTAATTGTAACAAGTGTAGTTGTTGTGAGTGTAGTTGTAACAAGTGTAGTTGTAACAAGTGTAGTTGTTGCGAGTGTAGTTGTAACAAGTGTAGCTGTAACAAGTGTAGTTGTTGTGAGTGTAGTTGTAGCAAGTGTAGTTGTAACAAGTGTAGTTGATGCGAGTGTAGTTGTAACAAGTGTAATTGTAACAAGTGTAGTTGTTGTGAGTGTAGTTGTAACAAGTGTAGTTGTAACAAGTGTAGCTGTAACGAGTGTAGTTGTTGTGAGTGTAGTTGTAACAAGTGTAGTTGTTGTGAGTGTAGTTGTAACAAGTGTAGTTGTAACAAGTGTAGCTGTAACAAGTGTAGTTGTTGTGAGTGTAGTTGTAACAAGTGTAGTTGTTGAGAGTGTAATTGTATTAAGGGTAGTTTTAACAAGTGTAGTTGTTGAGAGTATAATTGTAGAGTGTAGTGTAGTTTTTGCTATAGTGTTATTGTAGCGATTATGTTCCATTTTGATGGATTGGACAAAAACAATAGAATAAATATTCATCCACATTTTATTTCATAACTTTAGTCAAACAAGAGTTGTGGGTGGTTTACTAAACACGGACTCCTTCCTAGTTGTCTTCCTTGCAGGTCTCCTTGTCCTTTCTATGCTGCATGAGGCAGTGCAGACCTTAATTATCCGCACTTAAAAGGGGGGGGGGGGGGGGTGTCAGGGGGGCGTGGCCAACCATCTCTGTGTATCACACCCGAGCGGGAATCACACCCGTCAAATCCTCCCCCCCCCCCCCCCCCCCCCCCGAATGTTTGTTTATGTGGCATATGTGGCAGAGCTGCGGGCAGGTTTGCCGTGGCAACGCAACACTCGGCTCACACAGGAAGTAGAACTACGCTTCCATTATTACATGTTTAGGAACGTCATGGCGTGTGGAAGAGGTGTCAATCACTGGCTCAATGTGACGAAGCAGGTCAAGGTGCAGCCATGAAAGCTCACTAATTGGCGTTTATGGCGCTCAAGGATAATTAGCTGCGGTGCTAGCAGGTACAAGTGCGCACGCAATGAAACCCTATGCAAGACTTCAATTTGAAAAATATATATTTTTAAATAACTGGTGATTTTTGATGGGAAAAAAAGCCTGTTTATTATTGTAGTTGTTATTATCACTTGGCATGCAAGTGTGCAGCATCGTACTGCCAAATGTTTCTGGCACATCACGCTGCTGACTCAAATATTGGAAATAGTCCAAATCAGCATTATTTTCTCTTAAAAGGCAGAATTTATTAATTCAACTGGTGTGCCTAATAAGGAGTCCGGTGAGCATATATCGTCTACTACGAAGGTGTCAAAGTCGTTTTCACTGAGGGCCACATGGCAGATATGTTTGGCTGGCCCCAGAGGGCCGCTTCTAACAGTGAATACTATTATTATACAATTTCTTTATGCATTTTATTAGTAGATTTTTTTTAAACTAAAATGTAAAGTTGCAATAATTTCACCTCAAAATTTAATGTATATTACTGTAAAAGGAAAAACTACGACTGGTGCATTAAGTTGACGGCACGCTGCGCTTGACGGCCATGTTTGGACAGTATGTTCAGGACGTGTTTGTGGACAGGCTTTCACTTGGCCGCCATGGAAACTTCAGCAGGCCAAAACATTGGGTACACATGCACAGTGTTGCAAGGATGCTGCTCTTAATAATACTGATAATAATAACAATAATAATAATAATAATGAGATGTGCATAAAAAAAAAGGTTTCAGTTATTGATGCTGCAAATAACCTTTTCATGAAAATATAATACTTACAGTTTTCATGTCAATTTCAGATAAACACCCACCGGACATATTATTAGGTCTAACAGTTTATTATAAAAATATTTTTTTGAAGCCAATGCCAAGTTTTGATTGTTCCTAGTATTTTGCTACGCTGCAGATAGGTCAAATTATTATAAAACATGCTCGCAGAACGATAATGTGCAATATACACATCTAATAAACTACTACACTGCACTTGTACAGTAGGAATCTTGTGTGGGATGACATTACTGCTAAAGTGTACTTAATATTACCAAGTATTGAAAAAATACATTATAATGCAATAAAATATAATATAATAGCGATGTCCGATAATGGCTTTTTTGCCGATATCCGATATTCCGATATTGTCCAACTCTTAATTACCGATTCCGATATCAACCGATACCGATATATACAGTCGTGGAATTAACACATTATTATGCCTAATTCTGTTGTGACAACTGTGTGGTACTACTTTTTTCTGTGTTTGCGTTTCATCCATCTTCTGCTTGTATTCATCGTGTATCTCCTTATGATTCTTGAAGAGGTGGGAGATCAAATTGCTCGTATTAAAGGAAGACGTCTTGGTTCCTCCTCACATAGCCAACTTTTTGCAGTTATTGCAAATTGCCAGTTTTTTTTATCTGTCAGGGACACTTTAAAATAATCCCAAACCATAGACATGGTGTCGTTAGTCAGTCACCGAGCGAGCTCGCTTGTTAGCCACGGCTACAGCACCGGCAACAACACACTCTTGTTGTTGTTACGCTCCGCTCGCGGATGAGGTCATCAGGCGTCGCCAGTAAACCTCTCATGCTGCAGTCGTCAACTCCTGTGTTGTGTGTGGGAGAGGGGAGAGGGGAGGGGCTGCTGACAGGGAGACGCAACTGCTCTGTACTGCTCCCTACGTCCGTGTACCGCTCTGTACAGCGGCGTTTTAAAAAGTCATTAATTTTACTTTTTGAAACAGATACCTATAATTTCCATTATTACATTTTAAAGCATTTATCGGCCAATAATATCGGTAGGCCGATATTATCGGACATCTCTATAATATAGTATACTGTAATATAATGTAATATAATATAGTATAATATAATGTAATATAATATAGCATAATATCATATAGCATATCATATTAATACCATATAATGTAATATAATATAATACAATATATAATATATTTCATCATGATATAACATAGTATGATATAATACAATATAATTTGATATAGTATATAAAATAATTTATTTAATGTAATGATATAATCTAATCTAATATACTGTAATATAATACAGTATTGTAGTGGATTGTCCGAAGCTTAAGCAGGCAACAAAAGTAGTTTAGTACAACACATTTATTTACCCATTATCAGAAGTGCAGGTTGAATTAAGTTGTCCGTGCAAGCAGACACAATGTACTCCAGAGCACACAAGACACACACAAGCCAAAATCACTGTCGAGTTCCGGTCTTCTGCCATTTTTTATATGTCTCTTGTGCGTCACTGTTTTTTTATCTCGTGCGTCACTGTTTTTATCTAGTGCGTCATGATTGTTTTGTTTTGATTTGTCTGTTCCAAAACAACCTTGTATCTCTTAGTCATATTTTTAAAATCTAAACATTCTGTAGACAGGTTGGCATAACTCCATATTCACCTTTGTCCCACAACTGGTCCATTCAATGGCACAAAATAGAAGAGAATTAAAAATGAGCGGACATTCTTAAAAGACAAGAAATATAGGTCAAAAGGTCAGAAATTCTACGACATACCCTCCTTCCAGGGTCTCAAGACCCTGGACCAAAACAATTTCTGATGTAGACCACTAAGTTAAATCTCTACCACAGATAGAGGCAAAAACCTCAATGTTTTTATACGAGGCAAAAATTCCGTCTATGACCCTCCTTCAGAGCGATCGCTGTTACCAGCCTGCAGTAAAACCATCTCACAGAACACAATTAGTGGCCTACCATTTGATTTAGTAAAGGAATAACAAGTACTTTGATCATGAACATCATTGAACATAAATAGATGAATGTATATAGACTTATGACTGTAAGACATTTGCAAAAATATTTTTTCCGGCATTTGCAATGAATGTAGTTACCAATATTGTTAATTACCAATTGATTTTGAACACACAACTGAATTTCGTATGAGTCCATGTTCGATTAGTGCTCGTATAGATGGCTCGGTGGTGCCTCAGGCTGGTGGCCTGCCGACACCTCGTTGGGCTTTTGGCTGCCTTGGTGAAGAAAGAGATCCACTCAAACAGTCTGTCTCTGTCTCTTCTTGGAGTGTGGTTCAGTCCATTGGGCAGACTGTGCAATGGCATGTGTGCGCTGGCCGCTTTGGGGAAAACTCAGGTAGAGTTGGAGCTGTGGGGGCTGTTCTGGGGCAGAGTATGGGGCGTGGGGCTTTGGTCCAGGCCCTCGGCTTGCTTCAGGGCCTCCTTCCACAGCTGCTGGAGTCCCGACGGACACATATTGGCTGGCAACCTTAGTCGTTCTCGTCATCGCTGCCAAGGTGTTGTCTCTCCTCTCGGTTCCTTCCAGTCAGGTATCGGGTGTTGGTCCTGGATCGGCTTAGACCGTGCCCCTCTTAGCGAGTGCAAGGGAATCTGGAGTGGCTGCTTTCATCCTCAAATCTGCACAGAGGAACTGGCACACAAATTCTACATTTTGCAAACTTACCATTTTGGTCTCATGGTCTTTCCGCCTTCCTAGGAAGCTGCTGGTCCTGAGAAGTGCTGATCTTGTGACTGAAGATGATAACCTGTTTTCTTAAAATGGGTGCCGTTGTTTGACCTAATCCTTTTGGGGAAACCATGTCGGGATATTAGATCATTCACAAAACATTTAATTACTGAATTAGCACCCTCCTTTGAGGTTGGGGTTGCTTCCGCCAACCACTGCAATTGTCAATCTAAATCATTACGTTCCTTTATCCTTGTACCGGATTGATCATATCGATTAAATAAAACCTCAACACGCTCAAACTTGACCCAATCCAAACTCACCTCCCCCCTCTGTCCCTGTAACAGGGACAGTGTTAGTCGTAGTAATAGTAATAGTAATAGTAGTAGTAGTATTAGTAGTTTCAGAAACATCCAAGAAAAAGAAAAGGCAGCTGATAGTCAAGTGCAGCAAGAACAGAGGCGGAGGACAGGTCATGTTTGAGGTCACTGTTCGCTTTTGCAATAGTACTTTGATATTTTACAACACCTAGTGAATTATTGTGGCCTCAATAATTCACTAAATAGTTGTATTTAATTTAGTCTATCTATGATGGGACAATGCACAGAAACATTAAGTTCAGAAACAGATATGTTCTGTACCAGATTATATCTAAATAGCTACTTTCCATCTGCAGTCCCTGGCTACCTAAATTAAAGGGATCCAAAAATCAAGCAATAAAATTATGACACTAATTAATCATAATAAATATATACATTCATAATAATCAATAATTAAGCAAAAAATAATCATACTGTAGCATGTAATCAAATTTAGGAATGTCATAAAATGCCCCTTCATGGACACATTCTTAATATACATTACAACCACACCTTATTTACATCATTACACAAAGACAATACATGCTCTTGTTCACATCTGTCATCATTCGTAACAACAACCAAGATTTTAACAGCCATACCTCACAATTTACAATAAAATGCTCTCATGGATAAATATACTACACATTAAGTTGATGTGTCAACATAATGCCCCTCTTAGTGACCGTGTGAGCAGCCTTGATTGCTCCAAAGCCACTTTTTAACTTCAAATTTTCTATTCCTTTTGTTATAACGGGGAGAAGGCTAATTGGTCTGTACATGTTGTGGTCTTCTTTATTTCCTGCTTTATGGATTTAATTATAGTAGCAGTTTCTCGACGTGGTAGGGAAAGTGTTTTCCGTTATTGATTTATTTATCAATTGTTGTTATACGAGCAATAATACAATCCTTATATGTTTTTAGGAAGATAGTGTCCAACCCATATATATATCTCTAGATCGTGAGTCTGATAATGCAGCGAAGATTTTGTTTAACTTTGTTTCATTTGTTAATTCTAAAATTAGTCCATCCTGAATAAATGACAATTATTTGCACTGATTTTGAGGGATTTTTTATTCACGGTTTGTACAGACTGGATGAAATGTTCATTAAAATTATTACTTATGTCCAGACTGTCTGCAATAGTAGCGCCATTGATATTTAATGTTATAGTGTTTTTTCTTGTTTGCTCTCTTTCCGTAAGTTTGTATCTGGTTTTCCATAACTTTCTAATGTTCCCTTTTGCAGCTTTGATTAATTCTAAATGAAAGTCAGATTCAGACTTCCGCATAAACATTGTAACTTTGTTCCTCCAAACTTTTAAAATCATACGATCTGTATTTAGACCTGTTTTAATTGCTCTTTTGAGAGCTGAGTCCCGATGTCTTTATTAGAATTCAAATTGTTTTATTAATCCAAGGTATTTTTATTTTAGCACTCTTCTTTCTGGTTTTGTATTAGTGTATTTACAGATGATCTCTTTGATTTTTGTCATCCAATTGTAATTCTAGTAGGGCTGCTTATCCTTTGTATCATTGTAGAAGCCGTTTATGATATCCTTAAGTTTCTTTCTACGCGTCTTATTTAACCAGTCCAGATTAACGTCCCCCATGACGTTACTTCTTTCACACTATGCTGTTTGAGGATGTCTGAAAATGAATCAAGAAAAATGTCTTTAGCTGTGGTCGGTCGGTATACTACAATTACCTTGAAATACATTTCTGAGGAAAATGTGATTTTAATTTCAACATACTCAAATTGAGTATGTTGAGTATAATTTTAATGTTTTCCCTTTCATAAATCATAATTCCTCCCCCCTTTGTCACTCGATCTGTCTTTTCTGTAATCTTGTCCCCCGGGACATTAATTAGAACGAAAGGTGTTGTGGGTTTTAACCATGTCTCTGATAGACAAGGTAATCCGGATTAGAGTCTGACAGTAACTGCTGTATTTGTTCAGTGTGTTTCCTGTGGTAGAAAGTTTAATAATGCGGACACGTTTGTTACTGAATACTTTCTACAGACTTCTGTCTCTAAGCGACTTTGTGTAATAAGCAACTACAATTTTTTGATATGCTTAAATTTTATTTTAGCTCAGCTGTTGTGTGGCTGCTAGCTCCTTGTAGCCTACAGCAGGAGTGTCCAAATTGCAACCAATAGCTTTGTTTTTAACAGACAACCAATGTGGTATTAGCGTATCGGTTCAATCAGCGGCAACTACGCCCTGTTTTATCATTTGACCTACATTTTTGGTTTCGTAGGCAGGACAGAGGGAACAATGTGGGACAGCAATTGTCCATCTTATACCATGCTAATTGTTGTAAAGATAGTTCACATGAGCGGCCATACCTTGAGTCCCACCATATATAAGAGTCAAAAGGCTCCTATTATGAGTCGTCTAATTGGTGATCATACACTTTGGCGGTTTGGGTGGCAGGACACACGGACGCACCTCAGTCAGCCAGTGCTAGGACAGTTGGAGCAGTCCCCGTCCTCCATTCATTCCTGGGAGGCGTCCCCAGTAGTTGTCAGCTGATGTCGTGCTGTCAGGCAACATCAGGAAGTTCCTTCTGTGCGGTATTGAATTGTCAGGGCACAGTTCGTAAGCAGGTCATTACAAGGTGTGTGCAGGTTGACCACAAAGGAATGCTTCAAAGATTGTGTTTAACACTGTCCGTTGACACTTATGTCCAGCAGGGGTCTGTTTGTATCCTGCTGTTCGTCCTGCTGTGGGCGTCCTCTGTCACACCTGTATTTTTTGTGAGCATGTTCTGGCTACACTTTGGAGCTTGTCTTGTTCAGAGAAGTTGGCAGTCCCCCGGCTGCATATCCTTTCCACCCTCGCTTGACCTAGCACAACCATGGCTACCACCCAAGTCCGTCTGTATGGTTTTACGTTTTGTTGAGGTTTTTTCCCTCCAGAATTTGGAACTCAAAACATGTACACCCATCGTTTTCATATCCTCTCGGTTAGTTCAATTTTGCATATCACGTTTTAAAATCACAGTCTTAACTATCCCATTAAATGTTAATCAATAACCCTAATTCAAAGATTATACGTACTACTTCATGTGTATTTAAGTACCCTTTTAATTCACTTAAAGATTATCTATAAGTTAATTTAAACTATCATTTGTCTATCAGTAGGCGCAAGCAAGCTGTACGTCATGCTACAGGCAGAATGTTTTTTTTTTATTCTCGTTTTTCCATCTTCTCTTTCACACTAGTCACAACATGCACACACACACATTGTTTTGTGCCAGCTGTCCTGATATCGCAGCACAAACACCTCTCAAAGCCACCTCCCAGACGTATGGTGGAATGCAATGTCTAATTAAAAATATAAATTACTCCAAACTAAAAATGTCAGACTGCACTTTAAAGTTACTTTTATTAAATTAATTTCCAAACTAACCACCACCACAGCAGACATCCTCCTCAATCCTATCCCAATACTCCCATAAATTAAAAGTGTTTCACAACAGTGGTTAAGTAGTTATTTTAAGTAATAGATCTCAATATGTAGAAATTAATGAGACTAAATCTTTACCAGAAAGAGTAACTTGACAGGGTATATGAACTA
This sequence comes from Entelurus aequoreus, assembly GCF_033978785.1. Classification (NCBI taxonomy): domain Eukaryota; kingdom Metazoa; phylum Chordata; class Actinopteri; order Syngnathiformes; family Syngnathidae; genus Entelurus; species Entelurus aequoreus. The sequence goes on along the minus strand of NC_084735.1, from coordinate 19,838,131 downwards.
ACTTCTTGAGAATAATAATTGATCATAAATATGTTGGAAGCCACATATTGAACATATTAAAGAAAAATATCCAAATCCATTGCTATTCGGTATAAAGTTAAACACATGCTGAATAAGAAATGTCTGCACATGTTATATTATTCATTTATTTTTCCATATGTAATATTGTTTTGAAGTTTGGGGAAATGTTTATAGAAGAAATATAGACCCAATACTTAAACTTAAAAGGATCATTTCAATGATACACAAAGCATTATTATTATGATCATACCAATCCATTTTTTATAAGTCATAATGTGTTAAATGTTCAGATAATTTAATTTTAAAACAATGGCAATTATGTTTCCGAGTAAAGAACAACAGCCTTCCAGTTTGTATTCTTAGCTTATTTACATTATGAGGAGAAAACTATCATTTACGGGGGCTATTGATTTTTGAAATAGGTCAAAAAAATAAAATAAAAAAAATACAAATGTAATTCAGTTCTAGGAGTTAAATGATGGACCATCCTCAGTGATGAGCTGAACACATGTAGTTTTTTGTTATGGTTTAAGAGACCCTTGAAAAGTAAAGTTTTTTGAACATTATAAAATATAGTAACAATTACTTTCATCTTTTAACGTTGATGTTCCAGGTAATTTAATGTTCAGTAAATGTATATCATAGGGCAATATAAGCTTTGGCTTCCGCCTATTCTTTTTTCGGTCATTCTTTTTCTTTTATTTTCTGTGTGTAAATGTGTATGATTGTTAATATGTCTAATTTACTGTTAAACTGCTCACACAAATTGGTTGATGGTTGATTATATGACCAAAATAAACTTATTTCATTTATTCATTCATTATCTATCGCACTCATAGTTTTATTCCATTTTGCATGTAATTATTCCTATTGATTTCTTCCCATTTCACTCAAACAAATAAACAAACTTGCAGCTAACCACAATCAACAGCAAACCATTTACGAATACCTTCATTTGTCACTTTCTCATCTTTTCTTCACTTTCGTTTTCCTTTACAAACAACATCCTGTATCCATCTCTTCCTTACACTTCACACAATGTCTCTATTTTCTGTTCTCCTAGAAACCATTCACGTAACGTAAGGTTATAAACATCCTTTTCCCATATTTTCTCAAACCATCCTCTTCACCCTCAATCTTCCTTCACCTGCTCTCTCTTCCTCTCTCTCTCACCCTCTCTCCTTCTCTCACAATACAAACACAATAATCCAAAATAATCAGTCTTATAAAATAATTTTAGCTTTAGATATGATTTAGGGCAGTGGTTTTCAACCTTTTTTCCCAGTAAAATAAAGAAATAAAATACAGCATAATGTCATCAATTTTTGATTTATTAAATTGTATAACAGTGCACCATATTGCTCATTTGTTGTGGTCTTACTTGACTTATTTGGACAAAAAAAAAAAAAAAAAGAATAACTAAAAAGTTTTAAAAATCAAGCAAGTGATTAAATTATAATAAAGATTTCTATACATATAATCAATCATCAACCTTCTTTGGATATTGTAATAGAGATCCATCTGGGCTCGTGAACTTAATTCTAAATATTTATTTTGTTGAAGAATTATTCTTCTATAATTATATTTATAAAGGATTTTGAATTGTCGCTATTTTAAAATATTTAAAATCTCAGGTACCCCCCCCCTTTTTGTCCGGGCGGAAACACCATACCCTCCTTTGAGAACTACTGGTTTAGCCTATAAAAAATCCTTTGTCCCACACATCATTAGACTGTACAACTCCTCTTTTGGGGGGGGGCTAGGATAACAGGGAATGCAAAACAATAACAGTGCAATACTTTTTTATATCATGGTCGTTAATGCCTAGTTTCTCTTATTTTACTGTTCTATTTTTAATCTCCTTGTAATATTTTTCTATTTTGTTTCCATTTATACCCTTATTAGTTACTGTTTACTTTTTACTTCTTCTTCCTGAGGGAACTCTCCTGAAGGAATCAATAACGTGTTATCTGTTCATCTATCTATCTATTGTCAACCCGAGCACAATTCATGACGTCATGCTTATCTTGCAGACAGTTGTTTCCATTTTGTTTTATTCTCTACATGTAATTCTACATGCACCAATGTCACATGGAAATTTGCTTTCTTTGTTATTTATTTACATTATTATTTCTGGTTTACTTGCTGTCCGTTTACTTAAGTTCTCATTTTTTGGTCTGTCTTCCTTCTGATTAGAGTTTGTTTAACGCTTCTCTGCGTTTTGTTTTGACTAAGGCGCTGAGTGTTGGCGACTCTTATCTGTACTTCTTCAGACTACATGTTTCACAGTTTGCACAGATGTTTTTTAGAAGTTTTAGAATATAGATTAAAATTTTACTTCATCGTGATTATTCTTGAAATAATTAAAATGTCAATATAATTAAATAATCATTTTACCTTTATTAAATTTATTTCAATTTTATTTAATGTGTTTGCTATATCATTATTAATTCAAAGCTACAACGTGTTCTAATCTATGATGTGCGTGTGTGTGTGTTTGTCTCAACTTCCACACAGGAACTGGATGGATCAGATAAGCAACAAGGCTGTTCAATACAGTATATTACACACATAATTAATGACTAATGAATTTAACAATGCTTCAATGTCCCAGTCCAAATGTATGTATTGATATTTAAATGTTTATTTATTCATATACAGTATATTTTATTTTTCCTATTATCAAAACCAACCTGTCAGCCTTCTCTTCAGATTGAGTACAGCTGTCCACTATATATATATATATAGTTTTTTATTTATTTATTTATGTATTCTTTAAACCTAGCTCAATGCTAAACTAATCCAATGCTTTGCTAACTCAATGCTAACCTAGCTCAATGCTAACCTAGCTGTGTCACACCTCTTCGAACCACGTTTTCGTGCAGCTGTCACTCACACAGCCTCGTCACAATGACACACTCTTATCTCAAAATGTCTCCCAGCTGAGACTCCTTTTTTTTTTTATATGCGTCACACACGCACTCACACACAGAGAATTTACCAGAGAGGGAGTGCCTTTTTTCCGTATTTATAGTTTCAATGCCTTCTTACAACTATAATATCGCACAGTCACAATCACCAGCACAGTTAAAAACAAATTAAAATGACTGGAATTCGCTCGCAGCGCCAAAAAGGGGGAGTACTAGGCTTCCCTGCTTAGGCTGCTGCCTCCGCGATCCAACCTCTTGATAAGCGGAAGAAGATAATTATATGGATGGATCATTCACTCATATGTTTTCTGTACATAACTTTGTCTATTTTCTCACAAGCACACACATTTTGGACAATTTCCCAACTTTTACAGATAGCGGGGCTGTGAGAAAAAGCGTGAAGGGAGGGGAGAGGAGGGGGGGGGAGGAAGGGGGGGAATTAAACCAGATAAGAAACCAGGTGCTACACAAAAGTTATTAAATTACGCATATATCTAAATGTACAAACATAAACTGACTCACTCAATACACACACATTTCAGCATTCATCATTATACACACACATTTATAAATTACAATACCACCCCATGTCCGGACAAATATAAACAACTAATGCACGCATGCTTTTGTGGAATCGGCCGTCTCATATCACAAAAACCAGGTTCCATCATTGCTCATACAACGGCGATTAACCCGTTTCATTGGAGCAGCACCTGCGTTATCCTTCCTGACCAACACGGATAATCGGCCTAAGGCGCTGTAGAATCACTAGGAATCACCCACCAATCCTACAGTACATCGTGTCTGGTCAGTCCATATAGTTTCACCAAGTTTCGCCAAAGCTCTACCATATGGAGCCCTTAACTCTATCCATCTATACTGCAGCAAATTTCCAAATTCGTGACAACTTGGCTCAGTTGATCTCCTTTACCGGAGTCACTGAACGATCACCTTATATCAGGCTTTTTACCCGGCTGCAGTTTCCACATAGACAGATACGTAGGACCTTCATAGACGTCATAAATTTGTGTGGGCCAAATGCCACACCAGTTAGCAAACCTTGCCTTAAATTTCGCTGTGTCCAACTCCGGCTAACCTAATGTACTTGCAGAAAGAAGCATCCTCTGCCAACAACGACAGAGGATGAAGAAGTTAAAAGAAATGTTTCGTCTCACATCGTCTATACTTCAAACACTCCAAACCACCAAAATTCTATTAACAATCCCCTTATAGCTAAAAACAAGAAATCACAAGTTTTCAACAAACACACAGACAAATGATCACATATAAAACAACTCAATCCAACCATAATTTACCCCATTCCAGGTTGTTTTTGGAGAACTTGACTAAACCTATCTTTTATCAAAAATAGATTCAGCAATTAGTCTTATCGATCCGGCTCTCTCCAGGCAGAAAATGTTTACACTTTAAAGCAAACTGCTTACCTTGTGATGCGCGCGTGCAACACACTGTCTGCCTGACAGAGAGAGCGGGAGCGGCTGTCGACCTGTAGCTTCTGGGCCATCCTGTTCGTGACGCCAATTTGTGTAGTGGATTGTCCGAAACTTAAGCAGGCAACAAAAGTAGTTTAGTACAACAAATTTATTTACCCATTATCAATTAAGTTGTCCGTGCAAGCAGACACAATGTACTCCAGAGCACACAAGACACACACAAGCCAAAATCACTGTCGAGTTCCGGTCTTCTGCCATTTTTTATATGTCTCTTGTGCGTCACTGTTTTTTATCTCGTGCGTCACTGTTTTTATCTAGTGTGTCATGATTGTTTTGTTTTGATTTGTCTGTTCCAAAACAACCTTGTATCTCTTAGTCATATTTGGAAAATCTAAACATTCTGTAGACAGGTTGGCATAACTCCATATTCACCTTTGTCCCACAACTGGTCCATTCAATGGCACAAAATAGAAGAGAATTGAAAATGAGCGGACATTCTTAAAAGACAAGAAATATAGGTCAAAAGGTCAGAAATTCTACGACAGTATTATATGGTGTAATATAATACAGTATATAAAATAATATAGTATAATAAAATACAATATAATGTATAATATGATATAGTATATAATATTACATAACATAGTATAATGTAATGTAATATAACATAGTATAATCTAATCTAATAAAATGTAATGTAATATCGTATAATATAATTTATCCATTATCTACTGCAGGGGTAATAATATAATATAGTTTAATATAATACATATATACAATGTGGTATATGATATAATATAAGATTATTACAGTTTTTGTGCCGGTTTCAATTGGAAAAACCGAATGAATGATTCACGGATTCTTTATAAACCATTATTGGACGGAAAAGCACATGTAAGATGTTGCTTAATTATTAGGTATAACGCTAAGATTTTCCAATTGGCCAAAATAAATTAACAATGTAATATTTACGTAATTATTTACTCTCGCCTGTCTTGAACCGCTACGTGTCGTCGCCCCGCCCTCACTCTCCTGCAATTGGTCGACGCGACAGCTATTCCTCGTTTCTGATAGGGCAACATCGCTGTTTATCTCCGCTGTCGACGTGGAAACCCGGAAGTAGGTGTAAACAAGTGCTACGCTGGCGTGGAGGGAAAGAAGAGCAAAGTACAATAAAAACCTTTTTTTTTAAAAAGAAAACTTAATTCGCAAGCTTTGGCCGCTTTTTGCCACACCATCTACTTTCTTTAAAACAACAACAAACGCGAACGGTGTAAGTATATCCGCCTATTTTTGAGTGAACTAACAATACTGGAATGTTTAGTTTGAAATGATGCATTTGTGCGAGTGGAGAAACAGGTGATGTAATTAACGGAATTACTAACAGCAGTGTGAGGAATTGTACGCAATACTATCACTTTTTAGGCGTCCGATACAAGAGGTAAGCTACTTTTTGCACTCACGCTTTTATGTCATTTTTAAAAATAAATCTGCATTATCTTTGTAAAGACATTCTTGTACAAAAGCTACTCATTCTTGTCTTAATACTTTTTTTAATCCAGGAAATAATCATTCGTATTAATTATATGACAAAATGTAGATCAGAATAATTTAATTTACACAAATACTGTATTTATGGAAATTAATACAAAATATTGGCTATAATTTACTTTTTTTTTGTTCCATTCGGTTCTATATTTCTGTGCTTTGACTGTGACGTCACGAGTTAAAAAAAAAATCTCACCTAAAATGTGTAGCATTTTATAAATAAAACTACAATAAAATTAGGACGTAATTAAAATGTGAGTACAAAATTATACTAGCATACCTGGAGCCGTATTTATCAAGCTTCTTAGAATTACTCCTAAGAAGTCTGCTAAAAGTTGACTTATGAGTAAAGAAATTCTTCGCTGAAAGCTGCACTTAAAAGTTAGTTATCAAGCGTCTTACTCACACTTTCAGCGAAGTGTAGGATTGAATCTTAAGTGTCACACTCAGAGCTGAATTACGACATTACTATGTGCCGTAAACGGAATTTTAGGTGACGTCATTTCTGTCCATAGAAATGACCAATCACGGAAGGGAATCCCTTGTCTAAGAATAAAGAAATATCTTAGAAATATTTAAGTGGACAAACGGAGTGTATATTTTGACAATAAACTACAAAATACTACAAAACAAACAAACAATATTGGCAATGAATCAAAAATAAATGTGCATTTTCCCAGTGGCGAGATATCAAAGCATTGTGATGACCTTTAGTTCTGCTGTGACAGCTCTGCTGCGTGATGTTGCTGATGAGATGACGCCCCTTATTAAATCTGTGACAAAAATAATACCCGCTCTGTCTAAATGATACCGTTTGATCAGCTGCTCGTCATCAAACAAAGCCAGGACATCCTTCCGCTCCCTGAACGTTCGCGCACGTCTCCCTCGCCTCAGTGCCATCCCCCGCTGGCAATTCCTAACCACTTAGGACACCTCTGAAGGTCTCTTAAATATCGTGGAGAGTAGGAGTGATTCTTAGACTTAAGAAAGTTGATAAATAGCTTTTATTCTTAAATTTGAGAGTAGGACTAAATTTCGCAAATTCTCAGGACTTAAGTGTAAAATGGCACTCTAAGACGCTTGATAAATACGGCCCCTGGTGTCTGTACGTTTGGACTGGGGCTGCAACTAACAACTAATTTGATAATCGATTAATCTGTCGATTATTACTTCGATTAATCGGATAAAAGAGACAAACTGCATTTCTATCCTTTCCAGTATTTTATTGAAAAAAAACAGCATACTGGCACCATACTTATATTGATTATTGTTTCTTAGCTGTTTGTAAATGTTGCAGTTTATAAATAAAGGTTTATTAAAAAAAATAAAAGTAGCCTCTGCGCATGCGCATAGCATAGATCCAACGAATCAATGACTAAATTCATCACCAACTATTTTTATAATCGATTTTAATCGATTTAATCCTAGTTTGGACTACTACCTTTTAGAACAGTGTTTTTCAACCTTTTTTGAGCCAAGGCACATTTTTTGCGTTGAAAAAATGCAGAGGCACACCACCAGCAGACGTCATTAAAAAACGAAACTCAGTTGACAGTAAAAAGTCGTTGTCGCAATTGTTAGATATGACTTTAAACCATAACCAAGCATGCATCACTATAGCTCTTGTCTCAAAGTAGGTGTACTGTCACCACCTGTCACATCACCCCCTGACTTATTTGGAGTTTATTGCTGTTTTCCTGTGTGTAGTGTTTTAGTTCTTGTCTTGCGCTCCTATTTTAATGGCTTTTTCTCTTTTTTTGGTATTTTCCTGTAGCAGTTCCATGTTTTACCTTTTGAGCGATATTTCCCGCATCTACTTTGTTTTAGCAATCAAGAAGATTTTAGTTGTTTTCATCCTACTTTGTGGGGACATTGTTGATTGTCATGTCATGTTCGGATGTACTTTGTGGACGCCGCCTTTGCGCCACAGTAAGTCTTTGCTGTCGTCCAGCATTCTGTTTTTGTTTACTTTGCAGCCAGTTCAGTTTTAGTTTCGTTCTGCATAGCCATCCCTAAGCTTCAATGCCTTTTCTTAGGGGCACTCACCTTTTGTTTATTTTTGGTTTAAGCATTAGATACCTTTTTACCTGCACGCTGGCTCCCACTGTTCCCGACATCTACAAAGCAATTAGCTACCGGCTGCCACCTACTGATATGGAAGAGTATTACATGGTTACTCTGCCGATCTCTGCAGGCTATAATTACTGGTTTGCAGGCTATAATTACTGGTTTGCAAAAAGTATTTTTAACCCAAATAAGTGAAATTAGATAATCTCCCACGGCACACCAGACTGTATCTCATGGCACACTAGTGTGCCGCGGCACAGTGGTTGAAAAACACTGCTTTAGAATAAAGAACCCGAAAAGTGAATCCAACTAAAATCAATAAAAAATAAATACAATTTAAAAAATGATTATGTATATATTTTATAAGGAAAAACAAACAGGTACATACAAATGCTGCCAGGTTTCTGACTCATTTTCTAGTCCAGTTGCCAGTTGGATGTCACGCATGCACACTGGGCAATTGTCGACGCTAAATTGGCATGTGCATGGAAAAAAAAAAGTAACCCAAACAAATGGCTCACAACTGGAAATCGGTCCTCATTGTTTATTGAAAAGACTCGTTCAAAAGACTTGATTCGTTCACATACGTCACATCCCTTGTAGGTTTAATCAGCCCTTACAAAGACATGGAACACATGGGTTTACTGTAATGTGAAAATAGTGCGACCCTGGGGAACATGCTTTATCAGTATCATCCTTCAGACCCCGCTTTGCAAAGCTCTGCACTACAAAACGTGTTCATTGTTAGTGATGTGCGAACATCGATACCGCTGATACCTGATTTTTATGCTCCAACATCGATCCTCCAAATCAAAATTATTTTATTCAAAAAATGCTAAAAACAGATATTGTGTCAGCTATGTATTATGGGTGTCTAAGTATATTGTTATTGATTATTAGTTAAAACATTTCAGCTTTTTCTCTTTTTTTTCATCTTAAATTTTTACTAGGTTTTTTTCCATGTAAGAATATAATACAAATAATAAAACAATTGTTTAATTGCATAACCTGGTGTGTCAAACATTCTGCCTGTACGGAAATATTAATGTCCATATTTATTATGGTTGTTGTAATTAAAAAAAAAAAAAAAAAAATCATAAGTATTTTATTTTTTCATTAATTAAACTTTGTGTATATTTTAGGTATATCTATTTTTTATTTTGAGAGCTTCTAATATTTTAGATCAGGAGTGTTTAAACTTTTTCAACCAAGGGCCACTTACTGAAAAGTATACAGGGGCCATTTTTATATTTTTTTTGTTTAAAACAAATTAAAAAAGCTAAATTTTATATATATATATATATATATATATATATATATATATATATATATATATATATATATATATATATATATAATTTTCTTTGTGTTATAGGTGACTAAGTATATTATTTATTAGTTTTCAGCTTTTTCTCTTTACATTTTGATTTTTTGCTATTTTTATTTTTTTAGATACCAGCCTGAATTTTACTTGCTATCGGATCAGAAAGAAAATCAGTGGTATAACACATGACTGCTCATTGTAGCTATAAATCCTGACTTCCTCATATTGGTAAACAAAACAAAAAACGGCATGATTTTAGTTTTGTATGTCAGTGTTTTATATACACTATGTTATTGTCGCTGATACATTAGAATTAATTATTACTTATTGAGATTTAATTAATTTTTCAGTATCCAATGGTTCAAGTTGGTCAAAAAATGTTTGTAGTTTAAATAAGTATACTTTTTTTTTTCCAGGCAAATTGATGCACTTTAAATATTTTTTGTTACGGACCAAAAACGATGTTTTTTAAGTTATTCCTTGTTGTAAATTGATCTATATTTCTTTATTTTTTTATAGTTGCCTTTAATTTTATTAAAGGTACAATGTTATGCAGAGGTGTAAAATTTTATAGACAAATAATACTATTTATAGTAGCGGCATAAGAGTGGAGGGACACAAAATGTTCTCTTCTACCTGCGGGGAGGCTAAAAAAAAAGAAAACAATTGAGAGTAATCAGAGTGTTTCTGCACACTTCCACGATGCACACTCCCCAGGCTTGTGGAGATGTACTGCATGAATGGATCTCCGCTCCCGCGATGAATATAGAAGAAACACTTTAATGCAAACCCTGTGGGAATTCAATACCAAACCAAATGTTCAAATTAAAATACAAATATGTTTGTCACACCCCGAGCACTAAAGGGTTCTTAAAGGGGACCTGCACTTTTTGGGGAATGTTGTCTATCATTCACAATCCTACACATATGTCCTTCTTTTTTATGCTCTAACTCATAAATAAACGCTAGCAAAAGTCAGCTAACAATGAAGCCAATCAAAAATAATAATTAATTAAAATCAATAGTGTCTTGCATTATTGATCTTTTTAAGGCTCTAATTAGTTCACATCAAACATTACTTTCGGAATGTTTTGGGCAGTGGGGGAAATACTGCATATTTCAGTTTTATTATAAAACACAAAGTTGTCTTTGACAGAAAAGGCATAGAACCTTTTTATTTTTTTTAACTTTACATCAACCTGAAGTTGATATACTGTAGAGATTTACTGTAAGCGTTAAATAAAAAAATACAATAATAATTTGACTTGTTTTTAACATTTTAATGACTTAGACCCTTTATGGTCCCAGAGAGCCCTGAAGGTTAAAAAAACCCAAAACAAATCCATATATTTTGTTACGGTTTGAAAATGAAAAATATTAAAATGGCCCCCGCATGTTTTAATTTTTCCGTGTGTGGCCCTCAGTGGAAAAAGTTTGGACACCTCTGCCTTAAAGGCACTGCCTTTGCGTGCCGGCCCAATCACATTAATACCTACGGCTTTTCAAACACACAAGTGAATGCAAGGCATACTTGGTCAACAGCCATACAGGTCACACTGAGGGTGACCGTATAAAGAACTTTAACATTGTTACAAATATGCGCCACACTGTGAACCCACACCAAACAAGAATGACAAACACATTTCGGGAGAACATCCGTACCGTAACACAACATAAACACAACAGAACAAATACCCAGAACCCCTTGCAGCAATAACTCTTCCGGGACGCTACAATATACCCCCCCCCCCTCCCCTCCGGTACCCCTAGAAACCTCCCACCTCAACCCTGCCCACCTCAACCTCCTCATGCTCTCTCAGGGAGAGCTTGTCCCAAATTCCAAGCTGCTGTTTTGAGGCATGTTAAAAAAAAATAATGCACTTTGTGACTTCAATAATTAATATGGCAGTGTCATGTTGGCATTTTTTTCCATAACTTGAGTTGATTTATTTTGGAAAACCTTGTTACATTGCATGCATCCAGCGGGGCATCGCAACAAAATTAGGCATAATAATGTGTTAATTCCACGACTGTTTATATAGGTATCGGTTGATATCGGAATCGGTAATTAGGAGTTGGACAATATCGGATATCGGCAAAAAAGCCGTTATCTGACATCTCTAGTATTGATTGCCATGTTGTGAAGCGTGTCTTGACTTGGGAGCGCGGGACGCCAACATTAGTCGCGCCGATGCCGTGGCGAAGAAGAAAAACGTGTTAAAAAAGGGAAAAAAAATAAAAGCACTCTGCCGCCAACACGGTCACACGTTCGGCTAATTAGACGCCGCTACTGTTTATTTTTAGCCAGCGTGAAGCCGTCAGCAGGATGTAAGCCGGCTGACGGCGAGTACGGCGTCAGCCTGGCTGACGTGGAAGCTGGTGAGAGTCCCAGCCAGCAGATGTATGAGGAAGACCGGCCATCTGTCTGTTTGCTCACCATACGATGGTGTCGCCCCACCAATCTGCATCTTTGATGACATCACGTGTACCTTTGTTTACGTCTAGGCCTCCTCGCAGGCGGAAGAAGCAGAATGGGCAGGAAGGATGCCAGCGCCACCAAACTACCAGTTGATCAGTACAGGAAGCAAATTGGTGAGCAGGGTCACTCCATCACGACATGACGGGACACCATAAGGTCACAGTCGTTGTCCTGAGTGCAGTATTATTAATTCCAGTTAGTCCATGTCTACTAGGGTTGCGTGATTATGAATGGTATCAATTTGTCCGAAGATAGAGCTTTTCTATAGTGATTATTACAGATCAACTGGGGGCGGCGTGGCGCGGTTGGGAGAGTGGCCGTGCCAGCAACCTGAGGGTTCCTGGTTCGATCCCAAACCTACTACCAACCTCGCCACGTCCATTGTGTCCTTGAGCAAGGCACTTCACCCTAGCTCCTGATGGGTCGTGGTTAGGGCCTTGCATGGCAGCTCCCGCCATCAGAGTTAAATGATAAATAAATGGGTTATACTTGTATAGCGCTTTTCTCCCTTCAAGGTACTCAAAGCGCTTTGACAGTATTTCCACATTCACCCATTCACACACACATTCACACACTGATGGCTGGAGCTGCCATGCAAGGCGCTAACCAGCAGCCATTAAGAGCAAGGGTGAAGTGTCTTGCCCAAGGACACAACGGATGCGACTAGGATGATAGAAGGTGGGGATTGAACCCCAGTAACCAGCAACCGTTCGATTGCTGGCACGGCCACTCTACCAACTTCGCCAATTTCGACAACATGATACATCACAATGTCCAGTTTCTCTTTTCAACATGTTCGAAAAGGAGTAGGAAGAAGCAGAGCTTATTCAATCCTACCCCATTCCTTTTACATAACAGTTGCTTAAACTTTTGTTCACTTCCTGTTCTCAATTTATTCACAATATACTCCATAAGTAATAAATAAATAAATAATACTCGGTGAAGTAAGTTACATTTCATATGGTGAGATGAGTAAGATTATTTTGAAAATGAATGAATGGATGAAATAAATTCAGAATGTTTATCATGATTCTTCTTTTTTGTACTTTATAAACACTTTAAGTTTGAAAAGTTTCTTGAAGTGGATCATATTATCAGTGTGTGAATGGGTGAATGTGGAAATAGTGTCAAAGCGCTTTGAGTACCTTGAAGGTAGAAAAAGCGCTATACAAGTATAACCTGTTTACCATAACCGATTATGAACCGGGCCCTTTATCGGCGTTTTGTCGTATATCCGTATCGGCCTTTTTTTTTCTTCGCACAACTATGATATGGAGATAGAAAGGGTGTATTCAACAACATTTTTGGAAATCTATATAGATGATAAATTAAATTGGAAACTGTACATAAATATACTCAAGACAAAGATGGCAAACATTATTGCTATGTTACATAAAATTCTAAACTCTGTAAATCAAAAGGCTCTTAACATGTTATATAATTATTTCGTAGTCCCATACCTTCATTATGGTGTTGAAATCTGGGGTAACAATTACAAATCAAACATCAACTCTATGTTCTTACTTCAAAAGAAATCCATTAGAATTGTAAATTATGCGGATTATGAAATAAATGTTTATTAAATTAAAAACTTGAAAACTGCACGATCTTGTTGACCTCAACACTGCTATTGTGACGTACGAAGCTCATAACCACATGCTGCCTGGGTGTCTACAGGAGAGGTTCAAACCTCGGGAGAGTTCCTATGACCCCAGAGGCTCAGCTCTCTTTCAGAAAGCAAACATAAGAACAAGCTTAAAAAGTAGATGTGTTTCTGTCAGGGGGGTTCAACTGTGGAACAGTTTGGATGATTCCTTAAAATGTTCCAGTTCCATTCACACATTTAAAAAACACTTTAAGACCAATGTCTTGAAAAAATACATCACTCTTGAATTAACACAGTAGTTAATACTATGATCAATGTTAATTAAAAACTAAATGTGGGATATAAATAATAATGGAAGTATAATTGTTTGTATATAGTATATAATTGGTACAAAGGTTTAACTAACACGTGTACAAGGATATTTCACATGTCTTTACTGTGTATATAATTGAACAGTGTTTATGTTGTGTACAAGGTGTATTTATAATATGTTGTGCAAAGGAAATTTCATAATTTTTGGAAGTTCATCTTGTATTTGACATTGTTTATAGGGTTAGGCGCAATAAGTGTTCAACTTCAGCCTAGACCCTTTCTGTCTGCAACATTTTAAAGGCCTACTGAAAGCCACTACTACCGACCACGCAGTCTGATAGTTTATATATCAATGATGAAATCTTAACATTGCAACACATGCCAATACGGCCGGGTTAACTTATAAAGTGCAATTTTAAATTTCCCGCAAAACTTCGGGTTGAAAACGTCTCGGTATGATGACGTTTGCGCGTGACGTCACGGAGTGAACGGAAGTATTCGGACCCCATTGGATCCAATACAAAAAGCTCTGTTTTCACCACATAATTCCACAGTATTCTGGACATCTGTGTTGGTGAATCTTTTGCAATTTGTTTAATGAACAATGAAGACTGCAAAGAAGAAAGTTGTAGGTGGGATCGGTGTATTAGCGGCGGACTACAGCAACACAACCAGGAGGACTTTGAGATGGATAGCAGACGCGCTAGCCGGCGACCTCACCTTGACTTCCTCCGTCTCCGGGCCGCCGACTGCATCTATGATCGGGTGAAGTCCTTCGTCGATCGCTGGAACGCAGGTGAGCACGGGTGTTGATGAGCAGATGAGGGCTGGCTGGCGTAGGTGGATAGCTAATGTTTTTAGCATAGCTCTGTCGAGGTCCCGTAGCTAAGTTAGCTTCAATGGCGTCGTTAGCAACAGCATTGTTAAGCTTCGCCAGGCTGGAAAGCTTTAACCGTGTAGTTACAGGTCCATGGTTTAATAGTATTGTTGATTTTCTGTCTATCCTTCCAGTCAGGGGTTTATTTCTTTTGTTTCTATCTGCATTTAAGCACGATGCTATCACGTTAGCTCCGTAGCTAAAGAGCTTCGCTGATGTATTGTCGTGGAGATAAAAGTCACTGTGAATGTCCATTTCGCGTTCTCGACTCTCATTTTCAAGAGTATATAGTATCCGAGGTGGTTTAAAATACCAATCCGTGATCGACAATAGAAAAAGGAGAAAGTGTGGAATCCAATAAACCCTTGTACCTAAGTTACGGTCAGAGCGAAAAAAGATACGTCCTGCACTGCACTCTATGCAGTGCAGTGCAGGACATACAAATAGTGTATGTCCTTCACTATGTGGTAGGTTCCTGCGGACGTTATCTCCTTCTGTTGTTGACTTTTTTTTTTTCATACGGTGTTGATCTGGAAATAGTTGCTTCGGCATTTTGTTGGCGTGGCACCGGCCAGAGATGTTGACATGCGGAGTTTCAAGCACTCTTCATTCTCTAGCGGGTGACTTTTCAAATGATGCTACATTAGCAGTCCTGCTACTTTTTGTAGCAACGCTTTTGCCGCATAAATGTTGAACATCTTCCCGCTTGAAGCCAAACCACCGCCAGACGATGGACCCCGTGCTGTTTTTCTTGGGAATTAATTCTTCCTCCATTTGTTACCAGATTCGCACCTTCTCTCTCTCGTATTACCACTCGCACCTCACCGTTAGCATCACAGCTAACGTTACCATGTCTGCGCCGCGGGAGCGTGTGACGTTGCAATGTAATCTATGTAAGAAGGTGCGCTTGTTTTAAGTCTCTGTGAGAAGGAGAGACAAGAAAGAGTGAAAAAAGCCTGTAGTGTAATGCCTGCAGCTAAAAGCAACTGCGTGAGAACGTATACTCGAGTATCAAGATATAGTCATTTTATATATCGCACAGAGACAAACCCGCGATATATCGAGTACATCGATATATCGCCCAGCCCTACCAGTGATTGGTATCGGCCCTGGAAAATCAATCACTCGTGATAATTGATGTTGATGACACATTCGAGTTGTGTCCCGCAAATTTGGTAGCGACAGGCAAAAGAACGCGTTCTCAATGCAGCGTAGACTCCTCGCTAGAAAGCTAGGGGCTAACGTCCCTCCACAGCACAAAGCGGCTTATGAGTGCGCAATCCTCGCCTCCATGGCAGCAAATACCATGAATTGATTTATGTGGACCCCGACTAAAACAAGTTGAAAAACTTATTCGGGTGTTACCATTTAGTGGTCAATTGTACGGAATATGTACTGTACTGTGCAATCTACTAATAAAAGTTTCAATCAATCAATCAATAAACAGTTTCAATTAACATTATCACCGGAGGACGAGGATTAGCTAAACATGCTACATTACACACCGTAGCATCATATGCTAACCGCGAGCAGCAAGTTATAGAGCTCTTGAATGTAAACAAGGGTGGGTGGAACGATACAAATATCGACAGTAATGATACCAAGTATAATAGCCTTATATTTTTGATACTGCAATGATTAGATCTATATTTTTTTTATTAGCAAGAAACCTTTTGTCGTTATTGTTTACAAACTCAGGAACTAATAAGGATTTAATTTAGAGGCAGCAGTTGGACATAATTTAGGGAACATTTAATAATAATAATATAATAGTAATTAATTGAATTGATTTTGTTTCTTTGTCATCCTGATTGTAATTAGGTTAAAAAAATTAATCGTTTCAATGATATTAAATGTGAAGTATCAACATTGGTATGACCGATACTGGCCCTTTAACTACTTGGTATTGGATTGATATCACAATTTGTAGTATTATTTAAAACTAATGTAAAGTATCCAAAAACAGAAGAATAAGTGTTTTATTATATTTTAACAGAAACAAGTTACAACAGGAATCAAGCAGATATTAACAGTGAATTAGCAAATAGATTAATATTAGTTTTGATAAAATATGTTAATACTTAAATTCTGGGATTTGTAGGCCATTTTGAAATGTTTCTATTATTCATATGCCAAACATTATATTGTGACATATATCTTTTTTGCAGGAGGGTGCAATATTTATTGTGATATAGATTTTATCCACTTTGTTTACATATTTCAGTGGGATGGCCAAACGTTTAAAAACAGGATATTTTAACCACAGAAGAGCATTTTCAAGCTTTGGCTTCTCCTTGGCGCTATCGCCAGCCAAAGCGTGGACTGTGATTGTTACACCAAAATCACTTCCTAATGAATATGATTGAGAGTACATGAAGAATCACATAGTTAAAACATGACAATCAATCATTGTGTTTTTGCAGGTAAGCAGGACTACAAGAAAACAAAGTCGGTCTTAAAGGCCACGCGGCTCAAAGCTGAAGCCAAGAAGAACTCGTCTGCGTTCAGGGTGAGTCCGCTCTACTTGTTCTTAATCTCCTGCTTCTATGACTTGAGTAAGCTAACAAGTGCCGACGTCCTTATTTGGCTTGTCTGCTTGGCCTGCATGCTAAATGCTAACGTTCTTACTGTACAAAGAGAGCAGGTAAGTGTAATGTGCATGCCAGGCCAGCAGTTGGCCATAGCAATTTGTCAAAGTAATGAAAAATACTAACTTATTTGTTATTAACCACCTGGAATGGACTTATGCTGTCCTTAAGTGTAAGTGGACTGATAATTTAGTTTTTTGTGGCTACAATAATTCATGAATTTATGCACATGAGGCAGTAAGTCAAATGATGCGGACACGTTTGTTATTGAATACTCTCTAATACTGCTTCGGAGATTTTGTATGTGTAAGTAGTATGCAACTATATTTATTTGATTCATTGTTTTTCAAAATGTGTGTAAATATTTAACATAAAATTAAATAGAAAATAATAATACAGTGATTGAGCTCTAATTTAATTCCATAATATACATTTTAAATTCTAAAATATATTTATTTCATGATCTACTGTATATATTACTAATTGACCATAATTATGAATAAATAAGAACAATATAGTTCTTCTAAAATATATTTCAATGGACAGAATATGAATGTACGATGCATGCAGACACGTTTGTTACTGGATGCTTCCTAATACGTCATTGGAGACTTCGTATTTGTAAGTAATAGGCAACTATAATTATTTGATACTTGTTTATATTGATAAATGTGTTGCCTTATATTGTTCAATGATTATGTATGCTTAGCTTGTGTGCTTAGCTGTTGTGTAGCTGCTTGCTCCTAGTAGCCTATAGCCTAGCATGGTTACCTTTTTGTAAATGGCTTGACTAAAATAGAATAAATTGTGTGCTTATTGGAGGTTTGATATTACTATTAAGTCATACAACTGCAATTATGCATATAATTGGTGGAAATGTACAACATAACATTTAATAGAAAATGTTTAAAAATAAAATATATGGTGATTGAGCTATAATTTTAATATATTTTAGAGTTGAAAATTGTATTTATATATTTCATTATCCATATACTGCTTATTGACCATAATTATAGAAAATAAGAACAATATTTGTTCCTCTAAAATGTATAGAATATGAATGCAGACAGGTTTGTTACTGGGTACTTTCTAATACTGCCCTGGAGACTTTGTATGTGTAAGTAATTTGCAACTATAATTATTTGATACTTGTTTATATTGGCATATGTGCTGTTTTATACTGTTCAATGATTACGTATGTCTTGATTGTGTGCTATTGTTTGCTTAGCTGTTGTGTAGCTGCTAGCTTCTAGTAGCCTATAGTCTAGCATGTTTACCTGTTGTCAATGACTTGACTAAAATAGAATGAATTGTGTGCTTATTGGAGGTTTGATATTACTATTAGGTCATACAACTGCAATTATGCATTCATTTGATTTTGTTTTGTAAATTTGTGTAAATGTTTAACGTAAAATTGAATAGAAAATGTTTAAAAATAAAAAGTAATATGGTGATTGAGCTATAATTTAAATATATTTTAGAATATATATTTTTTATATATTTCATTATCTATATACTACTTATTGACCATAATCATAGAACATAACAATATCAGTTCCTCTAAAATATATTCAAATGTATAGAATATGAATGCAGACACGTTTGTTACTGGGTACTTTCTAATACTGCCTTGGAGACATTGTATGTGTAAGTAATATGCAACTATAATTATTTGATACTTGTTTATATTGACATATGTGCTGTTTTATATTGTTGAATGATTATTATGTATGTCGAGATTGTGTGCTATCGTTTGCTTAGCTGTTGTGTAGCTGTTAGCTTCTAGTACCCTATAGTTTAGCATGTTTACATTTTGTCAATGACTTGACTAAAATAGAATGAATTGTGTGCTTATTGGAGGTTTGATGTCAACATTGGGTCGTACAACCGCATTTATTAAAGGGGTCAGTCATGTCATATCCATCCATTTTCTACAGCTTGTCCCTCTCGGAGTCGCAGGGTTGCAGGAGACTATCATGGTTCTTTAAAAAAAAAAATGTAAACACTTAATTTTGGTCCATATAACATGTTGTGATGGTTATTTTGTCAAAATTGTGCATAGATTTTGCTATGAAGACTTATTTTCATGCCAATTTTTGGCTTCCTTCAAAAACGGTTGTTTAGATGCAGAAGAAGTCCACCTTAAAACGCCCCCTACAGTAGTTGTTTTTTGTTTTGTTTTGCTAAGACCGTATGGACTATGGAAACCTGGGGCCGTATTTATCAAGCTTCTTAGAATTACTCCTAAGAAGTCTCTTAAGAGTTGACTTAAGAGTAAATAAATTCTTTGCTGAAAGCTGCACTTAAAAGTTAGTTATCAAGCGTCTTACTCACACTTTCAGCGAAGTGTAGGACTGAATCTTAAGTGTCACACTCAGAGCTGAATTACGACATTACTATGTGCCGTAAACGGAATTTTAGGTGACGTCATTTCTGTGTCCATACAAATGACCAATCACGGAAGAGAATCCCTTGTCTAAGACTAAAGAAATATCTTAGAAATATTTAAGTGGACAATGGGAGTGTATATTTTGACAATACACTACAAAATAATACAAAACAAACTAGTCCCCAACCGCACTCACGCTACCGCTCCCTCTCTTCTCTCGCCCACACACTCACTGACGTCACTCACCTCACATGCTGTCACCTATTAATGGGCCACACACACACATACGCTACTCTCATAACATTTTCTTTCCAATTCATTAATTAGGCAACTAATTTGAAACTGGTGTGGGTGGCTCTATATATACTAGCCCACTGCAGCCACATGCAGAAATCAACAAGGAATCTAAAATTATTAAATCTGTGACAAAAATAATACCCACTCTGTCTAAACCAGGGGTCGGCAACCCGCGGCTCTAGAGCCGCATGCGGCTCTTTAGCGCCGCCCTAGTGGCTCTCTGGAGATTTTTCAAAAATGTATGAAGAATGAAAAAAGGGGAAAAAAAATCTATTTTTTTTGTTTCAGTATGGTTTCTGTAGGAGGACAAACATGACACAAACCTCCCTAATTGTTATAAATCACACTGTTTATATTAAACATGCTTCACTGATTCGAGTATTTGGGGAGCGCCGTTTTGTCCTACTAATTTTGGCGGCCCTTGAACTCACCGTATAGTTTGTTTACATGTATAACTTTCTCCGACTTTCTAGGACGTGTTTTATGCCACTTCTTTTTCTGTCTCATTTTGTCCACCACACTTTTAACGTTGTGCATGAGTGCACAAAAGTGAGTTTTGTTGATGTTATTGACTTGTGTGGAGTGCTAATCAGACATATTTGGTCACTGCATGACTGCAAGCTAATCGATGCTAACATGCTATTTAGGCTAGCGACATATTGCATCATTATGCCTCATTTGTAGGTATATTTGAGGTCATTTAGTTTCCTTTAAGTCCTCTTAATTAAATTTATATCTCATGACACATGTAATATGGCTTTTAATTTTTTGCGGCTCCAGACAGATTTGTTTTTGTATTTTTGGTCCAATATGGCTCTTTCAACATTTTGGGTTGCCGACCCCTGGTCTAAACGATACCGTTTGATCAGCTGCTCGTCATCAAACAAAACCAGGACATCCTTCCGCTCCCTGAACGTTCGCGCACGTCTCTCTCGCCTCAGTGCCATCCCCTGCTGGCAACTCCTAACCACTTAAGACACCTCTGAAGGTCTCTTAAATATCGTGGGGAGTAGGAGTGATTCTTAGACTTAAGAAAGTTGATAAATAGCTTTTATTCTTAAGTTTGAGAGTAGGACTAAATTTCGCAAATTCTCAGGATTTAAGTGTAAAATGGCACTCTAAGACGCTTGATAAATACGGCCCCAGGGTGATCGCCACCAGCCATCTAATTTTTACTTGACTTTCAAACAACACAACATCCCGGACGATATAGCAAGAGACCGTGCGGCTCACCGTGGTTTGTTGTCGGCTGAATGAGGAGACGTAAGGAAGGTAAGGAAGAAAATCTCTGGTACGAAACACTTGCTAGGGTTAAAGGCCTACTGAAACCCACTACTACCGACCACGCAGTCTGATAGTTTATATATCAATGATGAAATCTTAACATTGAAACACATGCCAATACGGCCGGGTTAACTTATAAAGTGCAATTTTAAAATTCCCGCCACACTTCCGGTTGAAAATCTCCTTTGCATATGATTTATGCGTGTGACGTCATAAAATGCACGGAAGTGTTTGGGCCCTATTGGACACAATACACAAAGCTCTGTTTTCTTCGACAAAATTCCACAGTATTCTGGACATCTGTGTTGGTGAATCTTTTGCAATTTGTTTAATGAACAATGGAGGCTGCAAAGAAGAACGTTGTAGGTGGGATCGATCGGTGTCTTAGCGGCTAAGTACAATACTTACAGCAACACAACAAGGACTACTTACCCTGATAGAAGACGCCTAGCTGATGCTTGCCGCCGAACCCACGGATGAAGTCCTTCGTCGCGCCGTTGATCGCTGGAACGCAGGTGAGCATGGCTGTTGATGGGAAGATGAGGGCTGGCTGGCGTAGGTGGAGCGCTAATGTTTTATCATAGTTCTGTGAGTTCCGGTTGCTAAGTTGCTAAATTAGCCTTAGCGTCGTTAGCAACAGCATTGTTAAGCCTTACCAGGCTGAGAATTTTTAACCGTGTAGTTACATGTACATGGTTTAATAGTATTTTTGCTCTTCTGTCTATCCTTCCAGTCAGGGGTTTATTTATTTTGTTTCTATCTTCATTTGAGAACGATGCTAGCACGTTAGCTCAGTAGCTAAGTGTGTCACCGATGTATTGTCTTGGAGATAAAAGTCAAGTTAAATGTCCATTTCGCGTGCTCG
>NC_084735.1:19793590-19808590 GCF_033978785.1 Entelurus aequoreus | reverse complement strand
TTGGAGGCACAAGGTCTTGTGATGCTGTAGAAGTAGAAGACACAGGGTGTTGTGATGCTGTAGAAGTAGAAGACACAGGGTCTTGTGATGCTGTAGAAGTAGAAGACACAGGGTCTTGTGATGCTGTAGAGGTAGAAGACACAGGGTCTTGTGATGCTGTAGAAGTAGAAGACACAGGGTCTTGTGATGCTGTAGAGGTAGAAGGCACAGGGTCTTGTGATGCTGT
Source organism: Entelurus aequoreus (assembly GCF_033978785.1). NCBI lineage: Eukaryota > Metazoa > Chordata > Actinopteri > Syngnathiformes > Syngnathidae > Entelurus > Entelurus aequoreus. The sequence continues at coordinate 19,808,364 of NC_084735.1, read as the reverse complement.
AGAGGTAGAAGACACAGGGTCTTGTGATGCTGTAGAAGTAGAAGACACAGGGTCTTGTGATGCTGTAGAAGTAGAAGACACAGGGTCTTGTGATGCTGTAGAAGTAGAAGACACAGGGTCTTGTGATGCTGTAGAGGTAGAAGACACAGGGTCTTGTGTTGCTGTAGAGGTAGAAGGCACAGGGTCTTGTGATGCTGTAGAGGTAGAAGGCACAGGGTCTTGTGATGCTGTAGAGGTAGAAGGCACAGGGTCTTGTGATGCTGTAGAGGTAGAAGGCACAGGGTCTTGTGATGCTGTAGAGGTAGAAGGCACAGGGTCTTGTGATGCTGTAGAGGTAGAAGGCACAGGGTCTTGTGATGCTGTAGAGGTAGAAGACACAGGGTCTTGTGATGCTGTAGAGGTAGAAGACACAGGGTCTTGTGATGCTGTAGAGGTAGAAGACACAGGGTCTTGTGATGCTGTAGAAGTAGAAGACACAGGGTCTTGTGATGCTGTAGAAGTAGAAGACACAGGGTCTTGTGATGCTGTAGAGGTAGAAGACACAGGGTCTTGTGTTGCTGTAGAGGTAGAAGGCACAGGGTCTTGTGATGCTGTAGAGGTAGAAGGCACAGGGTCTTGTGATGCTGTAGAGGTAGAAGGCACAGGGTCTTGTGATGCTGTAGAGGTAGAAGGCACAGGGTCTTGTGATGCTGTAGAGGTAGAAGGCACAGGGTCTTGTGATGCTGTAGAGGTAGAAGACACAGGGTCTTGTGATGCTGTAGAGGTAGAAGGCACAGGGTCTTGTGATGCTGTAGAGGTAGAAGGCACAGGGTCTTGTGATGCTGTAGAGGTAGAAGGCACAGGGTCTTGTGATGCTGTAGAGGTAGAAGACACAGGGTCTTGTGTTGCTGTAGAGGTAGAAGGCACAGGGTCTTGTGATGCTGTAGAGGTAGAAGGCACAGGGTCTTGTGATGCTGTAGAGGTAGAAGGCACAGGGTCTTGTGATGCTGTAGAGGTAGAAGGCACAGGGTCTTGTGATGCTGTAGAGGTAGAAGACACAGGGTCTTGTGATGCTGTAGAGGTAGAAGACACAGGGTCTTGTGATGCTGTAGAGGTAGAAGGCACAGGGTCTTGTGATGCTGTAGAGGTAGAAGACACAGGGTCTTGTGATGCTGTAGAGGTAGAAGACACAGGGTCTTGTGATGCTGTAGAGGTAGAAGACACAGGGTCTTGTGATGCTGTAGAAGTAGAAGACACAGGGTCTTGTGATGCTGTAGAAGTAGAAGACACAGGGTCTTGTGATGCTGTAGAAGTAGAAGGCACAGGGTCTTGTGATGCTGTAGAAGTAGAAGACACAGGGTCTTGTGATGCTGTAGAGGTAGAAGGCACAGGGTCTTGTGATGGGAAGATTGATAAGAAGCTTTCTTTCTCTCTTCGTAAATCTCCTTGTAACACCTGAGAGAATCTGTCACAGATCTGTAGACCTTAGTGTACCTTGCTGAGTTGGGATCTTGGCCTTCTATCATTGACATTCCTTCTTTGGTCATCTGAAGAGCTTTAAATCTCTTGGGTTCTGGCTCTTCTTCTGCTTCCACTTCTTCTATCATCTGCCTCTCACTTTTTAAACGTTGCAAGTGATAAACGCGTATTTAGTGAAACGTAAAGAAATGTAAAACTGCATCAATATACATGAATTAAAGATGCATCAATAATTAAATCGTAGCTCTTGAATCATAATCGAATCGTTAGGTGCCCAAAGATTCCCACCTCTATTGTTTTATGCACTTTTTGTCATAGAAAACTGATTATATGGCAAACACAAAATGCAATATTTCCAAATGGAAAATTTGATGTGAAGCCTTGAATAGGTCAATAATTTATTACATTGATTTTAATTTAAAAAATTGTTTTTATTATTATTTCAGTTTTAAAGAAAAAAACACACTACATTGCCGTTTTGTGTTATTAGTGTCAATGAGTCACCATGAATTGATTAACGTGGACCCCGACTTTAACAAGTTGAAAAACTTATTGGGGTGTTTCCATTTAGTGGTCAATTGTACGGAATATGTACTGTACTAAGCAATCCACTAATAAAAGTCTCAATCAATGAATATTGCAACTTTTTCCTGTCGCATTTCACCTGTCCTCTTTTATTCCACTTTTGTATTTATTTATTTATTTTTTGTAATAGTACACAATATTGCCAAAAGTATTTGGCCACCTGCCTTGACTCACATATGAACTTGAAGTGTCATCCCATTCCTAACCCATAGGGTTCAATATGACCTTTTGCAGCTATTACAGCTTAAACTCTTCTGGGAAGGCTGTCCACAAGGTTGCGGAGTGTGTTTATAGGAATTTTACACCATTCTTCCAAAAGCGCATTGGTGAGGTCACACACTGATGTTGGTGGAGAAGGCCTGGCTCCCAGTCGCCGTTCTAATTCATCCCAGAAGGTGTTCTATCGGGCTCAGGTCAGGACTCTGTGCAAGCCAGTCAAGTTCATCCACACCAGACTCTGTCATCCGTGTCTTTATGGACCTTGCTTTGTGCACTGGTGCACAGTCATGTTGGAAGAGGAAGGGGCCCCGCTCCAAACTGTTCCCACAAGGTTGGGAGCATGGAATTGTCCAAAATGTGTTGGTATGCTGGAGCATTCAAAGTTCATTTTACTGGAACTAAGGGGCCAAGCCCACACCATAATTCCTCCTCCACCAAATGTCACACTCGGCACAATGCAGCACAATGTACCGTTCTCCTGGCAACTTCCAAACCCGGACTTGTCCATCAGATTGCCAGATGGAAAAGTGTGATTCATCACTCCAGAGAACGCTGACCCCTCTCTGTCAGTTTACGTAGCCTACCACTTGGTGGCTGAGTTGCTGTTGTTCCCAAACTCTTCCATTTTCTTATAATAAATCTGACAGTTGACTTTGGAATATTTAGGAGCGAGGAAATTTCACGACTGGATTTGTTGCACAGGTGGCATTCTATGACAGTTCCACGCTGGAAATCACTGCAGTGTTTCCCATAAACTGCCAAGATACCCGTGGCGGTGGGGGCGTGGCTATGGGCGTGGTCACCATGACATCGAGTAATTTGCGTAATTGACTACAATGATATGATTTTCTCTAAAAAGGCTCAAAAAATGTATACTTACTAATTAATAATAACAGTTTTGTTTTAAACGTCCATCCATGCATCCATCCATCCATCAATCCATCCATCCATCCATTTTACAATAAAATTACAACACTTTATGTACATATATATATACAGATTTGAACAATAAGTTATTCACTGAAATATATTTATTAATTGTGGTTCTTACAAAAAATATATCTTATAAAAATATAAAAGCTAAAATGTCTCTTAAAGCTCTGCCCCTTTAATTAGTGCATACTAAATAATTTAACATTAGCCTACTACTACAACCATATTATTTACCAGCAACATAAAGTGAAACAGAGGCAGAGGTGTCCTGCCACAGTCAGTAACAAATAAACAGAAAACAGTAGTGGTGGTAGATAGACACAGAGCTTCATCAAACATCTGATCCACTGAACAAAGAGCTCCAAAAATCTTGATCCTACACTTCTCTTTTGTAAAGTAAATCTGAACAGCCGATATGGGCATCTACATCAACTATATGATTTGCCTGAGAAGCTGGACAGGACAAAAAAAAAATTAAAAAAAATCTATTTGTGGCGGCCTTAATTCTTTCGTGGCGGGCCGCCACAAATAAATGAATGTGTGGGGAACACTGCACTGAGAGCGGCCCATTCTTTCACAAATGTTTGTAGAAAGCCTAAGTGCTTGATTTTATACACCGGGCCAAGTGATTAGGTCATCATTTGGATGGGTGGCCAAATACTTCTGGCAATATGGTGTATTTTTAGAATGTATGAACTGATTCCCGGGCGCGGCACCGCTGCTGCCCACTGCTCCCCTCACCTCCCAGGGGGTGGCCAAGGGAATGGGTCAAATGCAGAGGACAAATTTCACCACACCTAGTGTGTGTGTGACAATCATTGGTACTTTAACTTTAACTTAACTTAACATTACTGTCTGTACATGTAGCTTGTCGTTACAACTCCATACTGCGCACGGTACTGTTATTTTATTAGATATGACGTTACCTAGCCAACAGAATACAATTCATCTCGTCAGTGTGCTCGGTGTAATAAACACTGATCCGAAAATAAGCCCTCCTTTGTTGTCGCCATGTCCATCTTCCGCCATTGACATTTTAAACACGAGATCCTTTAACTCATCAGCATATTCATGAGCTAATTAGCATATCCATTTATGGATGATTGTGCACAATTCCCTGCAGGTGTGATAAATAGTGAGAGTGCGTACGGGAGTGCGCAGCATGCTTTTATAAACTATTTTTTTACGTATGTTTGATGTTGGAATCCACGCACAGTTTCATAAATGAGGCCTGTGGTCTGCCAGAGCATAAGAAGATGCAGCATTAGCCAGTGTTCAGACCCTCTAGTGACAAATCAAGTGAGATTTTCATGTCTTCTTGGAGGCTTTTGGGACTAATATGAAAGTGTCTACATTAAGGAGAACCTTTGAGGAGTCTAATGGAGACTGTTATTGAAAGTGTTGACCTTTTGAAGTTTTTTGCAAGGTTCCAAAAAAACAGTAGCAGATATGAAAACTGGAAGTAACATGTCTAAAAACATCAAAGGTTGCTTGGTGCGTGTATAAATACATCTTCACTCTCGTTACCATGGTAACGGGTGTCATCAGACTGCTTTTTTTAGTGAGGATCAAAAGTAGGACTGGAATGTTTGAAGTCCCAGATTCAGTTTCCGCTTCTTCATGACACGAAACATTGTGAGCAGAATTGTTGGACGTTATGTTCTTTTTAAAAATATTACCCTCTTTTTGACATATATTTTCATTGAAAGATATTATTTTTGAAATATTGTTCTTTTTTAAAATTATTTATGAAATATTACGTTCTATTTGAAATATTCCTTTTAAATATTAAGTTCATTTTGAAATATGTTATTTTTTAAATATTACATTGTTTATGAAATATCACCTTGTATTTGAAATATTACGTTCTATTTGAAATATAATTTTTTTAAATATTACGTTCTATTTCAACTATTACGTTCTATTTGAAATATTACTTTATATTTGAAATATTCATTTTTTAAATACTACATTATTTTTTAAATATTACGTTCTATTTCGACTATTACGTTCTATTTGAAATATTTTGTTCTTTCTGAAATATTGTGATCTTTTTGAAATATACAGCTTTTTTTTAAATATTACGTTTTATTTGAAATATTACGTTCAATTTGAAGTAATATGTTCTTTTTGAAATATTATCTTCTATTTGACATGTTGTAATCGAAAGATATTCTCTTTGAAATAGTGTTCTTTTAAAAAAATATTACGTTCTTTATGAAATATTACATCCTTTTTGAAATATTGCGTTATATTTGAAATATTCCTTTTTTAAATATTACGTTCATTTTGAAATATGTTCTTTTTGAAATATTGTGGGTTTTTGAAATATGACATTTATGAAATATCACCTTCACACACATTCATTTTTTTAATATTGCATTATTTTTGAAATATTACGATCTATTAAATATTTTGTTCTTTCTGAAATGTTGTGATCTTTTTGAAATATGAAGCTTTTTTTAAATATTATGTTTTATTTGAAACTATTACATTCATTTTGAAACTATTACGTTCATTTTCAAATATTTAATTATTTTCTTAAAATATTTTGTTCTTTTTGAAATATTACGTTTTATTTGAAACTATTACGTTCTTTTTGAAATATTACGTTCAATTTTAAGTATTATGTTCTATTTATCATTTATTTATTTGAAATATTCCTTTTTTGAATATTACGTTCATTTTGAAATGTTATTTTTTAAATATTGTGGGTTTTTTTAAGATTACATGGTTTATGAAATATTACCTTGTATTTGAAATATTCATCACATTCTTATTGAAATATTACGTTCTATTCGAAATATTTAGTTCTTTCTGAAATATTGTGATCTTTTTGAAATATGAAGCTTTTTTAAAACATTACGTTTTATTTGAAATATGTTCATTTTGAAATATTAAGGTTTTTTTAAATATGTTTTATTTGAGACTATTACGTTCATTTTGAAATATTACGTTCAATTTGAAGTATTATATTTGAAATATTACATTATTTTTTGCAATATTAGATGTACTTTTGCTCAAATACTTTTTGAACAGTTTTTTAATGTAAAATTCCAACAAACACTAAAATATGTTATATGTGAAATATGAGCACTTGGGCTCAGCCTCAACGTCGCCATGGTGACAGAGCTGGAAGATGTCTTTCTCTCTTTTTTTTTATATTTCTTTCTCTTTCTGACTCTTGTTCTTATTCTTTTTTCCTTTATGTCTTTTTCTTGTTCTTTGTTCTCTTTTTCTATTTTTTTTTCTTGTTCTCTTACCCTTTTTCTTTCCCTTTGTCTCTTTCTCCCTCCTCAGCCCTCCCCCAGCGCCCCCACACAGTGGGCTGACCTCCTCCAAAACAATGATCTCAATCAAGTGCAGGCGTTGAAGTGTTTTCCCTCAAAAAAGTGTTTTCCCCCCCCCTCAGACACAAGGGGAAAAAATTAAAACACTTTAAAGTCTTTGAAGTTGAAAGTTTTTTTTTTTTAAAGAAAGCGAGGCTGTTTGGAGGAAGGAGATAAAAGCGGCTCAGACTAACGAGGAGTTGTATTGAATCATTACATCACTGTTATTCTGCACATCTTTGTACTGCAAGATGTACCCATAAATACACTTTCTACTACATTACTTTACATGATGTTTACTTTACCAGCCTAAGCTAGAGGCCCCGCCTCCACCCGCAGACACCAAGACAGTGAATGGCTGACAAGGCGCTTCACTCTTTCTTTTATATAAGTAGTTAAAAAAAAAGTGTGTTCACATTTTTGATGAAACTTATAATACGTGTTAAAACAAGTGATTACATTTTGGGGCTGATGCCTACTTTTTTTAAAAATTTTAAACTCTTGGTAGATCGGGCCTGACAGAGGTCTGCATCCCTGAGTACTTTTATAGTTTCTATTTGTAACATTATTACACACTGATAAAGAGTAGTCCATGATAATAAAAAAAAGTAGTACATGATAACGCATAAGTTACAACTGTTAAATAACAAAACATGACCGTTTTAAGCATATTTACAAGTGTAAAAATAATTTACTACTGTTAAATAATAAAACATGACAGATGCTAGGTGTATTTATAAGTGTAAAAATAAGTTAATTACTGTACAACCAACACATGACCATTTTTAAGCATATTTACAAGTGTAAACGTAGTTTACTACTGTTAAAAACCAAAACATGACTGTTTTTAAGCATATTTACAAGTGTAAAAATAAGTTAACTACTGTTAAATAACAAAACATGACAGATGTTAAGTGTATTTATAAGTGTAAAAATAATTTACTAATGTTAAATAACAAAACATGACAGATGCTAGGTGTATTTATAAGTGTAAAAATAAGTTAACTACTGTTAACAACCAAAATATGACAATTTTTAAGCATATTTACAAGTGTAAAAATAATTTACTACTGTTAAATAACAAAACATGACTGTTTTTAAGCATATTTACAAGTGTAAAAATAATTTACTAATGTTAAATAACAAAACATGACAGATGCTAGGTGTATTTATAAGTGTAAAAATAAGTTAATTACTGTTAACAACCAACACATGACCATTTTTAAGCATATTTACAAGTGTAAAAATAGTTTACTACTGTTAAAAACCAAAACATGACTGTTTTAAGCATATTTACAAGTGTAAAAATAAGAACTACTTTTAAATAACAAAACATGACAGATGTTAAGTGTATTTATAAGTGTAAAAATAAGTTAACTACTGTTAACAACCAAAATATGACAATGTTTAAGCATATTTACAAGTGTAAAAATAATTTACTACTGTTAAATAACACATGACAGATGCTAGGTGTATTTATAAGTGTAAAAATAAGTTAATTACTGTAAACAACCAACACATGACCAGTTTTAAGCATATTTACAAGTGTAAAAGTAGTTTACTACTGTTAAAAACATGACTGTTTTTAAGCATATTTACAAGTGTAAAAAGAAGTTTACTACTGTTAAAAACCAAAACATGACTGTTTTTATGCATATTTACAAGTGTAAAAAGAAGTTAACTACTGTTAAATAACAAAACATGACAGATGTTAAGTGTATTTATAAGTAAAAATAATTTACTAATGTTAAATAACAAAACATGACAGATGCTAGGTGTCTTTATAAGTGTAAAAATAATTTACTATTGTAAATAACAAAACATGACAGATGTTAAGCATATGTATAGTGTAAAAATAATTTACTACTGTTAAATAACAAAACATGACTGTTTTTAAGCATATTTAAATGTGTAAAAATAATTTACTAATGTTAAATAACAAAACATGACAGATGCTAGGTGTATTTATAAGTGTAAAAATAAGTTAATTACTGTTAACAACCAACACATGACCATTTTTAAGCATATTTACAAGTGTAAAAATAGTTTACTACTGTTAAAAACCAAAACATGACTGTTTTTATGCATATTTACAAGTGTAAAAAGAAGTTAACTACTGTTAAATAACAAAACATGACAGATGTTAAGTGTATTTATAAGTGTAAAAATAATTTACTATTGTTAAATAACAAAACATGACAGATGTTAAGCATATGTATAGTGTAAAAATAATTTACTACTGTTAAATAAAAAAACATGACAGTTTTAAGTGTATTTACAAGTGTAAAAATACTTTACTACTGTTAACCAAAACATGACCTTTTTTTAAGCATATTTACAAGTGTAAAAATAGTTTACTACTGTTAAAAACCAAAACATGGCCTTTTGTAAGCATATTTACAAGTGTAGAAATATGATGACTACTATTAAAAAGCAAAACATGACATTTGTAAGCATATTTATAAGTGTGAAAATAAGTTAACTACTGTTGAATAACAAACCTGACTGTTTTTAAGCATATTTGTAGGTGTAAAAATAAGTTAACTAGTGGCAAATAATAAAACATGACAGATGTTAAGTGTATTTATAAGTGTAAAAATAATTTACTATTGTTAAATAACAAAACATGACAGATGTTAAGCATATTTATAGTGTAAAAATAATTTACTACTGTTAAATAACAAAACATGACCGTTTTAAGCATATTTACAAGTGTAAAAATACTTTACTACTGTTAACCAAAACATGACCATTTTTAAGCAAATTTACAAGTGTAAAAATAGTTTACTACTGTTAAAAACCAAAACATGGCTGTTTGTAAGCATATTTACAAGTGTAGAAATATGATGACTACTATATAAAAGCAAAACATGACATTTTTAAGCATATTTATAGGTGTAAAAATAAGTCAGCTACTGTTAAATAATAAAACAGGACAGTTTTTAAGCATATTAGTGTGAAAATAAGTTAACTACTGTTGAATAACAAACCTGACTGTTTTTAAACATATTTGTAGGTGTAAAAATAAGTTAAATACTGGCAAATAATAAAACATGACAGATGTTAAGTGTATTTATAAGTGTAAACATAATTTACTATTGTTAAATAACAAAACATGACAGATGTTAAGCATATTTATAGTGTAAAAATAATTTACTACTGTTAAATAACAAAACATGACCGTTTTTAAGCATATTTACAAGTGTAAAAATACTTTACTACTGTTAACAACCAAAACATGACCATTTTTAAGCATATTTACAAGTGTCAAAATAATTTACTACTATTAAAAAGCAAAACATGACCGTTTGTAAGCATATTTACAAGTGTAGAACTAAGTCAACTACTGTTAAATAATAAAACAGGACAGTTTTTAAGCATATTTATAAGTGTGAAAATAAGTTAACTACTGTTGAATAACAAACATGACTGTTTTTAAGCATATTTGTAGGTGTAAAAAACAAGTTAACTACTGTTAAATAACAAAACATGACAGATGTTCAGCATATTTATAGTGTAAAAATAATTTACTGCTGTTAAATAACAAAACATGACCATTTTTAAGCATATTTACAAGTGTAAAAATAATTTACTACTATTAAAAAGCAAAACATGACCGTTTGTAAACATATTTACAAGTGTAGAAATAAGATGACTACTGTTAAAAAGCAAAACATGACCATTTTTAAGCATTTTTATAGGTGTAAAAATAAGTCAACTACTGTTAAATAATAAAACAGGACAGTTTTTAAGCATATGTATAAGTGTGAAAATAAGTTGACTACTGTTGAATAACAAACAATGACCGTTTTTGAGCATATTTACAAGTGTAAAAATAAGTTAACTACTGTTAAATAATAAAACAGGACAGTTTTTAAGCATATTTGTAGGTGTAAAAATAGTTTACTACTGTTAAATAATAAAGCCAGACAGTTTTTAAGCATATTTATAAGTGTAAAAATAATTTATGACTGGTAAATAACAAAACATGACAGTTTTCTAAGCATATTTACAAGTGTAAAAATGAGCTAACTACTGTTAAATAGCAAAACATGACCGTTTTTAAGCATATTTATAAGTGGGAAAATAATTTACGACTGGTAAATAACAAAACATGACAGTTTTTAAGCATATTTATAAGTGTAAAAATAAGTTAACTACTGTTAGATAACAAACATTACCCGTTTAAGCATATTTACAAGTGGAAAAATAATTTACGACTGGTAAATAACAAACATGACTGTTTTTAAGCACATTTACAAGTGGAAAAATAAGTTAACTACTGTTAAATAACAAACTTGACCGTTTATAAGCATATTTACAAGTGGAAAAATAATTTACGACTGGTAAATAACAAAACATGACAGTTTTTAAGCATGTTTATAATTGTAAAAATAAGTTAACTACTGGTAAATCATAAAACATGACAGATTTTAACCATATTTAAAAGTGTAAAAATAATTGACTACTGTTAAATAACAAAACAGGACAGTTTTTAAGCATATTTGCAAGTGTAAAAATGTACTACTTTCATTGTAAGCGTATGTTTAAGTGTGAAACTACTTTTCTGCAAGTAAATGACAAAACATGACTGTTGTTAAGCATATTTAAAAGTGTAAAAATAATTTACTACTGTTAAATATCAAAACAGGACAGTTTTTAAGCATATTTACAAGTGGACATTTTTTTTACAACTGGTAAATAACCAAACTTGACCGTTTTTAAGCATGTTTATAAGTGTAAAAATAAGTTAACTACTGGTAAATCATAAAACATGACAGATTTTAACCATATTTAAAAGTGTAAAAATAATTTACTACTGTTACATACCAAAACAGGACAGTTTTTAAGCATATTTACAAGTGTAAAAATAAGTTACCTCATTTTTAAAAACCAAAACATGACCGTTTTAAGCATATTTACAAGCGTAAAAATGAGCTAACTACTGTTAAATAACAAAACATGACTTTTTTTAAGCATATTTACAAGTAAAAAAATTATTTACGACTGGTAAATTACAAAACATGACAGTTTTTAAGCATGTTTATAAGTGTAAAAATAAGTTAACTACTGGTAAATCATAAAACATGACAGATTTTAACAATATGTAAAGTGTAAAAATAATTTACTACTGTTAAATAACAAAACAGGACAGTTTTTAAGCATATTTGCAAGTGTAAAAATGTACTACTTTCATTGTAAGCGTATGTTTAAGTGTGAAACTACTTTTCTGCAAGTAAATGACAAAACATGACTGTTGTTAAGCGTATTTAAAAGTGTAAAAATAATTTACTACTGTTAAATATCAAAACAGGACAGTTTTTAAGCATATTTACAAGTGGACATTTTTTTTACAACTGGTAAATAACCAAACTTGACCGTTTTTAAGCATGTTTATAAGTGTAAAAATAAGTTAACTACTGGTAAATCATAAAACATGACAGATTTTAACCATATTTAAAAGTGTAAAAATTATTTACTACTGTTCCATACCAAAACAGGACAGTTTTTAAGCATATTTACAAGTGTAAAAATAAATTACCTCATTTTTAAAAACCAAAACATGACCGTTTTAAGCATATTTACAAGCGTAAAAATGAGCTAACTACTGTTAAATAACAAAACATGACTGTTTTTAAGCATATTTACAAGTAAAAAAATTATTTACGACTGGTAAATTACAAAACATGACAGTTTTTAAGCATGTTTATAAGTGTAAAAATAAGTTAACTACTGGTAAATCATAAAACATGACAGATTTTAACAATATGTAAAGTGTAAAAATAATTTACTACTGTTAAATAACAAAACAGGACATTTTTTAAGCATATTTGCAAGTGTAAAAATGTCCTACTGTTAAATAACATAACATGATCATTTTAAGCGTATGTTTAAGTGTAAAACTAGTTTTCTACTGGTAAATTACAAAACATGACCGTTTTTAAGCATATGTAAAAGTGTAAAAATAATTTACTACTGTTAAATAACAAACATGACCATTTTTAAGCATATTTACAAGTGGAAAAACAAGTGAACTACTATTAAATAACAAACATGACTGTTTTTAAGCATATTTACAAGTGGAAAAATAATTTACGACTGGTAAATAACAAAGCATGACAGTTTTTAAGCATGTTTATAAGTGTAAAAATAAGTTAACTGGTAAATCATAAAACATGACAGATTTTAACCATATGTAAAGTGTAAAAATAATTGACTACTGTTAAATAACAAAACAGGACAGTTTTTAAGCATATTTGCAAGTGTAAAAATGTACTACTTTCGTTTTAAGCGTAAGTGTAAGTGTGAAACTAGTTTTCTACTGGTAAATAACAAAACATGACAGTTTTTAAGCATATGTAAAAGTGTAAAAATAACTTAATACTGTTAAATAATAAAACATACTCAAACATTTTAGTTGAGGCGGACGACCGCCCGCTTTAAAAAGTGTGAAAGAATTGATTGAAGATAAATGATTAAAGTCGAGCAGCAATACTTTAAAGTACTTTTGTTGTTGTTGTTGTTGTTGTCCACTTTACTACATTTTAATCATTTTTGTTGTCGTTGAGTAAGCACCAATCATCCGCTCTCTTTTCAAGCCGCACACTCTCCTGCGCTGATGACTAAGTTTCCTGGCTAATGACTTCGCCCGCCAGATGACAAACAAAGCCAGAGAGTCAAAGTGGTCCTCGTGGAACTGCAGCTGATGAAGATTGTTTGCTTTAATGAACGAGCACTCAAACAATCTCTCTCAAGTCGCCAGCCACTCCTTTATTTTGAAAGGGACAATTAAACAATAGAAAATCCAAAATAGGCCATTACTCTTGAAGGAAAGTTTCTTCAGTTCTGTTCACTTATGTATCATAACCATAATAAAGTCATGTATCATCTCCACATCAACATAGCATTAAGAAATGGACTGGAGGGCGCAAACATTAGCATGTATCTCACATAACTATGCTAGTGTTGCTAACATTATATTTTTAACATGGTGCTAATTTATCAACACCAGCATAGCTATGTGAGCTACATGCTAACATCACATTTTAACATTATGCTAGGTTATCAATATTAGCATAGCTATGTGAGCTACATACAAACATCACATTTTAACATTATGGTAGGTTAGCAACATTAGCATAGCTATGTGAGCTACATGCTGACATCACATTTTAACATTATGCTAGGTTAGCAACAATAGCATAGGTATGTGAGCTTCATGCTAACATTACATTTTAATAGCATGCTAAGTTATCAACACTAGCGTAGCTATGTGAGCTACTTGCTATGATAAAATGTTACCATATGCTAAGTTATCAACACTGGCATAGCTATGTGAGCTACATGCAAACATCACATTTTACCATATGCTAGGTTAGCAACATTAGCATAGTTATGTGAGCTACATGCTAACATTACATTTCAACATCCTGTTAAGTTGGCAACACTAGCCTAGCTATGTGAGCTACATGTAAACATCACATTTGAACATGATGCTAGGTTAGCAACATTGGCATATGTATGTGAGCTACATGCTAACATTACATTTCAACATCCTGCTAAGCTATCAACACCAGCATAACTATGTGAGTTACATGCAAACATCACATTTTACCATATGCTAGGTTAGCAACATTAGCATAGTTATGTGAACTACATGCTAACATTACATTTTAATAGCATGCTAAGTTATCAACACTAGCCTAGCTATGTGAGCTACTTGCTATAATTAAATTTGACCAGATGCTAAGTTATCAACACTAGCATAGCTATGTGACACCACATTTTAACATTATGCTAGGTTAGCAACATTAGTATAGTTATGTGAGCTACATGCTAACATTACATTTCAACATCTTGCAAACTTGGCAACACTAGCCTAGCTATATGAGCTACATGCTAACATTACATTTTAACATTATGCTAGGTTAGCAACATTGGCATAGTTATGTGAGCTACATGCTAACATTACATTTCAACATCCTGCCAAGTTAACAACACTAGCCTAGCTATGTGAGCTACATGCTAACATCACATTTTAACATTATGCTATGTTAGCAACATTAGCATACGTATGTGAGCTACATGCTAACATTATATTTTAATAGCATGCTAAGTTATCAACACTAGCATAGCTGTGTGAGCTACTTGCTATAATTAAATTTTACCAGATGCTAAGTTATCAACACTAGCATAGCTATGTGAGCTAAATGCAAACATCACATTTTACCATATGCTAGGTTAGCAACA